>NC_134325.1:18876188-19207144 GCF_964195595.1 Calonectris borealis
AGCTCTCTTGGGTCATGGCTTTCAAAGGTTATTCCTCGCTCAACACTGCAGACAACAGCTACTTTTCCCTAGCCCAGTCACTGCTGTCACAGCATCCCTCCTTGCTCCCCCGTTCCAGCACCTCCGCAGAAGTCAAACTTCTTGCCGTTGGTTACGGCAAGTTATGCCGATGTATAAATATACCCAGAACAGGCCAGAGAGAGAGCAGAGATGATCCGGAAGCATTCAGCA
Organism: Calonectris borealis; assembly: GCF_964195595.1. Lineage (NCBI taxonomy): Eukaryota > Metazoa > Chordata > Aves > Procellariiformes > Procellariidae > Calonectris > Calonectris borealis. The sequence goes on from NC_134325.1 coordinate 18,876,420, forward strand.
AAAAGTGTATTCAACCTTTTCATTAAAAAAAGAAAATCTCTTCCCTGAAAATCTTAAATGGGTTTTTCATGCATGATCTGTTTTTCACCCCCAAAAATTAAATATTTGAAAACTAAATTTTTAATAGAGAAACAGTTTAACAGGAGCTTTTTGACCATCCCTTTGCTGTTGGCAAAGAACACAGATAAGGGGGCTTACGGGTGCGTCAGGCATTGCTTGAGTATTGCTACAGAGAGTGAAATGGTGGCTCGCTCTCTATGTTTGAAGAATAAGCCATAGATGTCATCAAATGCATCTATTTTAGCTGAAGTTCGTGGGTTTTTACCACCCATGCCCAGATGTCCCCATAGGCTGTTAACTCCTGATTCCACAAGCACAGCTAAGCTTTATATACCGGATTGTCTGTCATGCAGGGAGGGATGTATATCACTGTCAGGCAAAATTCATAGCAAAAATCCATATAAAATGCTATTTGAGACTGCTCTCCGACATTCAGAATGTGTTTGAGATCCCCACTGTCGACAGGTCAGGACATGCGTGGTACCCATACCTGCTCCGTCAGCGGTTGCCAAGTGGTCCATGGCTGAATGGTCTCGCTTAAGCCAAGAGCTCTAACTTCTGCTCTCGTAGAGGTTTGGCTGAGTTACTGTGTGATCTTTACGCAGGTCATGTTCATTTTGTGCCTCAGTTTCCCCACCTATGGAGCAGGGCTTGTAGCTTAAAAAAGGAGAGAGTAATGCATTAATGGATTAATGCTTGCAAGGCACTTAAAAAGCGTTAAACGGAAACGGTATGTTTATTAATTAACCATCAGAGATCTGCTGGTTTATTAGGAACCTTTCAGAGCTACGCCTTCTCATTAGCCTGGTACAAAACAACCCACAGCAGGAGGGAACAAGTTGCTTCGAACAAGGTTCAACTTTCTGCCAGTTTAATCTTCATCTCATTGACAGACTTCTGAATCTTAATTTAATTACAGTTCCTTAAATGTTTTCTGATATCGTATCTCAATCGCTCTGGCCTATGTCTTTTTATAGTTTCTTTTTTGTCGTGGGACAGAGGAATAGCTCATTTTTTCCAGTGTCCATTAAAATTCCCTTTGCCTGCAGTGCAGTACGCTCTATAAAAGAGATGAACCCGCTGCAAGTGAAATAAGCTGATGCTGCACTGTCTTTTTAGAGCAACAACAATCTTTATAGATTATTTTTCCAAGTGTCATGAATCTCCTTCAAAGTCGCAAACGACTGTTATCAATTAATATACTTAATAGTCCCATTTTCATACAGTGTCTATGCTCACCCTGGCAGATGCTTGAAAGCTTTGCGTTTCGGAGATAAAGTGTTACCTCGTATGTGGTGGGGGTGCGAGGGGGGGTGGTTCGGGAGCAGAAAGACATGTTAAAGTGCAGCACCTGAGGCCTTCTTGTTTTCTGAATTTACAGTCTCAGGCTGGCAGTCGTATAAATGAGTGATGCTCTCTGATGTTCTCTTCCAAGCAGGCTACAAAATTGGCAGGGAGTCTTCGGTTTTGTGCTGATGTGTCCAGAATTCAAATAATTTGATTCTTGGGTATAATGACAATTGGAGGCACAGTATTACCTTGAGAAAAAGAGATGGGAGAGACAGCTTCTGTACCCTGTATTGAATTAACAACCGATTCCCATTTACTCTCTCTGCTGAAAACTCTATTATGCGGGGTTCTTATTGCCCTTATTCAAGGGCATAGAATTAAAAAAGTGATATCGATGGTAATGCTCTCATCTTCCTACCGTGACATTGAATAATGGGGACAAAGAAGGGAAATCTTGAAGGCTGATACGCCTTTTAAAATACTGCTGATATTGAAAACATGTAAAGGACAATGCATTTGAATATCAGCTGATGAAGCCATATTCAGATTATTGTGCTTTTTGCCTATGCCTTTAAATCATCTTTGCTTTTATTTTCGCCGTTGTTTTCGGAACATTTTATTTTCTTGTGATTTCAGGAGAGAGGCCTTACATACTTGAGATGAGGATGGAGGTGAAGGGTTGGTGACACTAATTCCAAGAGAAATCTGTTCTCTCTCCTCCTGGATCCGGAGAGCAAGAGTTAGGAATTTGGCAGGGAAAAGTCGACCAACAGACAGGTATTATTATAAAAGTAGAGTAATACTACTGCTCTTCTTCTGGCACAAGTTGTCATTTTCCAGATCAGCTTAAGCCCTTTCTGAAGTTACATAGACTAGATAAGACTGGTGGTCTTACAATAAAATAAGAATACCCACTGTGGGCCCTGCAGCATCCTTCCTTTACAAATATACTCGCTGAGATTTTAAAATGTATTTTCCTTTGTAAATTATATCTTACACAAAATAATGAGTGAAGTTCCATTAGGGAGTTTTAAATGCTATTTTACAGAATAAGTGGTAATATCTCCATTTTACAGGCGGGCAGCTGAGAAGCAGAATATTTAGCTAACTTGCCAAAAGTCACACAGGAAATACTTTCTGATGTGGGAACAAAACACGGATCTTGCTCTCATAGTGCAAAACCACAAGCCTCCCTGAACTATTGACACGCTTACCTAATCTTAACCCAGATGTTAACGAGGCCCCTTACACTCAATTTTCAGTCAAACCTCTCAGTGAGGTGGAATCATGAAAATCAGCTCTGCAGCGTGCTGAGTAAGGTTAAAAATTGCACTGGAAAGGTTTTAGGGAACAAGTGTCAAAACTCTCACCTGTAATGACCTCAGTTGATTGTGACCCCATCGATGCCATCGTTATGCTGGTGTAACTCTGTGATTGCAGTTATTTTAGAGTCAGTTACACCATCATGCTGTAGGAGATCAGGATGCGGCTCAAAACGTCTTCATAGCAATTCTGAGAAGTCAAAATCATGGTTTACTTTGTCAAAGGGGAGCTCATTTTATCTCCCGCTGCCCCTCGCAGAGTCAGGGCCATCGGCAGATGGCTACCGGTGATCCTCGTTCAGAGACCCTTCAGCTGGCAGCGCCGTGGGATGGAGCGGAGTCCCAGTCTCCCAGTCTCCCTTTCATACCTGTTCGTCTCCATCATTAGCGTGTGACTACAGAAAAATCAGCTTCATAGCTGATGGCCATCATCTGCAAAATGTTCTTGCCATGACCTAGTAGATGTTCATGAAGCCGTAAGCACTCCTCTGCCCTGCTCGTACAATAGTGCTATCGAGGTATATTTTTTCGGGGAAAGGAGAAGGGGCGAAAGAAGAGGGGCTCTGAGAGGGACATCGCAATGACATGGCAGGGCATGACGACCTGGAGAGCTTCAAAGGCATCAGCCACGAAGCTGTTGGTACTACCTTGTCTGGTGGTGCGCAGCTCACTGCGTGTATGTGCTCCCACGCTCCGACCTGGAGCACGATTGTGCACCTCCACCCTGCGATAGCATCCTGCTTACATCCAGCAAGCTGTGTAAACGAACAGGGGTACGGAGACTTGGTTCTAGCTGGACAGAATATTTGCAAGGAGCCTCTGCGGGAGAAGAGAGATGATAGCTGTAGTTTCCCTGGGTACATAGCTTTCTTGCTCGTGCTGGCAGGGATACGTTTTAGGCTAAGAATTAAAATTATGGCCTCCAGAGGTCAGCGTATCACTTGAGAAGAGCTAAATCACAGAGCCCTCAAACTATACTTGTCAAGCATGAGCTCATTCTGTCCTCTGAATAGTACCCAACTTCACTGGTAATAACAGTTAAAGGTTTTGTTCCCCAGCGCTAGTTGTGACCACAAAAGCAAGAAAAGAAAAAATTGGTCTCAGAATATCCATTGTAAAATGCAAAATGTTGTCATTGGTCAGTACTGCCACTTGGATGAGAGGTCCCTTAGGTGACAAGTTTATGGAAAATAATCAGGTTATAGATATCCACATGCTTAGGTGCTATTCCTTACCTGTTAGTACTGATGGGGTGAATGGACCTGCCAACTGTCTTCTGAGTGGACTGTCAGACCTGTTCAACTGTGTCATAAGCTTTATTTTTTTAGTACGTTTGAATACAACGTGCAGTTCTAGTGACACTCTTGAAAATGATAACGTAGAACCAGAAAACATACAGAGATGTAACCAGAGATTATCAGAGGCATGAAACAGCTTTCATGCAAGAAGGAACTTAGGCTATTCATCTCAGAAAAAAAAAGTTGGAGGGAATACGATATAGGTCTTTAAAGTCAAGAATAGTGAAAAAAAAAGGCGATAGGAGTTGACTATTCATTCTCTCTCACAATATGGTGGTCAACCAATAAAGTTATCAGGCACCAGGTTTTGAAATAAACACACACAGAATTAAACTGTGAAAATCATTCCTTTGGGACTTCATGGAGGCCAAAGAGTCAAAAAAAGAGACTAGGCAAACTCACGGAGAATGGGTCTGTGGGTCGGTGTTAAGCAGAGGGGTCTGAAGGCAAGCTCACACAAAGCTCACTGGACCTTCCTGCAAGCTGGGAAGGCTTCATGCGGAGGTCACGCCTGCTCGCCTGAACACCCACTACTTGTCTCTGTGGGAGTAAAATACCGAATGTCCACTTTTGCCTGACCAGGCGTACTTCTCATGTTCTTAGCGTTACTGCAGTCCTAAGAAACTTCCTTCTGCTTAAGAAGCAAGTGACCACAGTCTTTGCGGGAAAGGCTCTGAACTTAATTCTTTCTGAATACTAGCAAGTATTGATTGGCTCCACTGATATTATACTGGATTCAATAATCCAGAGCAAAATCAGGACGAGCTACCTTTCTATAACACCCTAATCTTACCTGATCTCCTCTGAGATCAGATAGGCTCTGTCTTTGTGGCGAAGCAACACCCAAATGTATTTCTCTGTGGGTCACCAGCCTCAAAACATCCTCATAAACACCAAAGAGCCTCAGTGTCACAAAACACTACCTAATTTCTCCTACAACACTACCTAATTTCTCCTACAACACTATCTAATTTCTCGTTAGCATGAAGAACTCTACAAAGCTTACTGGACCTCAGTGTTCTGACATTACTGCTTTGAAACACAACCTTAAGTGGATCCAGCAGGCATCAGCCGTAGACAAAGTGTAGAAACCCTGCTACAAAAAATTAAAATAAATAATACAAACAAAAAACCATCTGAACTCCAAAAAAAGGAATAACAACATTCAAATCTTCTGTTATTTTTATTAAAGCTGCAGAGTCTTACTACACACAACAAATATTTTATTGATATAATCTAAGTTAATAAAATAGTTGAACAACTCTTTAGATTTATATTTGTATAGAAATGATCTGTGGAACATCTCATCTTGAAACAGCAGTGCCCAAAAACAACTATTCAGCAGGATTTTTTTAAAGAAGAGTTTGGGACTAGAGGATGCACTGTTCATTCTCAAAGAAAAATAAAATCCATGCAGAAATAACCCCCACCCTCTTCCCGCTTTCTTTCCTATCCAAAGTGTAAGGCCGTATAGAATGACCATGTAAATGATGGCCCTTTCCTTCCAGTATTCTTCCTCATGTCTACATTAGGAGCTGTCGTCTAAACTCAGTAACTAAAACAAGACGAAAAGAAAATTCCATTGCACAATCCTAGTCTGCAGGTGACAAAGTCATAACATCTCTTTACAGAAGTCCCTACTCTTTTTCCAGTTAGGAGAATTGGTTATCGCGTTGTGTTTGTTCCCCAACGCTCGCCTACATGGCTGTTGTCAGTTATTGTCCCTACGCCTTTGTTAAGAGAAGTCAGTCTATCTACTATTGCTGCCGTCTCCCTTCTTCACCTCTCTGCAGTTTAGGTTCTACGTAGCACTGCCTGCAAAGGGCCGACTCCCTGGTATTTTCCCCCCATTTTAGACAAAGCCCATAGCTCAAGTGATGATCTCCTCACTGCAGCTATGCATCGGTGTCGCCCGTGAGATGTCTTTTATAGACTATGAGGCATGTCTTTGCTAGATCATTCCATTTATCTTAGTCCACTCGTAGATGTCCTGTTCACATACTATGTCCGAGTTGATGAGGAGGTATCTGTCCCCAACACAGAAATGTTTCTGGCAGGCAGCGCATTTGAAGCATTCAAGGTGATACACTTTGTCCTTCACCCGCATGGTCATCTCGTAAGCCCGGATTCGCTTGTCGCAGGAGGCGCAGAGGCCATCTTGGCCAAAGAGCCTGAAACAACAACAGCAGAGACGTAAGCAGAGTTCCTTTGCTGGGGAGGTGGGAAAAACCAAATCAAAACAAGAACACATCATCAGTGCCTTGATCCAATAGTCATCGTATTGCCGAGTTAGACAGAGGCCACGTGGAAAGCTGCCCAGCGGAACTCTAAACTTTGCAATACCAAAAATTGAGGTAGGAAGTCCAAGGTCCTCACCTGTTTTCAGCAGAATTGACTCCTCTGATCAATGACCTTATCCTGAATTGCTGAGCAGCTTCAGGAGGAGTAAAGGTTCCCCAGATCAGAGCATAAAGCTGTGCCATGCTAATACTTCCACTTCCGTGACCGATAGAAATTACCTTTCTGTTGATAAATTTTGCCTATCTTCAGCTGTTGCTATTGCAGTTTACAGAAGGGAGTTGACACAAGCCATGGTCTAAGACTCCCCTGCCTCTTGTCGTTGCCTCCACAGTGGAGACTCTTTCAAACCCAAACATTTCTATATCCATGACGTCCCTCCTGCTGGGTTTCAGATGGATACATGCTCAGACTTTCGAGATACTTACGCTAGCCTAAACAATTTTATGATCTGGACCGCTTTTGAATCCGCATTGAAAAACCCTGCTGAGATCATGATGGTACTGTCTATTAGAAGGAGGCTCTAACGAATGCCCTAGCTGGGCGCTCCCCTCACAGCATCCACTACCATCCCCTGGAGCAGCGCGACACACTCAGCTCTGTGTGAACGCCAGCCTGGCCTGCCGTCTGCTGGCTACGGAGTTGGTAAGTCAAATCATTAACAAAGAAGCATGAATATATTGGGTTTTTTTCTTAAAAGAGGGGAGAAATGCTACGTATTACTTGTTTGAAGTATACGCCTATTGAGTTTGACTTCTAAGTTTCCATAGTAATTCTGGAAAGAGTTTTTCCAACACTTCTCTTACATGTGCTGTGCCTGCTTCATATCATCTTCTGAACTGGAAAAAGAATGCCCACTAAATTAAGAGAGATCTTTACGGGGAAAAGACATCGTTTCTTTCGTCTACCAGGAGATGTCAGTGTTTACTTCTGCCCAACGAAAGTAACACTAAGGTTTCACAGAAGTTGCCAAATTTTTCATTAATGAGGGAAGATATTACATGTTGCATTATTAAATAAATGAAAACGTTGAATTTCACTGCAAGAAAATACATTAATTGTATTGCCATACTTTCTGTTGTTTCCATTTTAAGATGAAAAGAATTTGGGAAGTGTAACTAACACTGGATCACTGCTGGGCTCTTGTGTATGTGGAGTATTCACAAGCAGCCCCATTAGCAGAACTCAGTTCTTAGTTCCTGCTTCGCAAAATTCCCATCGGTAAAGCTCAGGGACACCATAATTAGGAACTCCACTGAGATTTTGCTTTAGTTTTTATTGGCAGGTAAATTAGCCTTCAGTAAGGTAGCTGAAAAAATATCAAATGCCATTATTCTGTTCCACAGACCTCCTGTGACAGCAGGGATCCAGTAGAAGAAATGGATCACAGCCAGCACAGCAAAGATCAATACACTTTAATTGTAATCAAGAATGTAAAGATCCTTTATTATAACTTTTGTGAAATATCTTCATCTCAATTTAATCCTTCTACTTACGCATTTTGGCAAAACAGATAGGCAGAGAGACGTTAATGAAAATACCTGTAACAAGTATATTCGTAGGATCTGATTCAGCAAAATGGGTAAATTCTTCTCTATTCAGGACCAGGCTTAAGAACACTAAAAATCCGCTGGATCCAAATTAGTGCAATCAATCCACTGGATCCAAATTAGTGCAATCAAACTTTCCTGTACTGGCTGTAGCTTTGCCATAAACATACAGCACATTGCATCCTTCTGCTTGAAGTGTCCCAGATAACTTTACCAGCGATGCAGAGAAAGGCAGGGATCAATCCGTGTGTAAAAGGCGGTGGCTTCAGACGCCAAACAGGTACAGCAGCCCTGCTGGCTAGTGGAATGAAGCATCACGTATAGAGCTGATATTACTGCATCAGAAAAATGAATTTAATTCGGTTACCTTGGATACCGTGTTCTTAAATGGGAGAACTAAATGATCTTTCATCAGTCGCTGATCTTGGCACCTGGTTTTATATACCTTTCGGCTCCAAGGCAATGCTTGGAGAAGCACAGAACTTCTTAAAACCATTCGGGGGAACCGGTTCATTGTCAGCTCAGAGGGAGCTTGCTGAAATTCATCATCTTTTCCCAATTTCAACTTGCCAGAATCCCACGCTGACACTGCGCGGTTCGCCTGGAGCTGTCAGGTTATGTCTGTGCAGACTGATCAATGCCAGCAACCCCAAAGTCCCAGGAGTTCTTACTATATTCTTCACATTTTCAAATAATTCTCTTTAGTCCACACCACGTAGCAATGCTTTCATTTTCATTAAAAAACGCTTTTTTTTAATCCAACAAAATTTTTAAGGTTTAACCTATAAACATCTCTACGTGACCTAATCAACACCTCTGGATTTACCTCTGACTTACAGAAGACCCCCAGCAGTACCACAAAGCATCTGTGCACGAACCCCCAAAATATATGAGCCCATATTGTAAACCTGAGCTTGCAAACACAGGGCTGTGTTACAACTGCGACTGCCGTCAGGCTTTACGTTCAAGAGTAACCAAAAATGACTTCTTCATGGATCTTTGCTCACTAGCTATAAGTAAACGAATAAGCAAAGGTAAAATGATAGAAAGAAGGGGAGCGAGGGTAGAAGGAGCGGGTTGTGTACCTGAGATAGTCCCTTCTGCAGAGCTTTCTGCCCAGTTTGTAATACAACCGTCTCCCCACTTCCCCGAGCCGGCACCCGCACAGGTCGCAGCTGAGGCAGTCTTCGTGCCAGTACTGATCGATGGCTTTCAGGAAATAGCGGTCCCCGATGTTCTGCTGGCACCCGCCGCATGTCAGCAGCGAAGGGGGGATTTGGAGGACTTCATCCACTGGCTCCCTGGGGGAATGAAAGAATCGTCGGAGAAGGAAAATGTACTCTGAAAGCATCCGCAGGAGAAGAAGGAGAAGGAAAAACAAAACACAAGATTGGTCAAGGTGGAACAGAGGTTACATCCTCATTTTCTCTCTCAGCGGAGTAAATGATTTATCTGCTTTTGACATCAGAGGGAGCAGGACTTCACTCTTCTTTTGCTTTAAAAAAAAAGAACGGCTTAAAATTTAAAGAGTCAATAAGAGCATGCAAAAATTTGCCAACTGATTTTTTTATTTTTCTTCAAATAATGCATAAACATGACAATCTCTGTATCACCCGTGTGTATTCATTACTGTAAAGGCAGCTACTACTTTACCAGGACATTGGTGTCTGTGTAGATACGTCGTTTTTCTTCTACTGGACAGAACATGAATTGCTCAGTCATGTGTCTCAATCCACGCAGTTCTTGTAAAAGAAATACCTTTCCCGTAACGTGATTCTTCCGTCATTAAAGATTGCACTTTTTCAAAAGTACCATCAAAAAGCTGCCTGGATTCACCATTTCATAGAAATGCTGGTTATGTCTGTGCAGACTGACGGATGCCAACAACCCCAAAGTCCCAGGAGTTCTTACTATATTCTTCACATTTTCAGATAATTCTGGTTTGTCCACAACACATAACAATGCTTTCATTTCCATTAAAAAATGCCTTTTTTTTCCCAACAATATTTTTAAGATTTACCTAGAAACATCTCTAAGCGACCTAATCAACACAGATAACCTCTGGATTTACCTATGACTTACTGAAGAACCCCAGCAGTACCATAAAGCATCCGTGCATGAACCCCCAAAATACATGAGCCCGTATTGTAAACCTGAGCTTGCAAGCTTTGACTGTTCGAGCCGCTGGAAGCAAAGGGAATTTCTGTCTCACCAAGGGCTAAAGGACTAGAAGAGGCACCTGAGGGATTTTCCATGCAGTCAACTTTCCGTTGGGAAACGTAAATTTAAAGGCTAAGTCTGGGGATGTCACTTCTCTGAACAGCGTGAAATGAATAAATACAACAGATGAGACTGTTGCCCAACTGGTTTAAGTCTTGCTGCCGTCTTTAATAGAGCCAGAATTTTACCTGACGTTACTGCAGGACTTCTTTTATTCCTTCGGCTAAGGACATGCACCCCCTGGGGGGGTCTATGCCAACATAGCTCAAACAATTATTTGGGATTTACACATCCCTGCATGAAAAGAGGCACAAACCTTTATTGTGATATTAGCACTGACTATAATGCACGATATTTTTTTTCCCTTTTTAAAAAGCTCGGAAATCTAGGATGGTTCTGGGGATAAAGCAAGAATTTTCTTCAAAGCTACTTTCTTAAGGAATTCTTTTCTTTGCCTTTTCGTGCAATTTTACAAGTTCTGCCAAAAAACAAAGAACAGCAAAAATACTAAAAGAAAGGCGCCTGAGCTCAGTTCTGCAAGGTTTGCAGCGACCTGGTGCTGCCACTGAGGGCCCCATCCAAACCCTAGGGGGGTTAACAAAAAAACCTACTGGATCAATCCTTTAGGCACTTGCTTAATTTTAAACCTGGAAGGCGTGTGTTTGCACATTTATGCTTTGCTGGATGATGACCGAGGTGCTCAACATCTGGTAGAGTGGAGCCCCAAATTTTTTCGTACGTTGTTGGGTTCTCGCTCTAGCGCAGAGTCCCTCAGCGCTTTGTTTCTGGTGCTGGTCTGGCCTCTCTTAGGCTGGTGGGGCAGAGGAGACCCACGCTGATAGAGAAGGATCAGGCTGCTCCCAGTTTCCAGCAGCCAACAGGAAAAAATTATATTACTACTGCTTCTTTACTGGGTCAGCAGTTTTCTGGGCAAAAATTACTTTCTTCAGTAGGGAGAAACGACCACTGGTCAAGAACTTCTGTGCTGAGAAACTGCTCCTGCAGTTTTTATTTAGGCAAGCTGAGCCCTAAGGTATTATCTGATTATATTCTGTTCTGGTTTTCACTCTTCTAAGTTTAAACTGCTGTGCCCCGAAAGTTGTGTCATAACATCCCTCTCCTACCAGCTCTCCGTCCTGTGAGTTTTCATTAAAATCATGGGGAACTCTGTATGCGATTAGGCCCTGGTTTTTCGAAGTTTATTCTTTGGGGCCCCATACTCCCTTTCCTAACGTGTGGGCTCCACTCTGACAAGTTCTGAGCGCCTCACAATAGAAGGAAATGCACATTATTACCCATTATTGGAAACTTCAGATGTACCCCAAAATATTTCATCTTACGGGCGTTCAGGAGTCACAAGCCAGGTCTCTCTGAAAGCCCTAAACTCCGGAACAGCCTGGCGGATGTTTATGCAGAACAGAACTGCTGGTTTATGCATTAGCTTTTTGATGTCCATAGATTTCTAAGCCGGCACTTAAGTCACTAGAACACAAGGCAGGTAAATAAATAAAGATTACTAAAACTTTGTAGTTGAAACCGGGACATCATATACCTAGGAGCTTGGATTATCGTTTCTTAAAAAACAGTATAAAATACGAGAAAACGTAACATATAAAACTTATCAGATGCGACACGGAATGAATTGATTTAATCCCCAAAAGAAACAGTTCCCATGTGTTCACTCCGGGCTTCAAGCAATGGCATTTTTAGTATCTCACAGGAAACAAGCCACCAATGACTCAAGTTTACTGAGAGCAATGTTTTAAGCATTATCTGAAATGGAGATTTTATAATTTTCTTTTTTCTTTTGTCTTATCATGATTCCAGACAAGCATAACTGCAGTTATTAGCACGTACAGGGCTGCAGGGCTGCACTGGCTCTGGGTTTATGCTGAGTTGCCATGCCTCTCGCCAGCGGGATGCCTGTGTGCGCAGGAGGGACGGGACAGCTGCGGAGCACAGCCCGAAAGCCGGGATCAGGACACGAGAGCCCGTCCCTTCCCCGAGTGGAAAACCCAGGGAGCGAAATTCTCATCGTCTACATCCCGTCAATCAAGTCTTTCTACATGCCCTTTGCAGAACACCCTGCCCCCACCAAAGCAGTTTATACGAGCTCTCGAAAGTTGCATTATGAAAATGTGGAAGTTGGGCACCCACAGATAACAGCTCTGACCTTTCGCTATAATCGGCTACGGCGAGTTGGGCAGATCAAAGATGGGGCAGAGAGGGTCCCTCCAAATGAAAAACACCTTCAGATTTGGAAAGCGTGATGCTCTCCCTCTCCCTGAGCCGTCCCCAGCACCCCCGGGTTTCAGGAGCGGCTGGAAAATGCCCTGCCCGGGGGGCTTTGCCGCCTCGCCGCCCCCGGGGGCTGCTCCCGGCCGCTCTCTCCCACAACTTGGGGAGCTCTCATCAACCCACACCCCACCGCCAGCCCCCCACGGGGCCGGGGGCTGGGGCAGCGCGGCCGCCGGTGCCCGGTGCCCGGTGCCCGCCGCCCCCGGTGCGGCTCGGCGCGGCTGGCGGCTCCGCCGGCACGGCCGGGGGGGGAAGGAGCGGCAGGGGCTGCTGCCGAACCCCCTCCCCTCCACCGGGAAGGGGTCTGCCGGGCACACAATGCCGGTGGCGGCGGAGCCGGTCAAGTGGCTGCGGTGGGGAGGATGAGTGGCCACCGAAAGGCTCATGGGGAGAGAGGGACGGCGGGGGGGGGGGAGAAAAAGAGGCTACTTACTCGGAAGGATCGAGGCTTTTCCTCTCGATGGCCGATGACATTGGCAGGGATTGTTCCTTTGTAGCGTGCCTGTGGTGGGATCTGCCCCCGCTGCCCCCGCAAAGGCTGTCTGCTCTCGAAGCCTTTTCACCAGCTGAGTTCCCCCTCCGCCCCCCAATGACATTCACAGGATTTCCTCCTGCAACACCAAAGAGAGAGAGAGAGAGAGAAAAAAAAAAAAAATATGGGCTGGGGCTGCTGCTGCTGCTGCTGCTGCTGCTGCTGCTGCTCCTCCGCCGCCGGGCTCCGGCTCCCCACGGCTGCTCCGCGGGCTCTAACCTCCCATCCCCGCCGCGCTCCTCCTGCGCGCCGGCCGGCGGGGCAGCTCCCGCGGCCGCGGCTCCGGCGGCGGGTGGGAAGCGGCTGCCTCGGCTGCCACCGCTGGCCTCAGCCCGGAGCTCCCCGGGCTCCGCTCAGGCTTTCTGCCTGGGCAGCTCCGAACATGCTCCGGAGCCGGCTGGCTATGCTGCAAATGGGGAGATCAGCATCGCTCGCATTATTATGACTCCGTGGCTCAGCCCCGGGTCTCTGGTTTCATTTCCTTTTTCCTGATCACGATTCAAATACAATAGAAGGAAATCACACTTAAAGAGACAGCTGCCCATTTCTTAACTGGGCTCCTGGGGATTTAGCAATACAAACAGCAGCATCACGACTCGCTGGGTTTCTTAAAGAGGCAGAGCTGGGGCTCCCCAGAGCCAGGGCTGGGAGCTGACGTTGCGTTTTCACATTCCGAGGGCATTAAATAACACTTTCTCGGTGGACAAGGGGTGCTCAGGTAGGTAGGCAACCTGAAAATGATCCCAAGGGCGGAAAAAAATAAGTGTCTGGTTCCGTATTACTGGCTGCTTCTCAGCTCCACACAGGACCAAAGCGACAGTCACGGTCTCTCTCCTCTCCCTCTCCTTCTCTTACATACATTTGCACATGCCCACACGCACGCATATTTTCGTACGGTACTTTGAGATCCACAGGTAAAGAACCTAAGTATTCTTTTTCTGCCTAGGATTCAAATTGGTCAACTAAATTGCATCTCATTTATATCCCCTAGTGAACATTTACGGGTGTCTGCTTCCAGACATCCCTTAGTTCTTGGCAAGCAATATAACAAATTTATATCTTGACACCGTTTGATGTTAATGAGCTATAAAAGCCGGAGAGTACAAAGTATCGATCTGTAATTAATCACAGAGAAGCTAAAGATGGGAGAGTCTTGCCTGAATATCTCTATTTCCCATCCCACCCTTCCTCCTCTCCATCAGCACAGCACATCCCGGAAAGGACTGATTTACAGTGCCAGAGTGAAAACTATTACAGCAATTTGAGCATTTCCCAGTCTCTGTGGCATCAGATACTGGTTGTGCTGGAGGGAGAGTTCTGGATGAGATGAACTGCTTGCTCTGTTAATTCCTTTAAAAACAGTAAGAAAATATCTGTAATAAAGCGCTAGTGAATAGTAGTAGAAATACTTCACTTCTATATCAATTCCCAGAAGCGAAATGTATTTGCTGTCTATTTTTATGACCACATTCTAATTTTTTCAGCTTTTTGGCAGCTAGGGATATAATATCTGCAATACATTAATGAGCCCGATTCAAAGATCAGTGATGTCAGCAGAAGGACTCTTATTCATTTCAAGGGGCTTTGAACCAAGCTCTCGCAATACTTTAGAGCCATCACTGGTCATTAGAACACATCTTTCTTATTCTTTAAAAACATTATCGCCGATGTATTTTAAGCTATTACAGTATGACAGTCACTCTTATTTCTGTTAAAGGAAAAGGCTCTTTTGTTAGGTTTTCGCAGATAGGACTGAATTATGTGACTATTTAATTTCTGATGTATTTACACCGTGATCGAAAAAGGAAAATGTAAACCTTTCCAGAAGACTGAATAATTAAAATATTGTAAGACACCCCCCCAAAAGAAAACTGCTAGGAACTTTATTATGTTGGTTTAAAAAAAATCAGAAATTGAATTTAAAGGTGGATCAAAAACATGCATAAGGACTTCAAACATGTTAAAAAAAAAAAAAAAAAGACATTTCTGTGAGGTTGGTTTCTCCTGGCTTTGTGTCTCGAGGTTTAATAAAGTACAAACTCTGAGTCAAAAATTCCCTGATGATTGGGGTATTCTGAATAGCTCCTGATGGAATAATGTGAACAATTCCACAATGCCAGGTAAATTTTCCGGTTTCAGATGACACAGTTGTGCACACACTACAGACACACTGGCATGCTGCCTCCCTTCTATTTATTTTTCCAAAAATCACAGGAAATTAATATCTTTAAGACCTCTGTCCCTTTGTCTATCTAAAAGAGATCAGCTGGTTCAAAAGTTTTGGTGAGGACAAAAACATCGACATTCGCACATAAGGAATTACTTAATTCCTTAGAAAAACAACATAAAAATGAGGACTTTTAATATACAGTGGCCAGTGATTGTTGGAAAACACAATTTTTAAGCTTTTGCAATACCTGTATTCCTTGCTTTGGTCAGACTATCTGAAGCTAATGAGCTATTTCTCATATTCATAGTCGAGTACACGCATTGCTGGACAGACCAAGAACGCTCCCTGCTTTCCAAGATCAATCCCTTAACCTGCAGAAAGCTATTCTGCATAAAACCAGCAGAACAGCGTGCAATAAAGAAGCCGAAGAGGACAATTTGTATGCGTTTTATTGTCATCCTTTTCAGTCAGATCCAGAACAAACTTCCTAGAAAAAGCCAGATCTTCAAGCACAGGACTTGTGATAGGGCTGGGGCCACTCCACGGTCCTGCAGCCACCACCTGTCTCCTCGTCTACAAAGAATTGCAATCAAAACCGCAAGATTATTTCTTGTTTTCTCTCTTTCCTACGAAGGAGAGATGCTAGGCAAAGTCGTGAGCTAAGAAAAGTGAAAAAAAGCAGTCAATTTGCTGGTAGGTAACACAATAAATGTGTTGCTCCACCGTGCTTAATGGGACAGTGCTCGACCTCGATCGGCTTGGACAGAGAGTCATCAGAAAACGCGGCGTGAGGATTAAAGTTGTCAGGGTACCTTGAACAAACCGCGCAGCAAAGACACCAGGCAACACCATGCACCAGGTTGGGTTTCGAACGAAATCAAAACACGGCTTTGCAGGAGCTGGTGTGGCAGAAGGTAAACAGAGGCTGCCACGAAGCAGTGTCCTTCCCTGATGGGGGTCTGGGGGGTGGTTTGCCCCAGTGGCATTTCTGGAAGCACCTTTTCTTGACATTTTTGTGCTGGGGTTTAGTGCCAGCGGAATTTGCAGCGGAAAGCCCAGTGAGAAGGTCCTCAGCATGCTAACCGAGAGTTGCATCTTCTAATACCTTTGAGGAACAAAGACAGAGACCTTTTTGGGACAATTCCATTTTCATTTATGGGTTTAAATATAGTAAATTCTTGCTCTGGACAGTGAAATTTGGCATTTCCAGCTGAGGACTCTTGTGTCCCACCAGAACAGATGACCAGCAATCAAGAGCGACTTCTATATTTCACCTTGAGCAAGTCCCTTAATACCTCTTTGCCTCAATGTTCCCATCTGCAAATGTTTACTTCCCTCAGCAGAATTGGCTGTTGATTTACTTTTGCCTCCCGCTGAATAACGTTCCCAAAGACAAAGCGTTATTCAGCGCTAGCATTGGTGGTGCCGACATTTCCTGCACAGGGACAAAAAGACTGGCGCTATTTTTAGTGAGGGCTTTTCTTTCCATTGTCCCTTTCTCTGTGAAGCTGTATTTTCCAGTGCTTTTTTGTACGGTTTTTTTTTTGTGTTCATTGATTGCAAATCCTGAGGGATGAGTTTTGGTTTCAATTAACTTTTATTAATAAAGATCACGCTATAGCCTAATTCTTGGAGCATGGCTGAGATCAAATCCGCTGTTAGTAACTGCGTTTAGCATTCAGTGCTTGGAATAATGTGCCATGAATAAGTCGGCTGGACTTTTCTAGATATTTCTCAGTAAGAACATTTGATGTAAAACTGCATCGTTTGTATGAGTGGTGTCATCTAAAGAAATAGCTCAACGTGCCTGTTTCCAAAGAAACATCCTCTCTTGGACTCAGTGGTATTTTCAGCTTGGTTTTGGAAGGCCACAGGTTCATCATCATCATCACCACTCACTCTCAGGTTGCTCCTACCTTTATTTCTTTAGTATATCCTAGCTTTATTCCCCCTAGAGCTTATGGATACTATTGAACTATTTCAGGTCACCCTCATTTACAGCAGTCTGTGTTCAGTAAGATTAACTTTGCTGCCCTTAATAGCCAGTAATGCTGGTTGCCTAAAATGCAGTTTATGAAGATTGAAGTCTCTGCATAGATACAAGAATTAAATCGCAGTGACGGTGGCCTAGATTTTCTGTTAACGCTTTCTGTGGGATAGAAAAGTGAAGACCGTGAGTAAAGGTGAATGATTAGCATGAAAGGCGGCAAAGAGGAATAAGGATTTCTGAGGCTTTGACACGCCAGCCCTTTGGATGATGCTCTCAAGAAAGGGAAAGCTTGGGTTGGTTTGGGTTTTTTGAACACAGCTTTGACGCTGCAGAACAAGTTGGGATCTTGGTCTCTGTTGAAGAACACAGAACGCTTGAGGAGGACTATGAACCAGCTACTGCTAAGGACATTTGACTGTGCCACTGGAGAAACAATGCCATACCAATAGTGACTTATATCACCACTATGTAATATTAATGGCATGAAAGGCACCACATAATTCAAAGAAAAAAATAGGTATTTTTTGCCTTTTCATGGATTTGGAAATGTCTTTTTAGCCAGTAATTTCTGTTCTGGTCTGGGCAGTCTCCACAAGTGCTGGTTTGGTTTTTTTTTTCATATCGAAGACTCCACATCGTTCTCCTAGCTAGCACGTTTTCTAGCTTTCCTGGGGACAGAAGTGGTGATAGCAAGGATAAGGAGTTTTCCTTCAGTGATGACCACATGCACTAATGTACTTTGCAGGCTTCTGGTAAAGTGTGATTCAGAGGACTTAAAGACTCCTGACCAAGGACACACTTCTCTTTTTGGGGGTTAACATTTCCTTTGAACTGGAAGAAAACAAACCAGAACAATAAAAACCACACTCTGGGTGAGGTTTGCCCTGGGATTGTGAGGTCCAGACGTTAGATAAGAAGCCTGGTACATAAAGAAGTTTGAGCAGTTACAAGGTTTTCTTTTGTTTTGCTTTATTTTCTTCAACAAGCAACAAAGATGGGAAAAAAAAAAACCCCACCAAGTCTGTGTTTATAGCTGAGAGATATCTTTGACTGCAGGTCACACCGCAGATGATGAAAAGTAAGTTCCAGGCAGTCAGATGAAGGGAGATTTCACTGCGAAAATGTGAAAGGTTCCCCCTCCCCATTTCCTCTCTCTTCTTTTATTGATTTCTCTTGCTCCCATCAAGCCCTTGCTGCCTTGCACACAAGCTAGAGCCAATTACCCTGTCATGGTTTTCATACGGCTACTGCTCTACAGTATAGTCCTTCCAAGCAATTCCGCCTTTTTCCATGGTAAGTACTCTGGCTGCTTATGCATGGGAATCGCCCCAGTAGGGCACTGGGGATAGTTTTTACTTTGCTATTAAATATCTCATCCCATACACATCAGAGGAGAGAAACATCTAAACCGAAATGGGCTTTGAGTCGGACCCGCAAATACTTCTCGTTTAGAAAATAACCGGTGACTGGGAAAGCAATTCCCTCGGGGCAAATTTCAGAGGGAGTCATAGACGAACCAGAAACTGTAGCTCAGGCTCCCCTGTTTATGTATACACACACACACACATATATATATTTTTACATATTTACATGTTTATATATATATACACATTTGTACGTGCGTGTCTATGTGATGTGCATATAATTACACAGTGGTGTGTGTGCAGGTATTTGTCAACACACAGAGGCACATACAGACTTGCATGCCGTGCAGTTTCATCTTTTGCTGCTTTCCAAGCTGTTTCCCAAACAAAAGTAGCTTCTCAAGATTACCGCCGGCTCTAGCCGACACGCTATTTCATGTTATCACCTGAGAGAGTCACCAGGTAGGTGTAGTAACCTTGGCACTAGCTGGCAAAACACCAGAAAGTCTAACATCATTCCGGGAATACATCACTCCTCTTGTTCCCCGATGTCATGTTGTTCTTTCTGCTTTTAATTCCTTCTGGGGCTGTACCATGCGATAAAGCCATCTTCCCAAATTAAATGTAATAGGAGGTAGTTCTAATGAGTAGGTCTGGTGTCTTCACCTGACCATCCTGGTGCCACCAAGGAGGCAGAGTGGTCTAACGGGCAGCGGGCAGCAGATAGGAGAGATGAGTTTTGCTTCCCGCTCTGCCACCGAGTAGGGAACTTAGTTGGACAAGACTTTGTGCCTCAGTTTCTCCGTTCCTAGCTGCGTCCTCCTTTTCCAGCCTCTGAGCTTCAACCAGGCAAATCACTGCATTTGTCTGGCATTGCTGGATGTACCGTTGACCGGCCATGGAAACAGCGAGACCTCCTGCTGAGTGGCTGTCCCATCCCAATGCACACACATAACCCCCCCCCCTCAAAATACATGGCCTGGGAACTGTATAATGTGCTTACGCATTGCGTGCAAGTACCAGGTGCCTTTGGAAAAAAATGGCCAGAAGAAAAACAAACAGCTCAATCCAGTATTGTTACACCAGCTCAAATACCAACTGCAGCGTAGAGGAGCCAAGTTCACCTCTTCATTTCAGAAGCTGCAGCTCAGCTTCAAATCTCATCGCTCACTTTCCCACGTTCCCTATAGAAGTTCGTCTAAGGTCCTTCATACCGCGAGTCTGTCCAAGCTTCATCCATAGGCCGGCGTGCTGGACCGCTTCATGCTCACTAATTCACCCTACTTCACTGGGCCACCTTCAGCAGGTCTTCTAACGCTCTGCAGAAATTTCATCACTTGGGAATGTCTGATGCATCCTTTAAATTGCTTCTTTTTTTCCTACATAACACGGCTCTGTCACTGGCATACCAGCCACCTAATTATTAACCTTGACCTTGGGAAAAAAAGCAGCAGAGTGCATTTAATAACAACCCCAGCGAGCTGAGGCAGCTTTACAATTACGTTGCATAATGTAGTCATGAGAAGAGGGTTACCAGGGAGATAATGATAAACATCAGCCTTAATTCTGTCTGAAAAATAATTGGAGTGATCTCCCTTTGTGGCTGGGGGAGAGGAGAAAATTGGATGGGTACATTTCCAGTTACCACAGATGTTAGTAAAACATGCTGCACTCCACCATTGACCAAATTACGAGCTACCTCTAAATGCTGTGGGTATGAATTGTCTGGCTTCCTCTCCGTGCACCCAAGTCTGCGGGCAAGTATCATTTAAATGAGAAAACAGCCTTGGTTGCAGCACAGCTGGTGTCTTTCCACGCAGTTACTACATCTCCTGTTTACAGTGGCCCTGTCAAAAACTCCTCTATTTGTCAGAGTATTCATCAGTCCTGCCACATTTTAAAAATAATATAGCCCTTACAGCCCTTGTGACCTTGTCCACGAGCGTTGAAATTATCCTGGGACGATCCTTTTGCCTTCACTGGGTTGCAGCGTGCGACCCGTGGGGGAATCGCCGCTTGTCCTGCCTCCGCGCTCTCCGCACCGGCTACGGCTCTGAAGCACCCGGCTCATCCCGGGTGCACCTCCACCGCCACCAGCAGGGCCACCTCCTTGCTCTGGCAGGACGTGGAGAAGTCATGTGCGTGGCAAAGGAGGAGAGCTGGGATGCTGAGAGGCTTGCTGGCGGCGTGTTCGGTCCTTTCCCACCCCATCTGGTCACCACCATCCGTTGCTGATTTTTGCTTCTCTGCTGTTACCGAGAGAAGCTCTGTGGGCACTCGGTGCCACTGGAAGCTCGGTCAGGGCCGCTCGCAGTTTGGGAATACTCCCAGAAGAAGGAGGATAGACATTTTGCTCTGGAATGCACCCTTCCCTGGAGCTCTCCTTTCTGGTTTCTTAGCCCCTTTTGGGACCTTTAGACTCTGATGTCACCCACTCAAATTATCACCACGAAGCTGCGGCTTCTCTTCCTGGTCAGCAGGAACAACAGCAAAGCCTGACAAAGCCCGGGCATGCTTGCCTGCGTTTTCCGCTCCAGCCCCAGACTCCCCCTGGGTGCCTCTCTCACCCTGCCTGCGCTACAGCTCGCCCTCCAAATATTGTAGGCAGTGAGTTCTTCAGCCTTTATTTATATTTAGAGCAGGCATTGAATTCCACAACCACAGGGGCTGAGTGTTTTCAGATTAAACTGTGGTTTCAATTCCTCCTTGACTCAGTTCTAGAGTTAACTAAGCGGAGCGACACGTAGGTGCAGCAATAAGTGCATATCACATACGTATCAGCTGGCCTTGACCGATCACTCTGACGACTTCCATCAAGGTGGAATTAGTCAGCATCTCCTGCTAACATTTAAGTGAAAGCGGTATTAGAAAGTTGCCTGTGTTTTCCGCTGTGAAGTTTCTGTCAGCTCTGCTGCTGCTTTGCAGTGGCTTTGGAGAAGCAGGGGCCGACACAGGAGGTCCTGGTGGATCTAGGTGGCTGGATCCCAGCAATGCAGCTGGTAGCACTGGGAGTGCTGGTCGTTATGTGGTACGGAGCGAGAGAACTGGAGGACCAGTGGACAAACCCGTGGTGGGCATACGCTTTCCAGTGCTTGCAGCTCTTGCATCTCCCATCTCCTAGGCCGTTTGTGAGCTCAAGTCCCACTGCCAGGACACAGAGACCTCTTTTTGGCAGAGCAGCCAGGCCACCCGCTTCCGATTGCTTCTGGTTCCAGTCAAGCATCTTCTTCTCTGCCGTAGCTTTCCACCAGCTACGGGTAACCTCAGCACCATCAAGCTCTGCTGGCTGTGAAACCCAAGCCCTGCTGGGCTGGGGCAGCATCCAGCACCGCGGCACCGCCGTGCTCTCCCTCTCCGTTCCTCTGCAGATCTCTCTCGGTGCCAAGCCACGCTTGTTGGCACAAACACCTCCTTTAGAGCTGCTTTCTACTACCCGATTAGCAGGCTGTCAGCCACAAGGCCATCGCTCCTCCTGCAGCTCCTGGCAAGCCTGGACACCGCTACGCGGCTGCGGAAGATGAAAGGAGCCCGGCCTTCGCATTACCCAGCGGCTGTGTGCTCGCCAGAGGCTAATTCCCCTTCCCCATGAACGTGTATGCGGAACAACTAATAGGCTCTGTGAGCCTGCCTTCATTCCTTATTAAAAGGAACACACTCTGCGAAGAACAGAGCTGTCTAATACAGGCTTCTCCCCCGTTTCCCCTTTCACCAAGCCTCAAGAGAGCTGCAGTTCCTGAGAATCAGAGGCTCCGGGGGTGGAGATGCTTTCTAGTAGTTACGAAGGGTTGAGCGTCAGGAATCCTAGATTCCTTTTAATGATTCATTTAGAAGCGAGGGTGACGGCGTTCGCTTTCCAGCGACTGCTTTCGGCGCTGCATGTCCTCTGAAGCTGAGGAACGGATGGGTGTGCGGTGCTTTTACCTCCAGATCGCTGGCTCCGATCCGCTCGGGGCTGGTAGCGACACCGCCTCATTGTGCTCTGAAGGCTCTTTGGCAGCCGGTGTGAAATGAGTTGAATGACAATCCCGTACATTAACTTTACCACCAGGCATAAAGATTATGGGCTAGTACAAAAGAAATGTTGCTTTCATCTCCCGCGGCAGTACAGAGGTGCTGGGATTTGGCAGAAGGAGTGATGGTCTGGGGGGGGACCAGATCTCAACAGCATCTCAGGGTGCATCTGAGACTGCGCTTGGCCCATTAACTTCCAAATTCTGGCTGCATTACACGGTAAACCTGACTGATGGAGTATGTAGAGCTGAAACACAACTAAAATAATTGATTACCTAGAAATTCCATCTAACTCCCCAAGAAGTGGAACAAGCATGCACAGACTACTTAAAGCTTGTAAATTCACTTAGCGTCAGATAAAGTGTACCTGCTTCCACTGGTGTAAATCTGGAGTAATTCCACTGAAGTATAGGAAATGTAAGGTCAGCGGAGTTGACTAGCATTAAACTAGCATCGTTGAGAATAATTCTTTAGCTATAAAGAGTGACAGATAAATGTCCTTTGAATTCCTGACCCCACTATGAAAATGAAATACAAGATGTGGAAACTCTTTGAAACTGATAGAAACGTCTCCGTCTTACATCTCTCTCCGTTAATCAGAACAAGGCACTGTAATCAGCGCCGATTCTAGGTCTATCTGTAAGGAACAAAGTGAACTCAGAAAATTAAATCATTTAACACATTATTTCCTTCCTCATTTTGGCGCCGATTGAGCTTATTGCACAATTTCTCCCCCCGCTGCCCTGCAGCTGGGTTGATCCTGCAGCCGGCAAGGGCTGTGGGTGCTGCTGCGGGGCAGGAAGGCACCCAACGTTCCTCTTTCCCGGAGGGATCGCTGCTTTGGGAGATTCCCCTTTAGACTCAGAGGTTTCTTCACTGACGTCTGATTTCCTATTTCCTTTACTACCTTTCAGTAGGAAACCTGGGACAGACCTAAATGGGGAATATTCGCCTATGCTGTTATGCCATACCAGCAAAATACTGATTTTGTAGCCATAGCTTAGACCCTAAGCATCTTCTGGCGGAGTTTCTTCCAGCCTTACTGGGGTGAAACATGCTCTGTTGGCAAAAGTGCCATTTTGCTGGGATGAATTATTATGTGCTAGGAGCTTTTGCCAGCACTGCAATGTTGATCTGGCATCATTTCTCCCTCCACCTCTGCCTGAGCCAGCCAAAGCTTGTAATGTAGGCTGTGATTGATAAACCTTGTTTTACAGATTTAGGCTTTTTTAGATTTTAGATTTATTTTATAGATTTACAGTTTCAATCTAGGAAGATTTTTATGAACAGCAATTGCTCAGGGAATATTCTGAAGATATTTTGGTTATTTTACATAATAGGAAATACAGTAATTACATAGCCAGTGACCTGGGCAGAGGAAAAATATTTCCAAGGTGGGATAACTCCCATAATATTTCAACGACGGTTATGAACAATATGATAGTTTGCAAGATCAGCATAATTTTCTGTATTTTCTTCCCACCATCCTGCAGGTGTTGTAGAATTAACGGCCATTTCAGTCATTATTTAGCCATGGAAAAGATATCATTTTAATTTGGAAGGTGGGACTGGCTTTGCTTTCTCAGGAGAGTGTGCACTGAGATCCTACAGGTGCATTCTGCACTATTGCTTTTCCGTGACTTGTTTAAAGTTTTTATCAGACTTTGTCCGCTAATTGGTTTTTTTTTCCTATTCTCTTCAGCCCTCTTTCTAACCCTTGGTGTTTTCACCAAAACACTGAGCATGAATTTCTGGCCAGATAAAAACTACTCTTCTCAGGAAAAGTTGGACGGTTGGACTCGATGATCTTAAAGGTCTTTTCCAACCTCAACGATTCTATGATTCTAAAAGCGCCCACTGTAGTGTTCTAATTGTTTCTATTTCAAATAGATTTCCTGTTAACTACGCCTACAGGAAATAAATGCAAATCTGTTACACGTCGGTTTCTTAACTAAAGTCCTTTGCGTTCCACGGCTAATAATAAGTGATGATTTTCAATTGACAACTTACTTCCTCCCCGGTGTCGTTTAGGGAAAGTGTCAAGGAGAAAACTGTCAGGGGGAGAAATAATAATAAAAAATGGCTGCTGGCCTGGCTGGGTTTCCTGCAAAGGCTGCCTTTGCACAGATGGCTTCCTGCGATAGCTCTTCCCGGGCACCACAGCTTGCTGGGTTCGGGCTCAGATATATCAGCGACGAGGGCTTGATGGCTGTAAAACATCTGCGGGCTAGGGCTTAGGCTGCGGTTGGGTCATTCGGGCTTCTTGGACCTGTATCAGAAAATGGATGAAATATTTGCCCGTGCGTTTCTCTGATTTCTCGCAGCAAAGAAGGGTTAATGGTTTAAACCTCGCAGTTTTCTGTATTTATACAGGACGGATACAAAGCAGTGAACCCAGGTACGGAGCAATTCAGAACTTTGTCCAGGGGCCGTATGAGCAGAGGTGGGCTATGAACGTGCGACTTAGTGTGATGTGGTAGCCAATAGCTTATATTTCTCATTTCCGCTATGCTTTCCTGGCAAACCCCCACCTCTTACCTTCACCATTTTAGGTGAAGGCAAGTAGGACATATTGCTGTTGTCACAAGTCTTCGTATCCTTACTCCCAGAGTTTCTTCCCTCCTTGTGTTCCTGTTGCTTTCCAAGCTGAAGGAAACGCAGCGTGTGACCGCTTCTGGTTTGCTGCTGCAACATAAGCATCATGATCAGACATAAGGCAATTCTTCATCACTTAACAGTGAAAACCCTCTCTTTGCAACAACATGAGCCATTCTACGCTATTCCTGGAATGGGACTGGCTGGAAGCAGGAGAAATATCTCTCTATCCCAGCTATGAAGATGACTAAAATCATAACGAGGGCAAGTTTGGACCCCACAGCAACACAAAACACAGCGGAGATTGCAAAACCATCTTTCCATGCCACGTAGTCCACGCTGTGTTTCTCAGAAGACGTCGATATCTGGGTTTCCTTGTCAGTGCTTCTGCCATTTCCTCCATGCACTCTTCCCAGGACTCCAGCTTCACCACCCACTCTGCAGGGTGGGGAAATCGGGTTTCTAAATGCTGCAAGCAATACCTGGGCTTGATATCCTGCAGATCCAGGAAAGGTGACCTGACCAGGATTAAGATTCCCAGGCTACTTTTCACCTCAGCTGCAGTGAAGTGGCAGAGATTGATGGTAGATGCCCCATCCCTGGAAATATTCACGGTCAGGTTGGACGGGGCTCTGAGCAACCTGGTCTAGTTGAAGATGTCCCTGCTCGTTGCAGGAAGGTTGGACTAGATCACCTCTAAAGGTCCCTTCCAGCCCAAACCATTCTATGATTCTGTGAAGGTACATCCCAGGAGAATGTGGCAGCACAGAAGGATGTACAGAATTTAGCCCACAGTGCAAAGCAGAAAGAGGAATGATTTCAGTAGGGAAGACCATCCCCAGATGAGAACAGAAATAGATAAGAACTGAATGTAGAGATGCAGCTTGAGAGCATCTTCATTTACAGTGCACATGTGAGGCAAGACCAAGTCTAGAGGTCCCTTCAGTGGCTTTTAACATGGAAGAACAAGATCCCCACCCCAACCAGCAAGTTAAAGCTGCTGACGCGTCCTGTAATTGATGCCAAGTGGATGGGCTCATGAACAAAAATTCTGGATTCTTAGATGGCTCAGAAGTAGGTCCATATCTTGCAAGCCTCTCCTTTTTAAAGGATTCATTGGCCTACATATTTACAGCAATACTGGAGAAAAAGGAGAGCATCTGACAATTCCCTACCAAAATCCACGGCAGCAGTTTATCTTGAGGAGATTTTGCTAGTATACATGTCAAAGGACCACTATTTATCAAGACTATTTCAGCCTTAATAAGCTTTGGGGGGGTTATCAAATTGCTTCCTAGTCAGCGTGGGCAAAATTTACTCTATTTTCATACAGCCCTAGCTCGTACTTACAAGCTTAGCAGTAGCTGCGGTCCTCCTGCCTCTTGGTCAAGTAAGAAAACCTCTTCATCCACGTACACACATTGTGCAACCCCAGCCCTACTGCAATGCTTCTGCTACGGCTTAGAGAGAAATCCTGGTTTAGAAAGGATTCTGCCAGTGGTCCCCGGCTTAACAGCTCTGCAGAATTCAATTCTTCTATGTGAAGACTGATTTTACAGTTTCCAAGTTTAAAGTGAGTTTAATTGTGCTCTCAGTTACACCTTTGGTAACTCAAATACAGAATTTGTTCTGATATTCCCTCTGCAAGTGCATATGTTTCATTAATGTTAGGACAAGGGTGGTCTTGTGCAATGAAAATATTTGGAAGTTTGAAAATCAGTCTAAGACCATGAAGTCAAGCTAGATTCTCATGGGGGAAAAAAGCCTCCGTCCCGCTGGGTACAGCTCCAGCAAGGTACATTTCATTCTTTATGAAAGCCTGAGTTTTCTTCCTTCCAAAGCTTTTATTTTGCTTGAATTTGAATGATTGTAGGATTGATTGACAGATGGAGAGACAGCAGCCAGAGGGGTGCTCTTAGGGACAACCTCTTCCAGGTTGCCTTGGCCAACATTTACCTGAAGCCTATCACCCCTTGCCTGTACTGGCTCGCATCTAACCCAACTTACCAAAAACTTGGGGGAGCTTGAATTTCTGGCAGAAATCACTAAGCTTGTATGCACACATTTATAATAAATCTTAACGCTCTCTTTTTCACCTCCTTTGTCTGAAATTTTAGTTTTCAAACAACCTGCCCGTTTTCCTTTAATTACACAGCAAAACCCCCTATCTTCAATATCCACGCTGGTCTCTTTTATCACCATGGTATTTATTGCTAACTGACCCGTGGAACCTATTCAGCATATAACCTTCTTTTTTTTCTTTTTGACCACAATCCATTTCCCCTCTGTGTGTGTGTGTTTCTCTCGCTCCCTGTATCTCATCCCATCCCATTAGCTCTCTGTGCTGAATAGCCTGTTCCAGGACATCAAACTTTAATTTAAACAGAAGATGATCAATAAGCTTAGCAAATTGCCTATGGCAACATCAGCAGTTTGAATCAAAGGGTTTTATAGGTAATTTAAAGGGCATCCTCATTCACCCCCGCGATGTGGTATATACCTATCGCTTGCTTTGCCAGTTACAGCTCAGTTGGCTGAACACGAGGAATAAGAGCTTTTTCTCCACACACGAACGGGGAAATGGTACACAGCATCTATTCCAGGTGGTTTTGATAGTGTGTTTTGAAACCACAAAACGCAAGGCATCTCAGGGGGGAAGAAAAATCTTAACTCACAAGACTTGTTTAAAAAGACCACATCAGAGCTTAGAATCAATATCAGCACTAAAGAAACAGAGATGTAAAACGAAAATACATGCAGTCCTCAGTCCAACCCTGTTCTGCTGGTGCTGTGGCTTGGGACCACCATATTTTCATATAAGGGAGGAGAGACTATATTTTAATCTGTTTCTAGATTGCCAGTTTGATTTTCAGACATCCTAGGTAACTCCACAATGTTCATGCCAGAGAGTTTACGTAAGAGAAACTACACCTGTAACCCCAGTTTTGAAGATGCTTTGTTTGTACCAAGTTCCACGTCCACTGACCTGGATGATGATTATTTAAAGTTGCAAATACATTTATATTGAACTTTCCTCGAGGACACAAACAGCTGATTTGAATACGATTGTGAAGAAAATGAACCAGTGAGCTGGACTGATGGCTCAATAAAGCCAACGGCTGCCCGACACATGGGTGATAGTTCCCAGCTTCCCTTCATCTTTTACCTTCTGTACCAGCAGCAGGTGAGTATTGAACACCTACCGCATTGGCTTGAGCTACCAGCTACCTTTGTTGGAAGAAGAAACCTGTTTCTGTGTGTGGGAGAGAGGAAAAGAAACGCCAGGAAAATGGGCATCGGTCAGAGCGCGATGCAGGAGGTGAGAAAGCAAAAACCTCTTGAGAAGGTCTTCGGCAGGACTCGTGAAGTCTTGTGTTACGGAGGGGGTTCTTGGGGCAGGGGGTAGCAGCGGCAAACATCCCTGGCATCATTTCAGACTCATACACGTTGTGCCCTGTTATTTAGGAGCTCAGGGGGCCCACTAAGGCCCCTGTAAGGGGGGATATACGGTTCTAAAGGCACTTAGCTCCTAGCTGGCTCTAGGTCGGAAATTACACAATGGATGTTGAAATGTTGGCTTGCTGAAAAGTTGTCATTCGAGTAATGGATGCTTTATTTCCTGTTTTTGCTGAAAGCTAAAGCGAAACATAATTAGCAAGCGAGAAAGCAACCTTGGCAGCCAAACAAAAAAAGCACATTTTGGGCACCTGAGCCAATTAAAATTGTTTATGTAGCCCATGAACAATATTTTTCTCCAAATCATTATAACTGAGGGAATTCATCATAACACAGCAGGCTTGCTTCTCACAGACCTGCTCCTGTGCCGAGCTGTGTGCCGGCAGCTCCCGAGGATGAACAGGGGGCACCCTGCAACGTCCACGACGCTTGTAGGGGTGAAGGAGAAAAGGCTTGTGACGGCAAGGGGAAGGCTCAACTCCCACTTCTTTTAGTTCTGGGTAGATCCCGAGCATACGAGAACTTTAATTTACCTTCACGATTGAAATGTATATTAATTTTAGATTACAAATCTCTCTTTTTCAGCCTGTCCTGCACTGCAGAAGCTGAGACCCTCTCCTTTTTATTCTGTAAACTGACGTAGTTTAAGAAACCCGCACTGTCCTCCTTGCGATACTTGAATACTCCAAACCCTGCTTGATTGTCACGTGGCTGCTCAGAGATTGAGTTTCTGATGACGTAAGGTCTGGCTTCTTTTCTTGCTATATGAGAAAATAATCCTTCAGGAGAAACCAATAGGTGGACAAATATTACTGCTATTTAGTATAACGCTCATCTGCTCCCCTCGTAACAAATCGTTGTGCTTTCCATTTGTCTCTGAACTCTCAGCTTTCATTCCTAGATGTGTAGTCGTTTTATGTGCAATATTTTAATGTATTTTTATGAATTGGCCTGTTTTAATGTTTTGCTTGTTTCTGAAGCGAAGTTAAATCTGGTTGTGAAAATTATCACCGCCCTTTGGTAAAAGTTATACACGTCCTGAAATAAACAGAAGTGAATGGATCGATACAGAGGAGAAACGCTTTTTGCACCGTGTAGCCCATTGCCAAGCAATAAACATTAAGTGCATCCACGTGCAAGATGAACGCTCTCTGTGTCTAGACTTGCCCAAAGTTGTATTTTTCTGTAAATGTGTTTTGCTTGCTGCCTATTTCTGGCCGTGTTCGGTCTGTGTGTGTTTATGTTATCGAGCATAGCTTGCTTTGTTTCAAGACTTTCAGAAAGAAAAATGAATCGGGTGTGACTTACCCTGGGAATGTTCTCAAAACAAAGCGTTGGGTGGGTGGTCAGTCTGTTTTGACTTGTCCTTGGTGCAGAGCACAAACGGGGCGAGGGGGCTCACGGATCGTAGCTGCTGGAAGCCGAAATCCTGGGCTCAGGCTCCAACCCCCACTGAACTGAAGTGCTAAAAAGGCGCCTTGTTAGTTAAAGTGCCGGTGAAATACTGGGAGAAGCTAGCGTAGGAACGGTTCTTGCACTTAAATACAGGTCTTGGCATTTATTTAGCACTAGCAGCTTATGTACTAGTAGTGGAGCCCTGCTTGGCTGGCAGAACTGGCACCGCAGCTGGTACTGAGAAGCTGAGAGCACTGTGGTTGTGTCTGCAAAGGT
Organism: Calonectris borealis; assembly: GCF_964195595.1. Taxonomy (NCBI): domain Eukaryota; kingdom Metazoa; phylum Chordata; class Aves; order Procellariiformes; family Procellariidae; genus Calonectris; species Calonectris borealis. The sequence continues at coordinate 18,906,545 of NC_134325.1, forward strand.
CTGAGCTGTTCTTGGGCAAGGGGAAGTGTCTCTCCTCATCCGGATTTAGTTATAATCGAAAAGAGAGGGACAGAAATGCAGACAAGAGATTCCCCTCTCTTTCATGTAGCAATTCTCAGGCTTCTTCCATTGATAATGAATATAAATATACAATGAATATAAATACACAAACCTGGGTGAAGGAAGGAATTAATCATAGTCTTCCAGGATGGGCCAGTGGGAGCATTGAGGACCACAAACAATAAAGGAAAGGTTGTCACGGTGGAAGTAACTGCAGAGGACAGCGGGCACAAATGGAGCTGTGGTGGTACTTTTGCAGATACACCAGTGCGGGTGAAATAGGTGTTGCTGGCAGTCATACGGCGACAGGGATACTTGCCAAAGCGCGTGATGTGTTGGGACAATCACCAGGAGGCTCTAGGGAAACATGGAGCTTAATGTCATCGTTATCACTAGCCTGTGGCTCGTATGGTTGTTATGATCTCTGCTGCTGCGTGAGGGTCTCGGCTCAGCCCGTGCTGAGAGCTCCTGTTCCCCCCTCAGTCAGCAAAATGGGGACCAGTCATCTCTTCTGGAATAAGCAGACCTGAAGTGCTGGCAGACAAAAGCAGTGGCATGACCTATGCTCAACCTGGTCTGAATCTACTTCCCAAAGAAGTCTCCTTGGCGTGTTCCTCCAGTTCTCTTACTTTACTCGCAAGCATGTTCCTAGGTCCTGAAAATGGTATGTCTTTACTTCGTTGCTGCTCTGCATAGGAAAAAAAAGCAACATAAAGTATTATTAGTACTTCTGTTAGCCACAGTCATACCAAGAAAGGCTTTGATGCAGAAAATAAGCAGTATTATTTAGTAACAGAGCGGTGAGTATAAAATCAGTAATGAAACACGATGTGCATGTTCTTACCTGATCCAGCAAGATTTTTTTCTATGAAATGTATTAGCCCCCAGTGGGTCTAGCAGTTTTCTTTGATAAACGTATCTCACTGAAATAGTCTATGATGGGGTAGAGAAAGGAGCATCCTGGTAAGACCACGATAGCCTACAAAACACTTTGAATAAAACAATTGCTTGTCTAAAAGCTAACGATTTGGTCAAATCATTGCTATTGTGAGGTTGTGGGTTTCGTATTACTGTCATTGTGGCATTAATACACTGAGAAATTCAGATAGTTTATCAGCATCCATTAAGGAATGGAAGGAAATCAGGACAAAAGCCTATTGTTTATTCAAGGTTGTGTTTTATTTATCCTCTGGCTTTTAAAAGCCTCTTGTTTTATGTGCCTTCTGGGCACACAGGCTTCAATTTAAAAACATCACCACTAAAACAAACAACCAAACTGACAAAAGTCATCTCGGGGAGAGCAACTGAGATGTAAAAGCAACTCGGTACTCGCAATACCCCTTGAGGTAAAAGCCTTCCGCTGAGGTTTGAAGGACGATGACCCCTCGATCAGGCCAAACGGGGAAATTGTGACTCCCTGACATTTTCTCACACAACCGGCCCTGAGGATTGACTTTTTCTTACCCATCTATTCCAGACAGTCGTGAGGTTGAGGTTCAGTGTAGAGTTACGAAGACCTCCCTTTGTGACCGACCTCTGTGTCACTCCGAGATTGTAATGAGTGATGAACGACTGTCCCTCTTCATCTGTGTCAGGACGGGAACTCACCCCGCAAACATCAACCAAACATCGACAGATGCAGCAGTTTTCCTGGAGATCTCCGATTCTCGCTGCTGCACTAGTGTTATGTTAAAAAAAAATAGATCTGATCTGAAGACACAGTGAGGAACTTGGAGGGATCAAGAGTAGACCTCATCTCTGCACACCCCTACAAATCCCAAAACACACAGCTAGCAAAAGCAGAGCAAAAGAGCACTTGAGTAGAATTTAGCTTAAAAGACCAGGTGAGTTTTCCAGTCAGATTCTGTGTTATTACCCAAATTACGTGTTTCTATTTCCTTTCGTAGAACACGCTGCGAGCAAGCTGGCTCTCGCTACGTAATCCAAATGTAAGTACTCTGCACAGTTCTCGTGGTGTGTACGTAGGGGTGGGTGGGTGTGTTTACGTAAGGATGGATGGATGTGTAGGTCCTGGTCAGTCTAACAGCCAAATGATATTGATGTACCTCACGATGGAGGGTAGATGAAATTAAGCTCTCTTACCACTTGGACAGTATTAAGAGGCCATTATGTCAACCAGTTGTGTAAAAGAACCGACTTTACACCCACGACTGCTCCCGTGCCGTATTCACACACGTTGGGGCATACCTATCGTTTAGAAAGAACTTCCAAGGGAGGTAACCTGAAAGGGAATAAAGTGTAGGAACCACCAAGGATCTTCATCATCTTGCTACATTAGGGCAGTTCTTCCCCTTGATAATGTTGCCCGATGAGGGCGGCTTTCCCAGTGCAAACTGGTGGAGCATTCAGGGAAGGGATGGCACCAGTTTGCAAGATAACCCTTTGGGTGGAAGGACCTTGCTCTGCGTTCTTGCACATGCCGAGGTTTTTTTATGTTCTGTTGAGGAAATACAGCAATATTTGGAATAGCCAGGCAGGGAGGCAAAGAGGAACTAGGGCTCTTTTAAAATACTTTGGCCACAAACAGAAGTCCTAAAACACTTTTTTCTGTGCTCTGTCCCCTCGGCGCGGAGGGACCAGCAGCCAATTGCATTATAGCGCTGCTGATTACTTATGATTCCCTTCCTGTGAGGACAGGCCCTGATGTGTTGTTTTTTGATAACGCTGGCTCCTTTAGAGCAATAATGCTGGTACAGTTTCCTGCCTAATCGGAGAGCAATTACTGTACCTCAAAAGGGAAAACATTTAGAAGAACCCAGTTTTAGCTCAGAAGTGATAACAGGAACATTTTCGGGCTAAGCCATGGTTAGACTTGAGCTCATTCAGGCATCTCCCACGGCAACACTTGACAAAAAGCAAAGAGAGAGAAGAGGCTGAGGCTTGTTCTTATCTCCCATGTTCCTATATGATCAGGATCCCCCAAACCCCCCTATATGGTTTGGGACCTGGGATTTTGTTGGTGCCCACCAGTTGTAAGAGAACATGGAATCTTTTCCCTCTAGGTCCCTAATCTGAATTTGCTCTAGTTTAGGAGTGAACAGCGTTTGCTATTACTGATTTCTGATCTGTGTTAACTCAGCTAGTGGCCTTGGTCAGCAATTGGCAGGTGACCACGTCCAGAGGCAGAAGGCTGCACTTCAGAGGTTTGCAGAGGTGCTGTTAGAACTGCCTTTGCTTAGCTGGCAAACCCATCGCTATTTTCAGATAGAATCCTAGAATCATTTAGGTTGGAAAAGACCTTTAAGATCGTCGAGTCCAACCTAATTAATTTGCCGAACCTGTATGGGAACACAAAGCAAAGATTAAAGGGTTGAAAGGTTATTCCAGCAGAGTGGTGTAGCCAAAGACAGTATCATCCTGTAGTTTTGGAAGGGGACTGGCAAAGAGTATCTGGGGGGGAAAACAGTCTCTGCCTGGACTCCTGGCACATTTCTGGTGATTCAGTGCTTTCTTTAGGTCTCAGGCACTCAGGCATTTCCACCCAATGTGTGCTTTTGACCTCCTCGCTGGAGAAGTCTCTGGCTACAAAGGGTGTGTGTCTGCGGTGAGAGAAGCGCTATCTTACAGAAGTCGAGCAGGGAAAGGAAATGACTCAATCATCAAAAGGCCCTCCTTCCTCAGGGAACTGTCCTTAATCGGTATTATCCCGTTACAATAATACTATTTCAGAAGGACTGTGAACCAGAGCACGGCGTAGCCATGTAAACTGCTTCCTGTATTTGCCAAACAAAACAGCCTTCAGCAATTAATAGAATTTAGCTATTAGTCCTGCTATGATAAAACAACAAACGTGGCTGTTCATCCTGCAACCCAACTTGGCGCAATCCTTCTCCCAGGAAGGGTCCTTTTCTTTTGGATCTGCGTTACCTGCTGCTCCAGGAAAGAATAAACAAGAATTAACGAGATTGCTTGCATTTGGCTTGGCTTAAAGTGTCATAGCTATGGAAATTGTCCTCATTACCCTTGCAAGAGCTATTGCAAAGCTTCCTCCTGGGATACCCTGATTAGTCATTGCTTTAGTATTAAGCTGGGATACTTTGTGTTGCTTGCCAGGGATCCTGTACAATCTCTACCTTTTGGTGCTTGATAAAATAGGCAGCTCCAGAGGTTGGCAGTGGAAGCTACAGAATAAAGCAGTGGGTCCTTCAGAGCTCGGGGACCAGGAGTATTACAGAGACTCGGCTCGCCATAATTAACTCTGATTAGACACAGCCACAGATGGGCAGCATCTCTGCAACAAATGGTCCATTTGTTCTTCTTTGATTTGGTAGGAGAGAAGCTCGTAATGTGACAAGAAAATGCCACTTGTAACTTGCTCTCCCCTCGCCATTGCCCTTGTAGCGCTGATCACTCATCTCCGTGGCTGAGCACGGAGGGTTTGCAGGTTGACTTTTGCTTGTGTCTGGCAGTAAAATCGTACCAGGGATGAGATGAAAATTTCTGTTGCTGCGATCAAGACTCTTGCTGCTGCATTTGTAATCGTAGTAACGTCTCGGGTCTGAGGTAGGAACGGAGGCTCCATGGTAGCCGTATGGTTTAACCATCCAGTGAGCCGCCAGACTCTGCTTAGGAGAGCTTTTATAACATTATCAGAAAGGACGCAACAGGTGAATACAGCAAACAAGGCTGGGTAAATGCTAAATAATAATAGTGGATAGCTAGATCAGAGTAACAAGCATTATTAAACACACACTGGATGAAAAGCATTCTTGCATAAGTTCATTTTGACGTGGAAGTTTTCAAATATGCAAAGGAATCTCAAATGACATGTGAAAAACCTACTTTGAAAGTGAAACTTGAAAGCTTTTTTTTCTTCGCAGATGCAAAAAAAAATCAAATATTTGTCAAAAAAATCCTTCAGGATGTCTAGTTACCCAGGATGACTTCACCAGTGTGGGTTTTACTCCTGAGAATAAATTAGCTGATAACCAAAGAGACGTAGTAGGGGCATTTCAATAAGCTTTGTAAACATTTGCTTTGAAGCCTTTCTGTGGAGGCTGCGAGGCTTACAGAAGACCGACTGCCAGGACAGAGCTTTGACTGGGGGGTTTCAGAACAAAAACACAGAGCCAACCTTTGGGTTTGGGTTTGGTTCTAGCGTTTTTTTGCCAAAAGTGGGAATTAGATGTTTCAAATGCACAAGGATTAGAATAGGACTAGAACAGAGGAAGAGAACGCGGGTCTTCGCTTTTCTTGGAAATACGGGCTACAAGCTTTAGCTTCTGCCTCAGCTGGTTACTGCCTCGATGGGAACGATAAAAATGCAAAATCGGTACAGTGGGTCTTCTCATCACAAAGGATGAAACTAATGGCCTAAATTTATGGCTGATGTAATTTCACTGAAGTCAGTAGATTTACACTACAGAGTCTAACCATATGTTTAGGCTTTTTTATACACGATAAAGTTGAATGATGTTGATGATACTGTGACAGCTCTGATGTCTTGTTTCAACTCCAAAATACCTCAAAACTTTCCACTGTAAAATATTCCAGAGGGGATAAGTGTGGTAACAGCAGTGAAGTTGCATATTTGATGCTCAAGTCTGTATATTGGATTTGCAGGAATCGCATCACGGAATTTGTCAAAAAAATACTTTTCTTTAAGTACTCTGTATACCAGTAAGATGTGAGCCGAGCAAAAAAACCATGTCTGAATTCAAACTGCAAAGTTCAAAAAGAGAGAACAATGGTACCAATGTAACCCACGTGAGACACGGCTAATAACAAGAAGCAACAAAAATAAATAATTTTCTTAGTACGCTGACTGCCAACAAGGGTGCAGAGCTCCTGCTGCTCTACCATGCTTTAAGTGAACATCTGGGCATAAGTTGACAAAAGTAGAGGTTAAAATTCTTCTCTGCATTGGATAAGGTCTTATCTTTACGTTGCTTGGGAAAACAACAATGGATTTTGGGGGGGCATTTGGGACTCTGTTCAAACACCACTGAAATCAAAAGGTTCTTTCCACTGACTTTGGATTATAAACTGGCTTTGGAAAATAAACTGATGGGGTGAGGAAGGATCATCTCTGAAGGACTCAGGAGATGTTAACTCAGCTCTTGGCTGTTCCCAGGGTGATCTTGGGAAGAGTGCCTCGTCTGCCCGTGGAAGTTTTCCATTTGCGTAGTCAAATGATACTGCTTCCTTTTGCCTGGCTTGTCCTTGGAAACCATTTGTGTAGGATCCGTCTCAGACTCGTGTTTGTACAGCATCTATCACACTGGGATCCCAGCGGAGGTAAACTTACAAAGAAGGACATTGGAGTGAATAGAATAAGTGATATGGTGGGAAGAACCATTATTATGAAATATTATTTTAAAAATGAACAGCTAGCAAACCTTAGAATATTTTGTACTGCATTAGTACTCTTCATTTTAAATCCTTGAGTCAGATTGGTCTCACTTTCTGAGCGGGAGTTAAAAAACAAGAAACATATCGACAAGAAAATATCCTTAATGAATTCTTTCTTAACATTTCACCAAGTTAGAAATGTCCACTAGAGGATTAGCAAATTTGAACTTTTGGCTTAGTTGTGATTACACAAATGCTTTTTTATAATCCTTTATAAACAATTATCCATGTCTTATATTATGGTCTTGGAGGTGAAAAAGAAGGCTGGGTTTTCACATTTTGGTGTGAACCTGAAATATGCAGTGCATCTTTTATTTTCTCAGATACAAGACTAGATTATTCTCCTGAATGTGCTGCTATAAATATGAATGACACTTCTAAAACTAAAAAAAGGTTATGGCTGCAACTCAAAGAAAAAACAGGGTCAAGGTTTAATCAGAGAGAAAATTCATTACAAAGAAACTACAAAGAAACAAGAATATCGGTAGGGTTTTCCAGAATTTATTCTGGTATTTACATAAAAGTGTGCAAACAAAGCACCACAGAAAATCCTAGATAGCTTGCATTCTTTGACCGTACTCCAATCACGTAGCTGAAAGCCATTCAAAAAAGTAGCTGTATCTAAAATCCTAAACCCACCAGCTCTCCCACGTCAGCTCTCCCTGCCCTGGATTGTAGGCAGCATCTCTTGGATGAGGCTCAGGCTTTTGGGAAGGTGAAAGGGGGCTGATTTTCAACCTAACTAGGCTCAGACATCTCACATACTGTCCCTGTCTCAAAGTTGACACAACCACAGGAAAGCTCCATTGAGCTACTTGAGTGGTGGTAAGCAGCACAAGACCCCACCACAAAACAAGCCCTCCTGGTTTAGAATAAAAAGGCAGCAGGTTGTGACTTCTCCTGTCCACCGAGGTATCCGAAGGATGACTGTCTGGCACCTCCCTCCATCCTGTACATTTGATAGGAACAAGCTTGCCCTCCATCTTGTCGGTAGAATTATATTTGGCATCTCCAGGGCTTGATTTAATAGCAGGATCCAGAAAGGCTTCCCATTTACCATTGCTGCCACATATTATCCAAAGAATCAACATCCTTAACCTCCTTCAAACAGCTTTCTGTGAGATGAGTCAGTAATTAACAACAGCAGTACCGGCAAGCCTGGGAGGTTGTTTCTAACAAGAAGGCACATTTTAAATGAACAGTGAAATTTTTGGGGAGCTATTTGATGAGATTCTCCTTCTTCATTAGAATATCAGAAATAACATTCTTATTTCTGCGTCACCCACCATTCCCCTCTACTCAGTTTCACCAGCCTAATTGGGATAGGACCTCTTTTTCCCCTCTAAATTTGCTAGCCACGCATCCCATAGACACATTGTCGTTCATAATGAATCATGAGCAATAGGGATCCAAATGTGCTTAATGTCTATAATCACCCAAGGCAGGTTTGCAAATGAAACCTTTGTTTATTATGGCAACTGATCAGGAAAATCTTCTTTCAAGATAATAACATTAACTCAGAAAGAGCAGAGGCACAATAAATCAAAATCTGTGGCAACACAAAGGGAAAAAAGAGTTGGCATGCTTGGATAAAAGATGCAAGCCCAGGTGGGTAACTGTTGCCCCTAACACGATACAAAGCCAGTCTTTCCTGGGAGTAAAATGATGTTTGGCAAGATAGCAACAGAGTAAGAAGCTAACATTTTTCTAGCTTTAATGGCAAAGAATACAAAGGGTCAGATCCATCATGCCTTTGTTAAACCAAGTCCATAGAGACTTTTCTTGACACAACCAGATCTATCAAAAGAGGAAAAAAACACAGTTAGCAGCCAGTAGTAACAGATTCTTGTCAGGTTCCCCGAAATTACTTTGAAAATATCTTTTCTTCAATGCTAGACTTGTCCCTGGCTATTAAACATCTGCTCAATTGTAGAAATACTTGAAAGATTACTTGGTGATAAAACTCAGAATAAAAGGTTTTCTAGTGCAGGCTGATAACGCGTACACACACCTAGTGAAACAGATCCCCTTCTGATGGTCTTGTAAGACAGCAGGAAAGAGACCCGCGTGAAATTTGTCTGTGCTTAAGTTACACAGCCAATGTTAATTTAGGAAAGCTCCCTTTGAGGCTACGATGATGTCTGTTCTAAGCAAAAAGGGGAGAGCTCTCTCTACCTGAGGAAACATTCACATCATCTGGACCATGTTTCAACTCCTCCCTGGTTCCCTGACTTTCTTTATATATCATCACAGCAGTCTGTAGAGGCTTCAGCTGTCAGGTGTACGCCTATTATACCAGCCATGCCATAAAAAATGGTCGCCAGCCTAAAACATTTTTAGACGAAAGCCTAGTCCTACAAAGATTCTCATAACATGCAAATATTTGGGCAGAACTCAGTAGGGCTGTATAAAATCTCTTGGTTAATTATGTGCCTAAGTGGTTCCAGATCAGCAGCATATATGGTATCAATACCAATAAGCAGAACATCAGTTTTCTCTAACCAAAACTGGTATTTAAAAGAAGTACCAGGGTGGAATATCTAAGAAAGGTAAAATATATACAATTGAAATAAAATCACCTACCCAATAGAAGTGCAGTGACAACTACATGGAGTGAGAAATATTCAGAAAGAAGGGTTACAAACCTGTGACCCACCCTGCTAGCGGAAAAAAAAATGCTATGGGAAGAGAAATGCTATATGGAAGGGGCTTCTGGTGATGTTCTGGATTAGCGCAGAGGGACTCAGAGCCACGTTGCTGGGAACATGGGATGGCCTGCCTGCCTATCGGCCATCCAAAGTGGCTCCCCTCGCAGGCTGTGGGTACCCGGGAGGGTGTGAGCTCCCAGAAGACAGTTGGTTGTTGTTCCCACCAGATCCGAGCTGTGGGAAGCCGAGAAGAAATCAGCTCTATGTATGGTATTCCCTTGAGGTCCTTATTTAGAGGGTAAAAGCTTTTGAAGATGGATGGTGGGAGGATTAAAAGATATTTCTGGCACATTCCTGACTGATGAAGGAAACTGCTAGAAGGCAATCTGGCCTCCTGAAAATCATAGAATCATAGAATCATAGAACGGTTTGGGTTGGAAGGGACCTTTAGAGGCCATCCAGTCCAACCTCCCTGCCATGGGCAGGGACATCTTCAACCAGATCAGGTTGCTCAGAGCCCCGTCCAACCTGACCTTGAATGTTCTCAGGGATGGGGCATCTACCACCTCTCTGGGCAACCTGCTCCAGGGTCTTTCTTATATCTAGTCTAAATCTACCCTCTTTTAGTTTAAAAACATTCTCCCTTGTCCTGTCGCAACACGCCCTGCTAAAAAGTCTGTCCCCATCTTTCTTATAAGCCCCCTTTAAGTGCTGAAAGGCCGCAATAAGGTCTCCCCGAAGCCTTCTCTTCTCCAGGCTGAACAACCCCAACTCTCTCAGCCTTTCCTCATAGGAGTGGCGTTCCATCCCCCTGATCATTTTTGTGGCCTCCTCTGGACCCGCTCCAACAGGTCCGTGTCTGTCCTGTGCTGAGGGCTCCAGAGCTGGATGCAGGACTGGAGGTGGGGTCTCACCAGAGCAGAGCAGAAGGGCAGAATCCCCTCCCTCCTGCCGGCCACGCTGCTTTGGATGCAGCCCAGGATACGGTTGGCTTTCTGGCTGGCTCATGTCCGGGTTTTCGTCCACCAGTACCCCAAGTCCTTCTCGGCAGGGCTGCTCTCCATCCCTTCATCCCCCAGCCTGGATTGATACCGGGGGTTGCCCCGACCCAGGTGCAGGACCTTGGACTTGGCCTGGTTGAACCTCATGAGGTTCACACGGGCCCACTTCTCGAGCTTGTCCAGGTCCCTCTGGATGGCGTCCCGTCCCTCAGGCATGTATGTAATGTAGTGACAGCAATCACTAGAAATATGCAGCACTGCTGGCCCAAACCAACCAGCCCCACCTGAGGCCATCCTTTCCCGAAATTCTGCCTGCATAGGGCTGTAGGTCTGAGCTTCCCAAAAACGCTGCAGAATTGTCCCCTGAGTGGACACCCGCCTGTCGCTGAAGAGCAGCTGAAGGAGCTGATAAAGTCACTTAACAACAGAGCTGGAAACCCAAGGTATAAACACAGCTAGTGAAGCTCGGGCAGATGTTGCTGAGAGCTTTCTCTGCAGGGTAATGATAATGAGGAGACGGCTCTCCCTCCTCCCATATGTCCTGGCATCTCAAAGAGAGCGAGGGAAGCCGGAGGAAAGGGAAAGGCGGTGTGGTCAGCGGGCGGGGTGAGACCACCACCTCTCACGCACCCTTATCAGCCTCCACACAGACACAAACACTCCTTTCACAGGGGTGTGTAAAATAGTCTTCAAAGCGATAGCAACGGAACCAACCGAGAAATGGCCTGTAAAAAGAATTAAAAACAAAAACTTGGGGTTTTTTTTTCTGCTCTCTTTTTTCTCTAAACCCATCCGGAAGGCAGAATCGGCAGCCCATGGCCCTGCGTGATGAAACATCCACGTTAAACAAGTCACCTTTGAGGGTCCCTTTCTCTTATTTTCGGGAAAGGACACCCCTGTACACCCTTCCGTCAAATGTCACAGTATGTGTCACATATATATTTCACACTGACAGCGAAAAAGGGAAGCGTACAAAATGTACCAAGCTCTGAGAAAGCCCAATACTTGCTCTGCAGGTTGCTGACCATCTTCCCCTCTGCTGCAGTGGGAGCTGCAGGGGCTCAGCAGCTTCACTGAAGGCACACACGGATATAATAAACCAGGGGTTCACAGGAGGGAAGAGGTTCTTGGAGCTCTGAAAGTGAAAATATTATGGGCAGAGGAAGAGAGGGAGAGAGAGAAGAGGAAAATAAAAATGAAAGGAGGTGAAAGGAGCTAGTAGAGAGAATAGAGAGAAAAGTTAAGGAATGAGATGCTCTATATAAGGCCAAAAACGTAGCTGGAACACAATGAAAAGAAACCATGTGGTTTACTGTCACAGAAGTAATTGAATGCATCTGTTTTTATAATAAACCATGTTAATAGGAACAATACACAGAAGGACTTTAAAACTCAAATCATAAATACTTAGTGCTAATTTTTTTGCCCGTAACAGAGATGTGAATAATAATGAACAACAGGAGAAGTCACGGTAAAGTCAAAGTCATGGTCCAGTCTGTCCTCTCCATAGTACAAAAGTAAGGAGACATTTCCTGACATTGAAAGAAAATACATTTTTTTAACGGGCAAAGATTTTATTTTTTTACCCAATGAAACAGTTAATCTATGTAACTTGTTGCCATGATGTTTAAAACCTGGTATATACAAAGATTTCAGCCTGGATCTGACAAGACTTGTACAAATACTGAATGCATTCCCATACACACCAGGCAAAAAAAAAAGTCTGTGTTTTTAACTATTTGACTACTAACAGACAGACACTGAAAGGAAAGTGTCCTGGTGATGGGTTTTTTCATTCCATAGTTGCCCCCTAAATTGTTAAGTACTCTTTCCACCCAGACTGCCATTATTCATGGACTTCAGGGAACGGGACCATGGGGATGAAATCGGAAAGACTAGCATAGTATGATCCTTCCATTTTAAAAAAAGTGACTGTAATACGCATCACTTCAAGATTTGAGCCATACTTTCTTGTACAGTGGTCTCGTTATATCTCACGTGTTGAAGAAGATCAGTACTTGCTGAAGACCCCCAAGAAACACCTGCTAACGGCAATGACTTGGTTACTGCGAGTTGGTAGAAGTCGGCGGTATATTAAGCATGAAGGATCAAACGCAGCATTGGCACGGTGAACATCTTCGTATGTGAATGACTTAATGACGCTTGGCAAGAAGAGACTTGTTAACTTGTAAGGCAGTGCTGAGTCAGTATTTAGCCAGGATCATAAGAACAACCAGAGCAGTGAACGAGTTAAAAATCAGAAAGGTTGTGGAACATGTACAAAAATACAAACAGTTGTGGGAGTGAGAGAGACTACCAGGTGACTAGCTGAAGGCAATAGTTGTCCCAATCCTGGCAAAAGAAGATCCTGCTGATCAAAATAATTATGGAGGTAAAAGCTTATTGTCAGTACTGAGAAAAATTCTGTTTAAAGTAATAGTCAACAGATCAAAGCTGGTTTTAGAGGGAGTAATGAGAGAAAAACAGTGAGGCTTCAGATCAGGATGAAGTTGCATTAATCAGATATGCAGATTTTTACAGTTGATGGGAAAAAAAAGAAGAATGGGGTTTAAAAGTGCTTTTTATTTTCCTTGATGCTATGAAGGCTTTTTATTTGGAAGGAGCCGTTACAGAATGCCGCAAAAACGATACAACATTCAGATAAGCACATTGGTAGTACAAACGCTGGGAACTCCCGCAGTGCTATAGGAATTGGCAGAAAATTAAGCAACTGGTTCAAACCAAGTCTGGTATGAAACAAAGGGCTATGAATTCGCCAACACTTTCATCATGTACTTCAAATGGACATTAGGATCGTAAATGAGTTGAAGCATGTGACAATGGAAGATCTAAATTTCACATTATGCAAATGACATTGCATAATTGTCAGATAAATGAGGTAAAGTTGATTCTCTTTGCTAATTGACAAAATTGCTGCAGCCATCTTGGGTTTTAAAATCCATCGATAAGAGAAAGTGTTTCTGTCTTGGAAAGAATAGGCATTTTTTATATATGCCTAGGGACTTTAATTGGTGCTGAGGAAAAGGAGGAAAAAGTAAAAAGATGTGCTCAGCCAAAAGTTTAAAACGTGAAAGCAGATATGTACTGAAAGAGAGCACTAAGAGTCTATAGGCCAGAAGTGGCTGCATTAAATCAGAGACACCTGAAGATCTCCTCCAAAGGAAGAGGCTTCCTCCAAAGGCAGCGGCCATTACGCAGCGTAAGAATGACAGAGAAATTAGGAGCAGGCAAGGACGCCAAATCAAGGTTTGGGACCGGCTACGGTGGAAAAATGTGATGAGGAGGAGGGACCCCGGAGGAGGGACTCGGATGAGAGAACGCCAAAGACATTCATGCACGCACACGGCTAAGGGCTAAACTGACCCCAGCCCCATGGCCGGACCATTCTGACAGGAATGGGACTGAAATGGATTTGACAAAGAAGCTCTAGACAAGGGTGTTATATGACTCCTGAGTCTGCAAAAAAAAAAAAAAAAAGAGCCAGGAAAGAAGACATATTAAAGTCTCTGCCTTGGCCAAATTCCAACTCAATTAATTACAATCTGCCTTTTAAAATTCCCCCTGAAGTTTCAGCTAGATAATATATTCTTCCATGCGTGTCCTGTGAGGCTGAGAAGTGTCGCAGCCCACCGCTGAGCTACCGTTTGCAGATAGCAGGATTTCTGCGTGCAATGCTTATGTTAGGTCAAGTTTGTGAAGGCGTTGGGACCCTTGAAAATGAGAAGTGCTTGGTAGACTGAAGATGATGAAACCATAGAAAAACAGCAGCAGTCACTTTGCTATAAATCTTCCTGCTGTGCAGTTTTTTTGTAAATGTGCTCATAAAACCTCACTTCTGCCTTCTAGTGGATAAAAGATTAGGAGAGCATTGCAGCAGAAAAAGAAGAGAGAACTACTGAAAGGAAAATTAGCTTCGGATTCCTCAACGTCATTATTAACAAGCCCTGAAGATCAGACTCAAGCAAAAATCTTGTCATTTTTACTCAAAACAATGACTGTTGCATTCACTTCTCACCCTGACTTCCATTGATTGTAATGGTACGAAGCCCAACTCCTCTCTTTTAGTATGAACCCAACCCTACGTGGAAGGCCAAGGATACCGAAATGATCAATACTGGGCTGATTTTGATTGCAACAGGCCCTGCTACATCCACTTCTGGTTATACTGCAAATAACTCTGCCACTAATATGGAGGACAGAAAAAAACCCTTCCTTTCCTGCCAGAAGACCTTGTAAGAAGGTGGTTTTCAAAGTAGCAGAAGCAGCAGTGCATAGGAAATGCAGATTGCCACATAATTTATCTTTATATAAGCAATCGTTGCTCAGTTTGGTTTCCAAACGAGCTCAGTATCTACAACTAACACTGATGTTCTAGAAATCTGAAAATTAGGCTAATGATGTATTAGCCTCAAAATCGATGAGTGCAAATGTAAAGACTTGATGTAAGCTTAATGAACAGGTCCCCAAATCTAAACATTTCTGTACACTAGAAATTACAAATTAACCCTGGATGAGCAGCGCAAGTTAAGACTTGCTGGAATCATTTTCAGACAGAAGGCTTTCATTTTTTTTTTCTGGTACACATACACATTTTTTCATGTAGGAGAATAAAAAAATCAATGGAACCACTTGTCCAATTAGATGTTTCTTCTGTTTCTGGGAAGGAAGAGCCCCTGGCAACCAGACAGGCTAGGACCAACTGCCTGGGGCGCAGCCCTGCTGAAAAGGACCTGAGTCACTTGGTGGACAGCGAGTGAACACGGGCTTACAGTGTTCCTGGCAGCAAAGAAGACCAACAACATCCTGGGGTCTATGAATAGGAGCACAGGTTGCCCAAGAGGTTGTGAGTGTCCAACTTTGGGGGTTTGGGAGACAGGACTAGAGACCTCCTGAGGTCCCTTCCAACCTGAACTATTCTGTGATTCTCTGATTCTCTGATTTCAGGTTTCCCTGAGCATAAAAACTATCCATAGTCACAGGGTTTTGAGACATCCTGTTAGAACAAAAACATTTCTGATCCTTACCTATCAACTCCAAAGGCCTCAGGAGGAAACATCTCTTTACTTTACTTAATGGTGCCAAAGTTTTGCCATTCGGCTCAAATCCTCACTCTGCCACTTTGGCTTGTCTTTCGGGGGCTGGGGTGGAACCCAGCCTTGGCTTGGGGTCAGGCATTGCAGGTCTGTGTCCAAGCCTCACCTCTTATCACATCTTAAGTCCATTAAAATCACGGTGCCAGATAAAGGTTAACATTCTCCTGCCTTCTTCCCTTCTGCGGTAAATCACTTACAAATCTTTCTAGTGGACTGTAAAAACTGAGGTCAAGTACATAACACGCACTTGAAAGGGGCAGGACCTTAAAAAGAGAGTCTGCGGCAATGGTTATGGAGCATAGATCTGGTGTGAAATTGTGACATCTCTGGGGAAAAGAAATGGGGCAGCAGAGCTGTTTTCCAAGACAGTCTGCTTGTCCCACCCCCTTCCCTTTCTCCTCTCATAGCCTTCCCCTTTTCCACAAGGAGACCACTTGCTCCAGAATTGGCTTCTGCCACATCCCCATTTGTTCCCCACACATACAAAAAGAAAGGGCAGGCTGAAGAACTTCTGCTGAACTCCAGTAATTATCTAGAAGTGAAGTTGGGAACGTGGGTGATTTCAAAGATGAGGTAAGTGGAGTTTCATGGAGTTTGTTTATAGAAATTTGGCTTCTGACACTGACTTTCGGATGAAGAAAGCACGTTCAGGAGATCCCTAAGGCTTCCCATGAGACTTGCATCCAGCCGGCACGATGAGGAATGCCAGGATGCTGGTCTTTAGCCCCGGTGCGCCGTTGCTGCAGAGCAAGGCATCAAGTGCTTGAGTCAAATTTCCAGTGAGCATCACCGAGGCCTCCTCCACCCACTCCCACCTGCAAAGAAGAAAAAGTAAGACCAGTCCCTCGGGCCACCTCCACTCTTACCATCTGACACTCATTACTAAAGCTGAGTTTATTCTTTCCACGGCTTCCCATTGTATCAGGTGGGGTGATGCTCTCTCTTCTGTCCTGACTTGGAAACTCTCCCTTCTCCGGTTAAATCTGGGAGTTCAAGTGTCATGAGTCGGGTTGTGAACGTAACAGAAATTTGTTTTCATCTAATGCTTATGCTACCAGTTCAGGTTATTTGTCATTGTTTAGGATTAAATATTGGCATGGGATGCCAAATGCTAACACGTATTGTGTTCCCATAAAGTTGCTGGTCTGAGTGGGCAGTGAGGACTGGAGGAATTTGGAAATTGATGTTTGGGGCCAGGAAAGGTGAGGAGAAGAAGGGTGCTTTTCTAACAGAGAGCATAAACCACCTGGAGGCCACTCAATACGTTCATACAAGGGAGGAAGAGATCCCTAGTCAATGTGCAGGATCAGAATTCTTTACGGCCTTTGCTAACGAGACATATTTGTCTTCTTTAATAAAACTGGCTTTGGAAACTGCACTTTAAAGAGGAAGGACAAAGTGCAGCACCTGGTAGCAGTCATGCCACTGAAGGGCTTCATTGGTTTTTTTATTCTCTGTAGAGGTCCCAATAGTAACCTTCAGTCTCTTTCAGCCAAAACTCTAATATGATGACACATTTTACAAACGATGAAGAGGTTTTGTTATGAGTACTGAGTTAATAAAACGGCATTGCTTACTCATCTTCAGAATATGCAATCCATATTTCTTCTTAAGAAAACTAAACCAAAAAATTCACCTTTCAGGACAAACACTTCCAAGATTATTTTTTCCTACCGATCGTCTCTGATGTGCTGTTTGCTACCGGGGATGTGTACGCCCAACGGCATGTCACCTGCTGAGGATAATTGTGACAGAACGTCAAAAAGGCGAGGGTTGCCTCCATTCCTTCATCATACTTTTCTTCATTGGCATGTGTAGGCCAGCAGAATTCAGAGCCGGAGAATTCATTCTCTCTGAGATGTCTCCCTACTCCTCCCTCAAACCGCAGTGACTATCCCATGCATCTCAGAGCACCCCTGCTTTGGAGTTCAAGGGATGAGTTAAAAATGGATTTTTAAAGCAGCTCTTGAACGCTCTCTGGTGGTTAAAATAGCAAATACTTTTAATGTCATCTATCACCTTTTCAACCCAATTTTAATTGATAAATCACTCACAATGACTCATGTATCTCCGAATTTAAAAGATTTTTAAACTATGGTTCTAATTATTGTTATAATTGTTATAATATTTTATTATAATTTATTGTTAGGCACTAGAGTATTGTTTTTCACTATGCAAAGTACAAAGAGTGAGTCTAATATCATTCCCGTGCATCTATGATTCTAAGTGACATTTTTCCTTTTCTTTGGCCAACTAACAATTTTTATCCTAGACTGTGTTTGCAAAGGTCAGCGGTCACTGAAAATTCATGTTATCCATAAACATGAATTCATTCCTTCCTGCATATTTTCCCGCTTATTTCAAGATTCCTTACTTTCCAGAGTAGTTATTCAAGCTCCTCATAGAAGCCCTGAATGTATGTCACAGAAAATGCTAATTTTTCATTTCACAGCAGAAAGCAAAGTTGAGAAAGAACCAGGTGACCCAGTTATGGAAATCTGGCAGCTCCAAGACCAAAGGACAGATTACAGCAAAGAACATGCCACAGACAGTAATGACAAAATGCTTGCGTTGTTTTTCAATAATTAATAGATCACAAACCTGGGTCCAAGGGAATATTTGCATGAAACATTATTTACATACCTTTTCAAATGTTAATTGCAACCTGTCTTGCAAAAACAAACACACTGGTTCACAGACACACGGCATTTGAATGTTTTCATTTTTTTGTCTACTCTGTTTATTTAAAGACTGTGTCTTCTTGTTTGTCTGCCTTTCTCGTCACAGTTACTACCTTAATCATCATCATCATCCGTTTAAACATCAGACTGCTTTTCAAGTAGTCTGAAGCAACTCGGAAAGTTGCTCCAATAACAACTCTACGCAAAAATCCTGTGTCATATAAGGTCCTTGGTAAGTATTGTATCCCCAAAACTTATTCCAAATCACACATTTGGCAGATTTAGATTTTGAAGGTGTTCCTTCATTGCAACCAATGCTACCCATCTCTTACAGCGTGAGCCATAATCTGCCAAATAATGGCACTTTTGTAGGCTCTTGAGTTCTGGACCAAACTAGCCACAGCACCAAGCATGCCCGGCATTGCTCTAAATCAGTGCTCCTCTTTCTCCAATCTCATCTTCCACTTCCAGCTTCCTCCAGCTCGCTGTTGGACCGAGGCTTTCTCCCTCTCTAGCACCCGTACTACCTCCTGCTGTCAACGGCAGGTCTCAGCTCTTGCCTTCAGCTCTTCAGGTCCAACAAGGCCTCCTGTCCCCAAAGGGAGTCTGTTATGGATGTGGTGACGCAAAATGAAACTCGGTGGTGGGCCTGTGAGGAGCTGATGTAAGCCTGCTTCCAAACTTCATGTTTGCAAGGAAAACGTTCTGTTAACCAGCAAATTGCACTCCCTGATAATTTTTCATGACATTTCCCAGCCTTCATCCTGATGACAACTTCTTGGTTATTAAGTAATTACAACATGATGTAATTAATTTTACTTTCTAATTAGATAATTGTTCTGTCATTCTCAGAGTGGAACATGTTATTATTGCAATATGTTAGTTACTAATGTCAGTGAGTCAAAAATATTTTTTTTAAAACCTTAAATCTTGTGTTGGTCCTCAGATAAATTAGGCGTGCTACAGCCTCCCTAGGGAAAGCTATTCCCAAATTTCTTATTTCCTCAGCTGCAGTAGGGTCTTACCCGGTGTGTTTAGGACTCGGTTAGCTGCCTGGTGAATAGCCCTCATGCTTTTCAATGACATTTATAACCCATTCACCACTGGGGTGCTGGGGAATAGAATTGCCCAGTGGACTTGAAGAGTTTGGACTTGAAGAGTCCTTGAACTTAATTTCATGACTGCAAAAGACACCATGCCAAAAGTGACTGGCTATAGTCACGTAAAGGCTATCAGGGACTGCTCCACAAAGGAAGGAGAGCCAGGAGCCAAGCGCAAGAACAGAACAGGGGCAGTGACCCCACTGACCACAGCGCAGTCCCAAGGTACCCACGTGGGGCTGGGTTGGTGAGTGTGATGCCTTCCATTGAGAGGCCATCAGACAAGGTGAGGGGACAAGTCAGGGTCCGGCCAGGAGGTCCAGCCATGATCAGCAGGGGACAGGGCTGAGCAAGGGCCTTCTACAACATAGTTGAGGCTCAGTGGCTTGAAAAAAAAACCTACTGAAGCACAGGCAAAAATTAGGAATAAATCTGAATTTACGTAGTTTTCACATTATTTTTATGGCTCGGGGTTTTTTTGTTTTGTTTTGGGTTTTTTGTTTGTTTGGGGCTTTTTTGAGCAGAAACATTTGCAATTCTTTAGTGGAAGAATTGTTCAGCTGCCCTGGGATGTATATGGCCTTGAGGAACATGTTTATGCATGCCTCCGAGAGTGCTGAGCAGTCAGGAAGCAAAAGGGCTACAGTGCCAGCGGGCACTCCTAAAGACAGCATGCCCGTAACACCAACATATTTGGAAATACTTGTTTAATGCAACCAGTCATTTTTCTTCAGATAGACCTTTAGCATAAGGTCTGTGATTAGTCATCCTCAAAATAGCCCAGCTGAGCCTCAAATACTGACTGTAGTGTGAGAATTATCGACCCATCCTTGCTCTCCTCTGGACTGGGGATATTTTATACCTACAGGGATAAAGGCTTTCTGCATTCTTTTCATGCAAGTATTCATTGTGAGATGCAATTCTATTCACTGTGAGGAAATGTCATCTGTATTATTACTTTATCTTCTAATCAGACAGATAGGTAGACACTACAACAGTAGATAGATACACAGATAGATAGACAGAAAAGTATTTATAGTCAATATTTTGTGAGCCTTAAAATATACCTGACTTCCATGAGAACTGTAGTTCCTCAGAATCTTTGAAAGATAGGACATTTGTGCTTAAATATGATATAAAGAGAATCATAAAACATCCTGTGATTTTCTTTTCTTTTACATCATGGTTACATTAATAGGATTTAAAGATTGTACAGTGGAATTGTAATGTACAACCCGCATCTGTCCTTTGTTAAGTGCAGAGGTTTCAAATACTGTTGTTTACAGCAGCTTCCAGTTCTTTTAGTCATGCTTACTAAGCACACTTTGATTTTCCACATAAGAATATTTTGTATGAGAGGTTTTAAGTATTTCCTGTTCCCTTCTGACTATGCTGTACTGGAAAACAGACATTAGGTTAAGAAGTGTAAATGATATGATAAAGCCGGAGATAAGCAGGTCAGTATAAACAAGTACACAAGAGCCAGACTGCAAAGAGGCATCTTCTCATCTCAGTGCACAGGGATTTACACATCAACACTATTTTCTGTTTTCACACTGGGAGAAACTTTGCCAGTTGAAAGCTCATAATAAGAGTTTTTCAGCTGGGAAACAAAATGAAACAACAAGTTGATCTAGCCACTTGCAAATTGAGCTGTATACTAAGTCTTTCTAAATTAAGTTAGAGATGCTCTACCTTTATTAACGAAAAATCCTAAGTGATTGGGAAATAAAGGAGATGAGTAAGCCAACATAAATTTGTAAAAACCAAACTGTGTCAAACTATTTAATTTCCTTCCACGAAGAATATCACATGGACAGAGGAGAAGCAGATGACATAGTCTGATTTTAATAAGGCTTCTAATACTTTCTCACACAACTCATAAGCAAGCTAAAAAAACATGATCTACACGAAACTACTGTAAAGTGGGTGCAAAGCTAGTCTACTTAAAGAATAATTGCCAGCAATTCCCTGTCAAAATGGAAGGAGGTATGAAGCAAGGTATCACTGGAATTCGTTCACGTGTCCATGCTAGTTAATATTTTCATTATGACCTAGATGGTAGCACAGAGGGTACGAAAGCTGTAAAAAAAAAGTCAAATACTTCAGAGACAAAATGTGAAATGGTCAAAAAAAGAGATGAAACTCAATCTGGACAGGTCCACTTAGGCAGCAATAAACAACTTCGTAAACTCATGCTGGGGGATAATGTGTTAGGCAGCATTTCTGCAGAAAAAGATGAGGAGGTGATAATGAATTACAAGCTGAACCTCAGTGGACGGTGTGATTTTGTTGCAGAAAAAGCAAACATCATATCTAAGTGCATGTATCCTGTGAGACACATAATGGAACTGTATCATGATATCATCATTAATAAGGACTTGGCTGAAGTAACATACCTGGTTTAAGCACTACATTTGAAGGTATATACAGACCAATTGGAGATAGCAGTTGAGGAAAACATCAAGAATAAACCAGAGGTCTGACAAACTTCAACTCTATGGAAAGGTTGAAAGGACTGGGGGTGCCTGACCTATCAAAGAACACTGTGAAGAAATACAACTGTGTTACCATATTGTGTTAGAAAGACAGCTTCAAAGAGAAAGGAAAAAAACGTAGTATTTGCGTCCAGGATATTTAGGATGAGAAGTAGCAGCATCAACACTGGAGAGATTCAGATTACATGCAAAGACAATTTTCTATCAGTAAGAATCATGAAGCATCAAAATAACCTGTCTGGGAGGCTGACATTCGCAGTCTATCCTGGGACTAAACTGCATCCTGGGACTAAACTGCATCCTGAATCCAGCCGGTCCTATATCAGCATTATGGATTCCTTAAAATAACCAGTCATCCTTCACCTTCAAGTTACTTCCAGATTTACTCCTCCTTTACCTTTCTTATGATATGCAGGAAGATTTTGACGTGCCAGTTGGAGAGCATGAGGTTTGATTAGCAATTTTCAGGTTCACTTGGAAACCATGTGTCGTGACCATGAATAAATTGTTAATATCATTAGAAAAAACTTGTTGTTTTTCTAATGACTATGCATAACCAAATCGGCTGAAGAGATGAAGAGCTTAGGCACAAATTTAGTGGGGGCTAAGTGGGCAGGCAGTAGCTGGGTCTGGCCATTTGACTGTGAAGAACTATTTGGCCTCCTCCATTCATAGATTCATAGAAATAAAAAGTTGGCATTAGACACATCACAAGCCCCACGTTGCCCATTCTGTCTACAGAAAAATTTGGCCTCCCTCAGGGAGCAGCTGGCCCTTGCTGCTCCCTGACAGTATCTTTGCCCTCCAACTATTGATTTTTATGATACCTTACAGCACTGGATTGAATATCCTTTCAGTAAGCACCATTTTATCTCCAGAGAAAAGAGAATAGCTTTTTGAAACAAAAATTTTTTTTTTTTTTTGAGGTGATTACAAGTTTTGGGTGACAACCACTCTAGATGTTCTCCAGAACATCTAGATAAGATGCTTAGATACTTAGACTGTGATAAGCCTAAGTTTGACTTACAGCCTTGTGACAGCCTTGTGATACCCTTATTTAAACTGGTGTGATACAGTAAAGTGGCTGAGGTGCAAAAAAACCCCCAAAACTGAATAGAAAATTGCTGTTTAGGAAGATGTTTTGGTTGGAGCTGCAGCATTTGCCATAACACTACCCAATATTTTCCTTACAGTAAGGAAATAAATATGGAATTACTTGATATAATTTACAAATACAAAAAGATGACTGAAAAAGTAAATTAGAGGGAGGACAGGCATAGAAGAGTCTGGATAGTGTGGTAAGCTGGGCCCATTCAAATTATCTAATTCAGGCAAATATAAAGCTGTAAGCGGTTCTGAGACTTCTTCTATGGTATATATGACCAACTTACTCTCTTCCTATGTCAGGACTTTGTACATGAAAATGAATGCTTGATCTACTTTGCATATAGTTTATGTAGCAAAGTACTGTCCCAGCCTGGTTATTTACTTCTGTAAGCTGAAGACTTTTGTTTTACAAACAATTGTTTGTAAACAATTGCTTCACGAAAGGGCCAAAGAACTGTGTGACATCAGTAGAAACAGAAGCACATTTTATAATGATTTCCCATCGACAGCTACGTAGGGAAACGTATCACTTAGTGGCATTTAATTAATTTTTGCCGTATTGGATTGGAATTATGATAGTTTTGACTAAATGTACCATTAGACATCATTTAATCTGCTTTGAACCCAAATATCTTTTGAATTTTTTATTGATCTTGCTGCTAACACATCAACGTTTTACATTTGTGATACAAAACTTGTAACTTAATTTTATGCAGACAAAATATACCGAGCTTTCAATCCTTATTCAAAGAGAGGGTTTTTTTGTCTAGGCTTAATTTTATCATGAAAGTTAGCCAGCCTGTGGGTTTAGATAGAAACAAACAGAAAAGGTGTATTCAGACTTTCCAGTTACAGCTGATGTAAAATAATGATGACTGAAAAACCAGAGAGATCTAGCATGGGAGACGTTTCACCGGAACATGAAGAGCAAAGCTAAGCGTCTCCTGAATCTGGATCCCCATGCTGCCTGTTGGGAGGTGGAGGCCTCCCTCATCTTGAGCAATTTTGTGGTCTAAAGGTTCACATTTGTGGAAGTGCTACGTATGCTGGGGGGATGTTCTCTCCTCTCTTGCCTTTCTATAGTGACTAAACAAATGTGACTCCAAAATCAGCAACTCCAGAGCTGACCTACATTTACACAGCTCACAAACATGAAATACAAAGCCAACTCCCTACAGGTAAAAAGATTTGATCTGCACCATAATTATGCTGAGTGTGATTTCAACCAGCTAGCTAACATCAAAGAAGTCAAAGGTGAGGAGACCCGAACACAGATTTACAGGGCGATCATAGCACACATGGTAAGTAAGGGGGTACTTATCCCTAAGAAATGTAAAGGTTGAGACCCACATGCTAATTACACATTTGTCATGCTAGAAGTTGCCAGGATAAAGCTTACTCACATATCAGAAGTGGTTCAACACTTCCTTAAAGTAAAGACGATGAGGTCTCAGTTCTTCATTGACGGTGGGGAATTCTCATGTAGGATTTTCTCTGTCAGGCATTGATGATCAATATTGTTGGCACAGAAGTACAATGAATTTGTGGTCACTGTTTTTTAAAGAATGGTATGAAAAAAGTAGATGAATATATGACAGCATGATCTGCCTAAAATTATAAGCACGTTAAGTATTAAGAAATATTTTATCATAGAATCATAGAACGGTTTAGGTTGGAAGGGACCTTTAGAGGCCATCCAGTCCAATGCCCCTGCCATGGGCAGGGACATCTTCAACCAGATCAGGTTGCTCAGAGCCCCGTCCAACCTGACCTTGAATGTTCTCAGGGATGGGGCATCTACCACCTCTCTGGGCAACCTGCTCCAGGGTCTCACCGCACTCATTGTAAAAAAATTTCTTCCTTATATCTAGTCGAAATCTACCCTCTTTCAGTTTAAAAACATTCTCCCTTGTCCTGTCGCAACACGCCCTGCTAAAAAGTCTGTCCCCATCTTTCTTATAAGCCCCCTTTAAGTGCTGAAAGGCCGCAATAAGGTCTCCCCGAAGCCTTCTCTTCTCCAGGCTGAACAACCCCAACTCTCTCAGCCTTTCCTCATAGGAGTGGCGTTCCAGCCCCGATCATTTTTGTGGCCTCCTCTGGACCCGCTCCAACAGGTCCGTGTCTGTCCTGTGCTGAGGGCTCCAGAGCTGGATGCAGGACTGGAGGTGGGGTCTCACCAGAGCAGAGCAGAAGGGCAGAATCCCCTCCCTCGACCTGCTGGCCACGCTGCTTTGGATGCAGCCCAGGATACGGTTGGCTTTCTGGTTGGCTCATGTCCAGCTTTTCATCCACCAGTACCCCAAGTCCTTCTCGGCAGGGCTGCTCTCCATCCCTTCATCCCCCAGCCTAGATTGATACCGGGGGTTGCCCCGACCCAGGTGCAGGACCTTGGACTTGGCCTGGTTGAACCTCATGGGGTTCACACGGGCCCACTTCTCGAGCTTGTCCAGGTCCCTCTGGATGGCGTCCCGTCTCTCAGGCGTGTCGACCGCACCACTCAGCTTGGTGTCATCTGCAAACTTGCTGAGGGTGCACTCGATCCCACTGTCTATGTCGTGGATGAAGAGTTGAGATTGACTATGCAGTACAGTTTGCGTGAAAGTTATTTTCAAGTGAATTTTGGAAGTACGGAAGTTTTACTTCTCAAGTTGACGCAGACTAGGGAACCACGTGTACTTCAGTTGTTCCCAGCTCCAAGAGACTGCTGAAGGGTCCGGAGATCCGGTACGAGCCCACGCAGAGCGACTGCAGCGTCGTACTGACGGTGAACTATGCTGCAATACAACAGTGACAGATACTTTTGGTACAAAGTTGCTGTGTTATAGTAAGAATCTGTTAAATGAATTTAGTAATGATTATCCCGTGCTAAATTAACAAGTCTCTTTTTTTTAAGTCTAATATGAAAGTCCTCCTTTTGCAGTCCCTGTGGAAGATAAGTACTTAATGCTTTGCTTAGAGTTACTTATGCTTTAGCATGTAAACTTAGCAGTAGTCTCAATTCCATCTTTGGCTAACCAAAAAGGCATCCAGTGTAATTATGAAGAGCTTTGATGCAGTAATTGTCATGTAATTATTGCTCATGTAATGTCACGTAATAACTGCTCTCAGAAGCAGTATTTTTAACTTGTTTTTTTTTTTGAGACCATGAACATTTGCTGTTTTGAGTTATGCTCTCCCATGAAGAATAAATATCTCATGTTGGTGGATGAGATCAGAACTTTATTCTGGTCTGACACGTATTCTTAATTTATTGTCACCAATTCTCCCATCAGCTCTGATTTTTCTTTTATTGCAGATTTTTTTTAGTTCTTCAGCAATCCAGGTTTTGAGTACAAACTACGTTAGGATCCTATGACTTGGCTGAAAAACTTGCCTAAGCTGTTGAGTGCCCAGAGCTTATGCAGAATTGCAATGGCAACGTAAGAAAAAGGACAAATGAATAGGAATGGATGAAACAATTCCATATTATTTTAAAGCATTTTATTTTGTGGTCCAAAAGCCTCAATGTGCTTCACATGTTCACAAAGAAACCGCATTTGACTTGGAAAAAAGGTGATTTCAACCCCTGCGTAAGGGGCTTGGAGAAGTAAATGCATAAAAACTAAGTATTTTAAATATAATGGTATTAACAAAATCTTCTCAGTGAATAGTGAAAAGAAATGGACTTTCAATATTTGAAGGTATTTCTTTTATGCTTCATTTATTCAACTGAAATAATTGGGCTGGATGATCTACTACACTTGTCTTATACCCTGTTATGCAAAAAGACGTGATTTGGAAAGCAAATAATCTAATATAAAATGACAAAGCATTGAGCTGCTATGGAAAATGCAGGGAGACGTGAAAAGTAGAAGCATAAGAAGCAATATTTACCGATGGAATGAAGAAAAAAAATCTGACCATTCAACTACTACAGCACGAGGTCAAAGAAAGCAGTTTCTTGCTGGATTATATCAACTTGAATTAACTCATGAGAAACAAGAATCAGGATGTAAACAAGGCCAAGGACTGCGTGATTGTGTGCAGGTGAGGAAGGGTAACGAGATCTCTCTCTTTTGGTGGTGGAGAACCATTAGGTTGGCCCAAGAAACAGTGCTCTTTCTTGTGCCAATGTAATTGATTGTGTGGATCCATGACTAAACAGATCAAAATTCAGCTTTGAAAACCAGTGGTACAAATATAATCTTAAATTGGTATTACAACCAAAAAGTCCATCTCAAATTTGCAACTACTGGGAATTGAATTTTCAGGGCTTTGTATTCTCAAAGCCTTCCATCCATTAATTCCAGAAAGACAACTGAATAAATATTAAAATCTTTCGAAGGTTATTTAGCTCCCCAGCCTGCTGAAGGCAGTGGCATTTAATTTTTAAGCTGTACCTCACTAAGAAGGCATAGTATTCATTCAAAATTTTCCTTTACTTCACAGAAACCCCAAAGCTAATTCAGTACAGCGTCTTTACAGTAATATTAAATAATTATTTGTTGTCAGCGTAGAAGTAAAAGTTCAGCAAGTGCTAGCTAGACACGGTGCAGCTTTGGGTCACAGAAATATGCAAAACTAAAATGAACTATGTTATGTAGTATTCAGGGATTGTATTTGGAGAGAGATGCAGGTACCTCTAACGCAAATCCCAGTATGAAAGAAAAGTGAGGCAACTGTTTTCAGTGACTAAAATAGAGTTATTAAGGCTCAATTACACCTGTGGCACGCCACCTCTCCAGAACCCTCCCACAGTTTTAGGGACGTGCCTTAAAGGCACGAATAGGCAGAAAACATGTTTGGGAGTCACGAACGGCCTCGCTCCCGAGAAGGCGGGAGCGGCGCGACGGGCTCCGCTCAGGGGAGACCCCCCCGCCGCCTCAGACCCATCGCCTCAGCGAGGCAGGGCCCGGCAGCGCCCCGCTCCTCAGGGGCGGCCACAACCCGCCCAGCGCCGCCGGTTGTTTGACGGGCGGCACAGCCCAGTGCCGCGCGGGGGTGGTGGGGAGGGCGGGCCGGCCTCACCCTCCCCGCGGCGGGTCCCGGCCCGGTGCGGAGGCGCGGGCCCGGCGGGGACGCCTCGCCGGCGGCGGGCGGGGCCCTGGGGCAGGCTGCCCCGCCTGGCTATTGTGTCTGGCGCTTAGGCGCCCGCCGCGCGCCTGAAAGACCCGCCAGGGCCGAAAGACGGCGCCGCTGCTGGGAAGCGCCTCCTCCGCCCGGGCAGGGCCGGCGCCGCAGCGCGCTGGCGGGCGGGCTCAGGCATTCTCCACGGGCACTCGCGAGCGGCGAGGACCCCGCGCCGCTCGCTCCCGGGCCGCCTTGCCTTACGCGCCGGCGTGCGCGCCCCCGCTCTCTCCCCTAGTAGCGCGGTGCAGAGGTAGCAGGAGCAGCGCGGGCGGCGGGGCCGGAGTCGGCTGAGGCGGCCATTCCTAGAGCGAGAGCGCAGCGCACCGAGTGCCCCCCCCTCCCCCGGGCCACTCACGCACACGGTGAGGAGGGTGGCGAGGCCCTCCGGTCACCGGCGGGCCTGGGGCGGGGGAAGGAGGGCGGAAGGGTCGAGCTCGGGGAGTGACCGTTGGCTGGGTGAGCGCCGGCGGCGGCGCGAGGC
Source organism: Calonectris borealis (assembly GCF_964195595.1). NCBI lineage: Eukaryota > Metazoa > Chordata > Aves > Procellariiformes > Procellariidae > Calonectris > Calonectris borealis. Next base: position 18,934,716 of record NC_134325.1, read on the forward strand.
TCCCCGGTCACGTGAGCGCCCCGCGCGCGCCCGCCCGAGTCAATTCGTTGGAGGGCGGGTGGGTGGGCGCGCGCGCGCGCCGGCAGGTGCGGCTCGCGCACGCGCGCGCGCCCTGGGCGTGGGGAAGCGGCCGTGTGCGCGCCCGCCCTCCCGCGTGTCCCCTCCGGCGGCCCGTTCCCCCGTAACGCGCCCTCGCTCTCTCCTCGCTCTCTCTCACAGAGATGCCCTCGGCTACCAACAGCACTATGGCGAGCAGCAGCGGGAAGGCGGGCCCGGGCGGTGAGGCTGCCCCGGCAGCGGCAGCCGCCCCGCAGGCATCGGGCGGCAGCATCACCTCGGTGCAAACCGAGGCCATGAAGCAGATCCTGGGAGTCATCGACAAAAAGCTGCGCAACCTGGAGAAGAAAAAGGTGCTCTCCCGATCCCCTCGGACGGCGGCCGCGGGCTGACCGCCCCCCCCTCCTCTGCCCCGAGGGTGGGCCCCGGGCCCATCGGTCGCCCACCCTCCTCACCCCCTCCCCTCACCGCGGGAGGCCCCCGCTTTCTGGCGAGCCTCGCCCCCGGCGTCCGGCCGTCCGAAGGGACGTTGAACCGTCCCATTCTATTTTCCTCCTTCTTCCTTGAGACGGCGGCCGGTCCCCCTCAGCCGTGCCCTCCTGGTCCCTGGGCGAGGGGGCCTGCGGCCCGCGCGGGTTGTTCCCGGCGTCGCCCCCAGGGGCCGCCCGCTGGAAGGTTCCAGAAGGGCGAGCGCCTCTCCCCCGGCCTTTCCCCTTCCCCTTTCGGGGGTCCCCCGGCACCTTTTTTCGGCCGCCCTCTCCCGCGGCCCCGTACCGCGCTCCCAGGAGCCGGCCGGGCGCGTCGCCCCCCCCGCGGTGCAGCAGCGGCCGGAGGGGTCGTCGCTGCCGCCCCGCTCCAGCCCCGCGGGCCACGGCCCCCTCCTCGCTCCGGGCGAGACCCCCTCGGCGGCGCGGCTCCCTTCCCCCTCCCTTCCGCCTTTTGTTTCCCTCGGCGGGGCCTTGCCCAGCCCTGCTCTCGGCGCCCCGCTGGGAGCGGCCCCCGATTTCCCTGCTTTTCCCCCCTCTTCTTTGCCCCGCTCCCGTCGGAGGAACGCTGCCCCTCCCCGCCCCGGAGAGGCGAGCTGCGGGGAGAGACTGCGGCGCGCCGGGCTCCCTTCAGAGCCCATGCACATGGAAGCGGGAGCTAACATGGCGGCGGCGGAGGCAGCCTCAGCCTCTCCGACCGGGGAACTGCATTGTGCGAGCAGCCTGCACAAAGCCGGGGGCCGCCGGCCACCCCACCCAGGGATTTTTTCATCTCTCGTTTTTCATCGCCTTGAGCTCACCCCTTTGGGAGTCTTAGGTCAGCTGGAAGCGGCCTTCAAGGGGTTATTTTTAGAAATAGCAGCTACTAAATCCCTGGTCCTTGGACGGTTCGAGTTGTGACAGAAGAGAAAATAGGGTGTCGTCGTTACTTACGGTTTATGTGACACCCGCTCAGTGTTGCTAGATTAAACGAGCCTCAGAGGGCTTTCTAACCTACAGAGCATGAGGTGTCCATCAGAAAAATACTAACATACATGTAGCCTAAAGACTTGCTTCAAAACACTGTATTACTAAGCTAAAATTAGGGAATACTAAAAAATAATTTTATGTCTGCATTGAAGCTCTAAATCTGTTTTTGCTCGTATAAGTAAATAACCACAATTACTCCTCTTTTTTTTTTTTTAAACTAGCACTTTAGATCGTAGTAGTTTACAGATTACTATTCTAGATTTGCAGGTGGAAATATTAGCAGTAAATTAGTCTGCACAGGTGAGTTACAAATGAAACAAGCTGTGCTTTACCTGTAAATATGTGCGAAGTGTAGTTTCCCACTTAAAAAAATGGGTGTTGGATTTTCCTGATTTTTAAAAACAAAACAACAAAAAGCAGCAAGCCAGGAGCTTTTAGATATGTTTTAGAATCGGAGGATCTTTTCTTGATCCTTGTCTGAATACTGTCGTGTATAGGTAGGACAAGATATCTGTCGTAAACTTGTCATTAATACACATGAATGTGCGCGCACACAAGAGCACTGGTCCTCAACTCGAGAAAGAATGCAGATTTTTCTGTATATCTCTAGTTTTTTCAGTAAAATAAAATGGTTTGAAACGATTGTTGTATCTAACATACACAAAAAAATCCTCTAAAATATTTTGCTATGAAGTTCAAAATTGTATTTAAAAATAAAATTAGCAGGTGAACATTCTTCTGATCTATTCTGTACTTTGAAGTAATAAAGAGGAGAAGCGCACTCTTATTGGTGTGCAGGTCAGCTTTCCTTTCTAGTAGCATTTTTACTTACTTTTTAAAATAATTTACACTTGGCTTAGCCATTCCATTCTATTTGAATGGACTTTTGGTCAACTTTCATAGTATCTTAAGTTAGAAGGATGTGTGGGAGGCTATTACTCTGGCAGGAGAGAGTGAAAATTGGTGATGCTGGGCTTATGAAGGCCCTAGTGTGTTGGGTTTTTTTGTGTATCTGTGGCTGCTGTTGAAACTTTTTGTAACTGTGGTGTCATAGCAGGTGAATACAGGGGTTGAAGTGCCTTTTTTCTGGAAATGGCTTGCGTTGAAAGATCTGCCATTAAAATTACTTAGAGCATCTCTTTTTGGGGTACTCAGTGCTAGGCAGTGTGGGCTGAAAAAAGAGAAGGCAAAGGCTAGGTCTTGAAAAAGAAAAGCTAGGTGTGCTCTCACACTGATGAATTAAAGTTCAAAGATTTCTGTAAGTCTTAACATTCTGAAGAAGTTCTGAAACTTCCTGAAGTAGGACTCTCATGTAAACACTATAAAAGTCATGAGCTATTGTTCTTGGTGTATTAAACCAGAATTACTAATTTGCAGGCTTGAGCCTCTCCCTTGGGGGAATCAACAGTTCTTTAGTTAATCAACATTCTTTAATAAAGAGAACATTGCGTGCTTAAGGTCGTGAAAACAAAGCTTATTGCACACATGGGCATCAGTGTTTTTATTTCATTACTTGGTAAGTTTACTTAAGTACACAAATTCATTGATTTTCCTTTCTTTTGAATCTTTTGATGACAATTTTTTTTAACCATCCAGAAAGTAAAATCATACTGGATACTGCATAGTCAGGAGTGGGTGAAAAATCCAGTAAATCTCACTGAAAACTTGTGCTTACTTGAACATTTAATCCTTTCTTCGTCAGCAGCTGATAACAAAGGCCAGTAGAGATGATTTTGAGAGCTTTGTATTTGAGAACGAATGCAAAAATACACTTGACTTAGACACATGCTTTTGAAGGTTGAAAAATAATTGCTTTGTAAGAGGTACCATCTTAGGTTTTAAATGGTACGTGCAGCTTTTAGTTGAGGAAAGATCACTCTTTATGAAGAAATTAGAAATTTTGAAGTGAATTTAGTGTCATGTTTCCTTCTAAACTCTGCGGATAAAGTGGTGTGACCATCAAAATACAGTACACAATTTCAAATCATAGTATTTCTAACTTAGTTCTATACTATTTTGACTGTTTCTGTATAAACTAGAAATACTAGGTTATTCGTTGTGCTTTCATTTTCTCTTCCTGAAAGTGACCTCTTTTGAAAGAATGAGGATTGCTTGTGTTGAAAGGCACTAGGATAAATTAAACTGCTGTTCATAAATGTATGTGAAAACATGGCCTGAAAATGTCTGTTCTCTCTTCATCTCTTTATATTTGGAAATTATAGGAATGGTATCCTGTTTTCTTCCTCTGTTCTTAGATGTTTGTGTGTGCATGGGAGGGGGTAATTGAAGGGGTATTTTCTCTACAAGACCTTCAGACATGCAACTTGAGTATATATTGACAAGCTTAGTTAATTTAAAAGTTGCATGAACTCCTAAGTTTTTTTTAGGTGCCTGAGGTTAGAATCCTACTAGCTCTCCAAGTTCCCTAGGAGAAAATACTTCAGTAAGACCTGCATTTTCTTCTCCCTGCCCCTTCTACTTTTTGATTTTTAGAGGGAAAAACCTTTCCAAATTAAGCCTATTGAATGTAGATAAGACTCATGTCTTGATGCAATGACGACTGAAAAAAGCAAAGTTATTTTTGCTTTCAACTTGTGTTCTATAGCATGAACTATGTAAAAATAGTTTTTATAACCAAATGTTCTGTAAGAGGAACAAAATACCTCATTTGCTAACACATGGTTTAAGATATGAGCAGGTGATCACAAAGATTATTCTTGGACAACTGTAAATATAAAGTAAGCATGTTAGCTTAAACTACTTGACATGACTTGAGCTTGGTGTATACAGTTAAAAAGATGGCACATTTTAGCTGTAGCTGTTGCTTTATCAGCCTGAGTTTCCAAATAAGCGTAATCCTGATTGGGTTGAAAAGTTAATACTTAAAACATGCCTCTGTCATTATTACACAAGAATTTTCACTGGAACAGTAGATGGATATTTTAAGTTAATCTGACTATATAAAAATAGTTGAATAAAATGTTGAATTTCCTGTAGGAAACAGTTATGAACCTATAGTAAAAGCTGAGATCAATTTCCTATTCTGATGCAGCTAATGATAGCAGGGAAGTGGGATGCTTCAAGTTGGCCATCAGTAGCAGCACTCTTAAGTCCTTTTGCACCATTATTTGGGCCACTTGGATGCTCAGGGCTTGTGAGTGTCTCTCTAGAAGCTCTCCTTGTGAAGTTTGGTTTCAAATTTATCTTTGGAGATTAAACGTGATTTTGAAACCAAGAAATTGTAAAATTAATTTGAAACTATGTATTGAAAGCCTGAATTTTTCTTTGAAACATCTTTTGATAGCAGTTTTGAATAACCCAAGCTTCATTTCTGAAAAACCAAGCAGGTTTATCTGTGAAATTATTTGGTGTTTGGTTAGTTTATTTGTTAGTTTCTGGTTTCAGCTTGCTCTGTTTTGATTTTAACTGTTTTATGTAGCATAGGGATTATTTCTCCTAGCAAGTTCTGTTAGCTAGATATATGATGAGTCCTATAAGCTGTGAAAGATCTTCTAGTTATTTAAGTTTTTCAGATGCTACTTCAATGTTTTGTGATGCTTTTCCTTTCCTTTCAGAAGAAAAAGATATACAGAATGTGTTGGGAGAGCCCAGTTCGTGTTCTGGAACCCAGTTTGCGTTCTAGAATTCACTTGCTGTTGTAAAAGTAACTCATTTTGAACATAAATGATGGGTAGAACAAAATCTAGGTCTCTTGCAGTGTAGTCAACCTACCTAAATTCATAGTGTTTCTATAGGAAATATTGTATGGCGATTTAGGAAGAGAACATATATATGCAGCCACCAAAACTTTTAGGAGTTTCACTCATTGTGGCTTAGTTCAGGTTGCTGAAGAAGCAATTTATTTCTCTGTAGGCAACTCATTTGAGTTTGAAAGGTTTACGTTTCAAAGATGGCATATATCCATCCGTTCTGCATTTCTTTGGGAAGGAGTGGGTCCTGCTCCTAGCCATTCTTGTATCTCTGTGGCTGTACCTGTTTGGTTGGATCAGGCTCCTGACCCAGCTGTCAGTCTGGCCGCATGGCTGTCCTTGTTGGCATGTGGGAAGGGCCGAGAACCGCTGACCCCTTTTGTGATCCGTGTCCTCTGGGGTAAGCTCCTCATGAGAGTGCAGTCTCAGAATTGGCATGTCTTTATCACTCACTTAAAAACTAATGCAGGTATTTTTTTCTAAACTGTCAAACTTACCAGACTTTTGGGGAAAAAAACGTAAGAATATTTATAACTGTTATTTCAAAAATTAATTCAGTTTAAACAGATGACCTGTAAGTGTTTTGTGTCCTGGAGTATTGATGTTAATGCTTCATTACATCTTCTTGGTTATAACTCAGGACTGAAACAGCTTCTTGGGACTTTTGTTAGCTGTGTCTATATTATAGGAAGTGTACCCAGATTATGAATGTGAGAACTGTGGGGTTTTTTTGAGAGGTTCTGAACTTCCATGTTTCATTCCTGATACAGTTTAAGTGGATTACCTTTTTCATTTTTTTCTGCCTATTTTTCTGAGGAAATTGGGAGACTGATTTTTTTTTTTTTTAGTCATTTCTGGGCAGTCTTTGCTGAGAAGTTAAACTAATGAATGAGTGTGGAGATGATGGTGGAGGGCAAATAAATTACAATGTACAAATTGGCTTTTGTTTCAGTGGGAAATGCATAAAGCAGCTATTTTTATAATGTATAAATGTATAAAAGCAGCTATTTTAAAGCTATTTTGCTTTATGCTGTTAACAAACACATGCAGGTTTTGAGATATCTCAGAAAACAGACTTGCAATAGTCCCCTCCATCTTTTCTTTGCTTGTAGTCAAGTGTGCATTACAAAATGTTTACTTCAGCTGGTTGAAGAGGTTACCTTCTCCCCTTCCACCTTGCAGCTTGTCATATACACTTGTGCCACTGTAGCTGGTATAAACTATACCACTGAAATTATCTGGTTAAATATAGTGCCTCCCTCCTGCTCCTGGCCCCCTTTTTTAAGGGTTATTTTTAATCAGATCATTCAAGTGATCCAGTTTATAGCATAGCACTGTAAATGACTGTAACAGCACAGCTGAGTGGTCAGGCATTTTTAAAACCAGTATTGTTTTTGAAGCTAATGTCATGTAACTGCATGTTTTTTTCACTTTAGGATAACATTTTTGAGGCAATTCAGAGAAGATAATGAGAACTTGAGTGTGAGAAGGAAGGTATCTCTTACAATAATAAAGTAACTCAATTTTGGATTCCGATTAAATAAAATCTAGGGCATACTTAAGCAATGAACACCACCACCTTCCCCGTGTGCCCTCCCTGATAGACTATATGTAGTGCTTTTCTCCTAGGGAACTCCAAAATACTTCAGGTATCTCAGTGGAAAAGGAACTGAAGCGCGGTGGCTTGCTATCTGCACAGCTGGGATCTGCTGACTCATGAGCTGTTTAATAGACAATTTATGTGCTGGCTTTGCGACTTGATCTTTTTTCTGCTGGTCTAGCTTTTATGCTTCAAGATGTATATCCATGATGAGGGAGGATGAAGTTGTGTAAGGGGGGGTAAAATTAAGAAAATCTTTACTTCTTGCAGACACTGCAGTAGGTTGCTAAGCAGGAATTTTACTGCAGTTATTTTACAGCACTAATGCTGCTCTTAGATTGCTGTTAGTTGACAGTACAGGTTAAAAAGAAAGCATTTTTCTTCCTTAGTATTTTTGTGTAATATGCAGCATTTGGATTTTACTGTGTCTTTGGGATAATAGAAAAATGCTTACTTGGCATTTGAAATCTTTGTGATAACACGTAACTAAAACCACATTTGCCTGTCCTCTGCATTGCAGCTGAAAGGGCTTTCCCTTCTTTTGCTTTTGCCTTTCCGATACGGATGTTTTTAAGGAAGAAAAAGTGAAAAGAAGTAGCTTCTAATGGTTAGAAATAGACACATTACTCTGTTTTTTAGTTGATACATTGCTAAATGAAAATGAACAAAGCATTTTCATTAGACCTTAAGAATATTTGACCATTTAAGAAAAACTTTTGTACTGTTTGAGTATGTTATTGCAATGTGCTTAATTTGAAGATACCATCCATGCTGAAGTAAGGCTGCATGGAAAACTACAATTGTTTCTGCGTAGTTTATTTAGTGTATTTTTGTCTCTTCCCTCCTTATGCCCTTAGCCATGAAAATGGATTATGTGAGTGTTTTGCAGCATAATTTTGCAATATATGTTTTCTTCAACAAAGTTGATCTAAGTAGTATTCTCCTAGAATTTGATGTTCTATTCTGTTTCTTCTACTGTTGTTGTTGTTGATGGGTTTGTGTTGGAAACTGGATCACAGAAGTTGTTGGGGTTTTTTTAATGCATTTTTGTAGACACTGTTTAAACTGGAGCATATTAGCAGTCTATTTACTGTGCAGCCTCACAAACAATTGCATCAGTGTGACCAAGGGAATTGTAATCTGCAGCATGGGAGTAAGTGGCTTGAGCAAGCAGGAACTTTTAAAAATTTCTTTGTCTGCAAAGCCATTTCATTGTGGGATTTAAGCTACCTTAAGCAGCGGAGGCTTCAGTTAACCTGGCTGGCTTTGCACTGAGGCATTGCAACGTTTGAGGTCTCTACCCTCCCTTTTTGACTTCACAGCTCAGCTACGATCTCTTAAATAATGAAAACTACTTTTGTGATTGTCCAACCATGTCATCATCTATTCTAAAATTAGTATGTATAAGAGTAAAATGACCTTATTTCCTGTTGTGGTAGATTTCCAATATGCCAAATGCTCTTCAGGGGTATTTTTTTGATATATGACCAACTGTGGTTGCAGCATTTGACAACTGTTACTTTGCTAGTGTCTGTCCCCAGCATGAAATTCCCAGTAATTGTATTTTTGGAGCTCAGGAAGTTCCCTCTTTTTTGACTTTGCCTAGGCCATTACTGGCTCTGATACATTGAAAGATGAAGTAGTTAAGTGTTACATCTAACCTGTAGGATTTCTAAAGAAAGAAACTGTTGGCACTAGGTGACATCAAAAGGACCAAGTCTCATAAGAGTGGTTATGTGTTTCAGTAAGTGATGCTGGGCATCAAATACTTCGTAAGAGGAGCTTTCTGGTTAAACTGTTTCACAGACTTTGATCTTTCCAAAAAGTCTGAGATTGAGCATAGAGGTTGAATTAGCTAGAAAAATACCAGTAAAATATTTTAACTGAAATGTCCCGAAACAAAAATAGTAAAAACGAAAGACCAACAACAACAAAAAAACCTGTCACTCTGTGGCAAGTATAAACTCCGAAACAGTGGTTGCATCAGGGTTTTAATTATTTTACATTCACAACGACATGTTGTTGTTTGCTTTCCTTTTCATTATGTTGTTATGCTAGATTGGGAAGATAATTGTTAATGATTCATTTTAATGACTTTCTTTTAATAAGACCAAGGCCAATTTCATAAAAAATACAAACATATGTGATAATGCAGAAATGGTGAAAACTTCAAGTTCAATTGTTAGTTATGTTATTCTTACAAACTTTGCTTCCTTTCTAAGAGCCTTTCTACTTAACCTGTAGGTTTTTTGTTACTTCCAGCATGTGTAAGTTTTACCTGCTTTTGCCTAATGGCAGTGTTTTGCATGGTTTTCTATTTAAGCAGATTAGAGAACTGATCCTGCTGAATATTAACCTAATGATTCCTTTTTCAGTTCCTCCCCATGAAAAAGAAATCTTAATGCTCTTGAACAAAAATATTTTGGAGCTATTAATATGATTGTGTTGGTGGGCGTTCTTGCACAAAGGATTAGAAACTGTTTTAAATTCTTTAAAACTATCTTAACTGATGCAAGTACAAAGAATTACAGTTCTGAATCTTAATGGCATTGACAGTGTTTTTTTGCAGGCATGTTTTTGGTATTGTATTGATACAGTGGTAATAAGCTCTGACTCAGAACTGAGTTTAGCTCTCTGTTGTTTGGACTGAAGGAAGTATGGATTGAGAGTGCTCTCCCCATTAGGAGGAATGTGTATTTCCTCAGAAATTAAGACTAGTCGTGAAGATATATTGTGATAGCCAAATAATGTTAAAATATTTGTAACTTGGGGAAGTATTTACATTTTTTTAACCCAGAAGACAAGTTTTCTCAGGTACTGTTCCTACATGACAGAAACATGCTTGTGTAATGTGTTACAGTCTGTGTTTACTGTATATTGCAGTACCTGATTTTGTTAGCAGAAGTAGAAGAAAGCAGTAACCTGATTCTGGCTCCTCATAATAGCATTTTTCTTTCTTTTCAGAGCAAACTTGATGATTACCAGGAACGAATGAACAAGGGAGAACGTCTGAATCAAGATCAACTGGTAAAAAAAAAAAAATAAATACACTAACCAGATTCATGTTAAATTGTTTTGTGATCTTGGTGGAGAAGGAAGGGATTAATTTCACTTTCCCTTTTCTGTTGTTAAAAGCTAGATTTGTCTGAGCTCTGACTTGGCCTCAGTTTTTTATTGCCTAGAACATCTCAATTTTTCTGTTAATCAGAAACTGAAAGAATAGTTAGAGGAATGTGTTGTAATGCTTTATGCTTGTTGAGGTTAGGTTGTAAATAAGCTGTGGTGAAAATTGGCCTATGTTGTAACCTAGGACTGTTGAAAGAGCTAAATGATACCTTTGAGGTTCTCTGGACATTGTCATTTTCGTTGCAGAAAATGTGCCCAGTGACAAGCTTAATCACTTGGTGATTGGTAAATATTGTGCAGTCCAGTTAGGGATGTAGCTCAGACCAAGTTTTGAAGGGCTCTGAAAATAAGCTACGTCCATGTGTATATCACAGCTATCAGTGCAGCAGATGTGATGCTCTAGATAAGCTGGGCTTACTGGATGTATGCTGCTTCTCTCCTTGTTGGGGCTGGTTCTTAATTTAGGTTATTGTAGAGCTTGACTCAACAGCAGTTTTCCAGTTGTAATAAATATGAAACAAGTATCAAATTAAATTAAGTTGTATGATGCAAACATGCATATTGATACTTAAAGATATTACCAGCTGCTCAGTAATCAACAATATTTTATTGATGATTTTTAACATTGAAAAGAGTGAAGGAAAAAAAAAGTACCCTGCAACTATTGCAGCTGTTCACAATTACAAGAATTAGCTGCTTCCCTTGATCCACGTGATCTTTTCATCTGTCTGAGCTTTGCTTTGGTGGTTCTGTGCTAACTGAAAACTGAAATATCACTGATTTGTATATTTTTATTTTTTAATGGCATGTTGTAAAAATAAACCATGAGAAGTTTTCTATGTGATGAGCAGGGAAGATAAATGAAATACCATACTGAGGAGGGGAAGCTCGTGATTGAGTTTTATGAAGATCAAGCCTGACTACCACACTTCATAAAGATAAAATCTTTTTTGGTTGGAGAAATGCTGAAAGTATTTGTTACATTCCCTTCTGTCTTCTGCTTCTGCAAATCAGCTAAGAATGATGAATTTTGTAAATCACCTAATGTATATGTGTAATATGTGTGTATGTGTAAGTTTCTTAGCTGTATTACAAATGGAAATTCTTAAGGAAAAAAAGGCAAATACAGTTCATGTTCCTTGCTTTTCAAAGGAAGTAGGACCTTACCTTTTCTTTGGCTCAATTGTTCTTAACCAAGAACATAGCCATTATTAATTTTGTCATAGCAGGAGTGTAAACGTCTCGGCCGTTTGGTTTTTTCCCTGATTTGATTCTCTGTAATTTCTCAGCACTGCAAAGTGGGTTAAGGAGTTTGGATTGCTTTGGTGCAAATCAGAATATTAGATTTAAGAAAAAAGCAAATAATAAAGATTTCTGGAGAAGGGAACATTATGCTTTGTGTATAGCGTTGTGATTTTGTCTCTGACTCAAGATAACAATGCATTAGTTCTCAAACCTCTATCTCTTCAGCAGTTTTGAGTTGGCAGATTACTCCTCTCCCCCATTCCTCCCGGCCTGCCAGGTAGTTTTTGTCAGAAACTGGCTAAAACCAAACATTAAACATTGAAAGTATGTCATGCATGTGACATATACTTTAGCATATTTATCTAAGAAACCAGAGGCCCTAAAGACATACACAAGTCTTTTCAATATTTTGGCCAGTGAAAATCAAAATTTGACTTAACATTGTTGCAGTCCCGATCAGGGATGCTGTGTCTCACTTAAGAACTAAAAATGTGGGAATTTGTTTGTTGGAAGTATGTATTTTGTTCTATTTGTGATGGTTTACTTTTGTGTTTTTTCGTGTTTTTTTTTTTTTTTTTAAGGATGCAGTGTCAAAATACCAGGAAGTGACAAATAATCTGGAATTTGCTAAAGAACTGCAGAGGAGTTTTATGGCTCTGAGCCAAGACGTAAGTAAAGAGCAAGTGGTGCAATGTGGGCTATCAGCTGCAATACCAAAACGCTTAGGCTTTAATCTCTCTTTCACTAATACTAGATGCAGTAGTAACCTCTATTTACAGAGATGAAATGCTCATGATTTCTTCTATGTTTGGCTGTTTTTCTTTTACTCTGTGTACTAGTTTGTGTCAGGTTTTCTGAAGACTGTTCCTAAAAGATTTTTCTGATGGACTACATAAATGTATGGGAACAAAAATAATGTCGTTTTCTGACAAAACATAACTGTTGAAAACGGTGTGATGGCTAAAGAGGCCTGTCATGCAAGGTTATAGACAGACACTTAGTGCCAATAGTAACATTTTCTTAAAAGAAAACAGATGTTACAGACCTGCTTCTCTCTTTGGCAAGTGGCTGAGGGTTTTCATTTCTTCGTATTACCATAGGATATCAAGTCTCAGCAACTGAAAGCATTGCAGTTCCTTTTTCAAGTTTCTTGCGGTCTTGTTAATTGCAAGTACAGTCTGAAATTGCAGTGTGGGTCAAGATTAGTATTATTTTCATAAAGGATAAATTAACTGAATACTAGTAAAACAGGTAATCTTTTAGGTTGGTGTTTTATCAAGGATGTAAAATAACAGTGTAATCAAGAATAAGTTCTGAAACTCTAACAGACAATTCCAGTTACATGAACAGCTTTGCTTTATTTCTTTGTGCCAAGAGCTGCAAACAAAAAGACACGCTTTAGACCTCTGCAGTATCATTGTAAGGAAGAATTAATTCTGGGGCAAACTGAAAGCATAACCCATTCTACAGGGCTGGAAGATTCTAAATGCAGTAGTACAGTGAGAGTTAATGAGTTACGGAAAGAGGAGCAATACTGGTAGAATTCATTGTGTAGTTGATGTTAGTGCAGCAGACTGGTCTAACGATTGTATTTCGTTTGCGAACAGACTATGTGATAATTTGAAGGGTATCAGCATCCTCACGTTATAAACTTCTTTCTATGTTTGATGTGGTTGTAAATTTATAGGCCTCTAAGCCAAGCCGTTTCTTTGCTTTTCTTGCATCAGGGTTCCATGGCTGTTTATGGAATGTTAGTAATGAAGAACTTTCTTCTTTTGACAAGTTTGTCCTGAAATGTTTCCCTGGTCAACTGACTGCTAAAAGAGCAAGTGTATCCAGGAGTAATAAATTGGTGCTCTGCTTTCAAACTTGGTTCCAATTTTTCCTGATTGGAATTAGTTTTCATACAGTTGATTTTAAGATGTGTCTTTGATTTTTAAAAAATAAATTTAAATGCTTCAGAGGGAGAAAGCTACTGTCACAAGCTACATTTTTTGAAAAAGAAGATTGAAGCTTTATATAGTTACAAAGTGAGCAAGCTGAATTTTGGATGCTAGATGCTTGGATTAAGAATAAGAATGGAAGAAATGTCCTGTAGGTTCAGACCAGCGATGCATTTAGACCAGTGTTATGATAGGTCTAATGTAGAAGGTACTATGCAGAGTACAAGGCTGATGATTATCTGTCATCCATTCCCTTACAGCATCCATGATCCTCAAACTGCGAATGTTAGAGTGGATGCATTCCCGTCCCCTCTAGTGTCTGTCAGTGGACCTCATGTCCAAGAATTTGTTTAAATTCTTTTTGAACTTGCTAGTACTGTATCTCCCCAGCCTTTCATGGCAAAACATTCCATGGGTTCTCTCCCATGGTGTGTAAGAAACAAGAGTACTTTTGTTCATCTGTTTTAAGCTGATCTTCTAATAGTTTCAATGAATGCCTCCTACAATCATGGGATATGGTGAAAAAACGCTCTGTTCATGTTATCTGCTGGCCTTTGTGGCCTTTATGAAAAATCTGGATCACCCTTACTCCTCCAAATGGAAGGACTCAAGCCTTAGGCTCTGCTCATAAGGCAACTGCTCTGTCCCCTTAATTATTTGAGTTGCCCTTCTTTGCACCTTTTCTAATTGCTGTAAGTCCTCCTTGAGTTACAGAAGCCAGAAGTTGTAAGTAGCCACAGTGTGCCTCTTAGAAGTTACTTAATTTTGTACATTTTTGCCACTTTTGTCTAGATCAGAATCACTTAGTGTTCACAGAATGTTTCATAAAGGAAGCAGAAAATAGCAAGCTGGGCTTGTTTGAAATGACACATTCATGTCTGAAGCTTTAGATGTGGTAACTGCAGTTACTTGACTGAACTGCGTGTAAGTCATGAAGTACAATCTTGAAGTAAGAATATGATCAAGATCCAATATGATCCAAGGTTTGTGGCATTGATTTTAAAGCCTGTCTTAATTTGCAGGGTTTTGACTCTGCTTAAAAGATATTCTCCAAATTTCACAGGTTATTCTGCTGTAACGTTAGATTGATAAGTGGCGGTTCAACACCAGCATCCATCTCTACTTCTCAATAAAAGACATTTCAAATCTATTTTTCTTCCCTGAGTTCACTACAGAATCTAAGTTTAAGCAAATTTTAAATTTCATTTTAAACAGATCCAGAAAACAATAAAAAAGACAGCTCGCAGGGAACAACTGATGCGAGAAGAAGCTGAGCAGAAGCGTTTAAAGACTGTACTAGAGCTACAGTTTATTTTGGACAAGTTAGGTGATGACGAAGTGCGCAACGACTTGAAACAAGGATCAAATGGAGTACCAGTACTGACGGAAGAGGAACTGACAATGCTGGATGAGTTTTACAAGCTAGTTTACCCTGAACGAGACATGAACATGAGGTAGGCTTACAGTAAAGTACTTTTCTTTATAATTGTCAGTCAGTTAACGATATATTTGTACTGTGGTAATTTAAAGCCTTGGTAAGAAATTAACTCAGTAATTATTTTTTTAAGGTTGAATGAGCAGTACGAGCAAGCATCTGTTCATCTGTGGGACTTACTGGAAGGGAAGGAGAAACCAGTTTGTGGAACAACCTGTAAGTATTGTCTCTGCATTAAGAGATAACGCACTGAATTTGTGCTTGAACTAAAATACAGTGTCTCGTATAAGAGAACTTTGGCAGTTAATTATCTTCCCAAGTTTTTAGAGTAGCTACTTTTTTTCAGACCGTAGCTGGACTGTAACAGAGTAACTTGAGCTTACTGTGTGGTGTATTTTTTTTTTACTGATGCAGCATTACTCGGTATTGAAGCTTAGTCTGTTCCTGCTATTTCAGCAGTATTCTGCTGCTGGTGGTGCTTAGTAACAGTTCTTTGTTTTCTGGATGAACAAGGAGCTTCGTCAATGATATGACCTAATATATAAACTGGCATGGCCTTATTTAGTGTGATGTTCTGCTCCCCCTTGTCTCCTGCAAAAAACATTCTGGTTTTGCCCTATTTTGATTGATTAACTCTGTAAATCAGGGTGTGATCATGCAGATGGACTGCTTTCTTGCAGAAATGTAAATTTTCACAAATACATACCTTCTAATACTAGACCTTAAGAAAATGGTTCTGCTAGGCAGTTGTGCCGTTTCTTGTATCATGGGGAATTTTTGAAGTCTCTTAATTGGAAATCAATAGGAAAGTTGTAGGGAATCGTATCCTTTTTGCGGGTAAAATGGCTAACAACTTTCTCCCTTTTTAAAAAAAGTTGGATTACCCTTATTATATTAGAATAATATTGAGCTGTTGAAAGAGTTTTTTGTGTTCTATTCATAGAAAGTGAAATGATAGTATTGCAATTGTTATCTAACTGGCTTTATTGAGGAATAAACAAGACATTCTGTTGTTTATATTGTTGAAATGAAATTTTGTGAGGAGGTACCAGGTTAGTATTTTCTTAATTAATATTTGTTCTGCAAGAACTCAAGTGTGAAATGGTTGTGATGTTAGATCTTTGAGAGCCCAAAGATATGTACCACATACTTTCTTGAAGAGGTGGAGGAAGGAGAAGGTAAGGGGATAGTTTTCAGGAGAGAGCTTACGTATGCTCCTTGGAGACGTAGTCGTTCTCTTACTGGCTGAAGTCGGGCTGGGTATTGTATCTGGATCTCAGGATGAGCTTTTAGTGATGTCATTGGCAGCCATTGCCGGTTTGCTTTGTCTTATAATAGGGATGAGTGTTAATATATTTCTGTGCTCTTCTCTGTGTATGTATTGATTCATACAGTGATCATCACTTGCCAGACGTGCATTGTGATTCTTCCATTTGAGTCTGTTTTGTTTTTTGTCGGCTTAGACAGTCGGTAATGCTGCCTTGCCAGTGTGGCTGATCTGTTTTACCACAGCATTCATCTGAGGCACTGAGTGCAAGCTTGTGCTTGTTTCGATTACAAAGGCTGTTCTGAGCCCCTTCACCTCAGGGCAAGAACCTTTATGAAGGTGGTACCTGTGGAAATTTGTACTGACAGTTGTTTTGTAAGAAATTGACTTACAGCAAGGTTTTTTAATTGGGAAATTACAAATAAAATCAGTTACAGTTGAAACTTCAGTGAGTTCCTGAAACTTTCCAAACTGAAAACTAAGCAACCAGAGATTTTTGAAATAGCAGGAATAAAAGTATGGTAATTAAATTCATACACTTGACCTCACTTTGAAGTGTTTCACAAATCTTCTGAAGAGTATTATATACTCTTAAGATTCTCCTTGCCCTTCAGATTTTTCTGAACAGAAGTTAATTATTTAGTGATTTATTTAATATGACCAAGTAAGACAGGAGTAATTCTGTAACAGTAGTGCCTGGATTAGCTTGGGACAGCAATATCTTCCCAGCAAAAGGGTAATAAAATTTATGTGGGATCTTCGGGAAGGAAGGAAAGGATGATTAGGATTGAGTTACTGTTAATCTTTAACTTCTTCCGTTTTCCTAGATAAAGCGCTAAAGGAGATTGTTGAACGTATTCTTCAAACTAGTTACTTTGATAGCACCCATAACCATCAGAATGGATTATGTGAGGAAGAAGAGGCAGCACCCGCACCGGCAGTAGAAGACACTGTAGCAGAAGCTGGTAAGAATATGAAGATCCTTTGTGACTAGCATATTCGTTTGTGTTGTACTGTCTTGTCTCTTTGGATTCATCAGAATGATTAAATTGCAAATGCAGTTCTAAGCGCAAAAAGCACCTGTCTCTGAATTCTTCAGGTGTACTAAGTGTTTTGAATAGAAATGTCATTTCTTGATAATCAGGTATACATCTAGCCAGGCAACATATATAGGAGCAGTCAACCATTCATTCAGTCCTGCTCTGAGCCGTGAGGAAAGAAAAGCAGAGCTGTGTCCCAGAAGAGTTCTGTAAGGCTGACTCTTGCCAACTACTTCTTTGGAGAGACCGTAATCCTTTCTAATGATCACATGGTAAATGTCTCCGTCGTGTGCGAGGAAGGGCTTACTGTTCTAACTGTGGAGCATCAGCTGAATGAGGGAACAAGGTCACTTAGTGGTACTTGGTTTTGAACACATCTTTCAGCATTTCTTTGCCCAGACACTTGCTGAAATGAGAACCCAGGCTAGCAATGAAATTCTTTAGAAGCAGGTTTATGCAAATGAGAATTATTGCCAACATCTCTTTCCTGTTTTGTTTTTCTGCAGAACTTCTTATTATGATGTATAAACAAAATTTTGTTTGTCTGTAGTGTTAAAGTGATCGAAGATTAAAGTTGTGGTTGCCTGAGGCTTTTCCATTTTTCAGTGGTTCCCACCAGTTTAATCTTTTGTTAGAACAGAAGAGTTTTTGAAGCAGAGAGTATGCTTACATACTTAAGAAGCTAGAGAATATGGTACCAAGCTTGAAGAAAAAAATTCATGACCATTTTTCCCTTTTGAATATGTCGTAGAGAAAATAGAAATTTGGGGTAACTGGACATAACTCTTCATAGCAAGAATTTAATGTGATTTTTTTTGTTTTAATTCAAAACTCTGAGAGTCTTTGTTACTGCTTAATTCTCTGTTAGTGATCTGTTGTTTTTATTTTATTCACTCTGAGACACAGTTTCTTTTTTATCTACCTTGTAACATTAGGTTTGTTTCTGAACCCAGCAGATTACTGTGTAGTAATTTGTGTGATGTAATTGTGTAATGCGTAAGTTATTACTGTGTAGTAATAGTCTAGAACACTTCTTTAAAGTCAATGCTTTTGATAAATGATGACTGCAAAAATGCATCACACTTCTTCAAAATTCCACTTCTATTGGGGGAGATTTTTTCATTAACTTTGTATCTTGTAGGTCTGTAACATGGTTTTTGGTGTGGGGTTTTTTTCACGTAAGTGGTAATATTTTTCTTTCAGAACCTGATCCAGCGGAAGAATTTACTGAACCAACTGAAGTTGAATCAACTGAGGTATTATTCAGTGGAAAGATTGTCATTTTGTATAGCTTTAATGCCACTTACTTTTACTTTCATACCCTTTCTTATTTTTATTTTAGTATGTAAACAGACAATTCATGGCAGAGACTCAGTTCAGCAGTAGTGAGAAGGAACAGGTAGATGAGTGGACAGTTGAAACGGTTGAGGTAAGATCTTGTGTACTGCAGGTAAAATTGCAATCCCTGTTTCCGCTGACTCGCAATTCATGAGAGGTTTTAGTATTGCACCCCTTCTCCCTCAGTATATATAAAAATACATATATTTTAAGTAGGCTTGGACTCACTGCTCATTCTTCAATTACGTATTTAGCTCAGGAGTACCTAAAATAAAAACTGGCTAAGCTTGTGGAGAACTTGCTTTTGTTCAATAGTGGCTTGCTTGGGAAAACAGGACTTAAGAGTCTTAGGCTTAAAAAGACTTAAGATTTTTTTGAAGACTACTTTTTTTAAGAGAACTTTGCTGCAAATGTAGAAGTTAAGTTTATCTACACAGCTGCTGACAGCATGGCATAGTTGTGTGTTTCATTGAGCAGTTCCATGGAGAGGGAGCTGAAAACTAATATCTCAACTAATATCTACTCCAGATTGCATATGCACATAATTTGGTGTTAAAATATGCTTGTATGTACATCCCTGCTTTCAAGAACTATAGTTATTCAGCATTTAACTTGTTACTACTTTGCAGTTGAGTGATTGTTCACTTCTGATGTTTGTGGTACGTTGCTGTTGGGATACATTCCCAGTTTAGTAATTTAGGTTTTAGACTTAATTACATGTACAACAAGTCCATTTTATTATACTAGGATTTGTGTTCTTCACGTACTGGAAAGGACAAGTCAGATGGAGTCATTCATATGTTTGGTATGTTGGAACTTGGGTTGTATCCACCTGTTAAGAACAGATATGAGCAGCATCTTTCAGGTGCTGGAGATTTTGATTCACCTTAGCCTTCTGCAGCAGCAAATTACAGATGGTCAATTTTTTAGACTCTTCCTTGGGGTCTTCATGCTCTTTTAAGTGTAGGAGTGGAGTAAGTGTTCATCATCTCTTCAAGTGGTGAAAAAGAGCAGCCATTTTGATCTGATTATCTAATCTGCCCGATTTTACATTTGGTCTGGCTGAAATTCATATCTTACGGTGTTGAAGACCACTAAGAGATTTAATAATACTTAGGATGGGTGTGAGACTTCTAGAACTAACTAGACAACTTTGCCATGTATGTGAATGATTTTCATAGAATCATTAGGGTTGGAGAAGACCTCTAAGATCATTGAGTCCAACCGTCAACCCAACACACCATGCCTACTAAACCATATCCCTAAGCGCCTCATCTACCCGTCTTTTAAATACTTCCAGGGATGGTGACTCAACCACTTCCCTGGGCAGCCTGTTCCAAGGCCTGACCACTCTTCAAGTAAAGAAATTTTTCCTAATGTCCAGTCTAAACCTCCCTTGGTGCAACTTGAGGCTATTTCCTCTCATCCTGTTGCTAGTTACTTGGCAGAAGAGACCAACACCCACCTCGCTACAACCTCCTTTCAGGTAGTTGTAGAGCGCGATGAGGTCTCCCCTCAGCCTCCTCTTCTCCAGGCTAAACACCCCCAGTTCCCTCAGCCGCTCCTCATCAGACTTGTGCTCCAGGCCCTTCACCAGCTTCGTTGCCCTTCTCTGGACATGCTCCAACACCTCCATGTCCTTCTTGTAGTGAGGGACCCAAAACTGAACACAGTATTCGAGGTGCGGCCTCACCAGTACAGGGACACGACCACCTCCCTACTCCTGCTGGCCACACTATTTCTGATACAGGCCAGGATGCCGTTGGCCTTCTTGGCCACCTGGGCACACTGCCGGCTCGCGTTCAGCCGGCTGTCGACCAGCACCCCCAGGTCCTTTTCCTGTGGGCAGCTTTCCAGCCGCTCTTCCCCAAGCCTGTAGCGTTGCCTGGGGTTGTTGTGGCCCAAGTGCAGGACCTGGCACTTGGCCTTGTTGAACCTCATACAGTTGGCCTCGGCCCATCGATCCAGCCTGTCCAGGTCCCTCTGCAGAGCCTTCCTACCCTCCAGCAGATCAATACTCCCGCCCAGCTTGGTGTCGTCTGCAGACTCACTGAGGGAGCGCTCGATCCCCTCGTCCAGATCGTTGATAAAGATATTGAACAGGACCAGCCCCTGGGGAACACCGCTTGTGACCGGCCGCCAACTGGATTTAACTCCGTTGACCACAACTCTCTGGGCTCGGCCGTCCAGCCAGTTTTTTACCCAGCGAAGAGTGGACCTGTCTAGGCCGTGAGCCGCCAGCTTCTCTAGGAGAATGCTGTGGGAGACAGTGTCAAAGGCTTTACTGAAGTCCAGGCAGACCACATCCACAGCCTTTCCCTCATCCATGAGGCGGGTCACCTGGTCATAGAAGGAGATCAGGTTGGTCAAGCAGGACCTGCCTTCCATGAACCCGTGCTGGCTGGGCCTGATCCCCTGGTTGTCCCGGACGTGGCTCGTGAGCGCCCTTGAAATGAACTGCTCCATAATCTTCCCTGGCAATTTTGGTAGTATCTTGTCATAGATAAAAAAACCTAAAGATAGATAAAACCCCTAAAGAACGTGATTTAAGAAATCTCTTTAAAAAACCAAACAAACTCTCCAAACCCACCCATTAAAGTCATGCTTGATTGGGGTATTCTTACAAGACACAGTATTTTAAAGTTAATGCTTGATTGGCTTCAATCTATCTTGAATTATACCCAAATGACATTTGTGTTTCTACCAAGTGTCCAGAGTAGCTTAGAGGTTCAGTTCTCTGCAGTTCTTAACATAAGTAGTGTGGATGAAGGCACGAGAGTACAGGAAATGTTCTTATGATTGAAGCCTGTGGTGCTTCCCTCTGCTCTTGAACTGTAAGACTGTGTATTGCACAGTTGAAAACTCAGATGCTTCCTCATGGGAATAATAATAATATGCAGGAATTGTACTAGTGCAGTACAGGTTGTAGTTTTGTATCAGACTGATTTCAGAAACTTCTAATTTTCCACGTCTTTACTAGTTAGCTAAATCTGGATTGTATCAGCTTTGTTTTCATAGAAAAATACAAAGAATATATACTTCAGTTCTCCTTTCTGTCCCAATTTCTTGGACTATGTACAAATGAGCAATTCAGAAAAATTTAAAATTGAAGTCTGTTTCTTCATGATTAAGAACCTTATTTTCTCAGACTCAACACAAAAAGGGAAAATCGAAAATAACTATCTTTGAAATGACTCTTGCTGTTCTTGCTGGCACCAAAATCCCATTCCTCATGGGAATGCAACTGAATTGTCCTTAGGGAAGATGATGATACACATCATACAGAGCCTTTGTGCTCTTCAGCTCAAGGTAGTTGTGGCGTTAGTATACTAAGAGCTATGAATGATAGCTGTTAATTTTGGAAGCGGATAGTATTCTGAAAGGAACATTTACGCAGATTTCTGTCATTGTTTATGAAGAGGAAAGCTATCACAGACTCGTCTCTTTTTCCATAACCCTCAAGTAGATGTGATACATTCAAGATTACTGTGGTATGGTATGATTGTAGTTTGAGAAGTGACGGTGTCTCACAATGACATTTCTGTATGGGCCTTCCATAAGTTTTAAACTGAAGAATTTGTTTGTGAATTCTCAAAGTGTATTTGCATTTGGATTGTATGATGTTTTAATTTTGGTGAAGGTGTCCTTTATTGGTAATAGTGGGGTTTTTTTTGTTGTTGTTTTGGTTTTTGGGGGGGGGGGTTGTTGTTGGTGGGATTTTTTTTTTAAACTGCTTCCTTTGTGATAAGTACCTGAATCTACTTGTATACAAAGTTCTCTGTGTCTTAGGTTATGGAACTTCAGCTGGATGGATGTGTGTGTATTTTGTGTAGAATTGGAAACTCTGTTCTGTGACTGCCAGAATACAAGTTCATTCTGGTTGGTTGGTGGTCTCATTAAACTTCTGTTTTTACCTCTCCTTCCTTCCTCCTTTGCCCCCTGGCCTTCTCTACCCTGTCATTCCCCTCTGATTGTGTCTGGGCAGCTCTGCCTACTGAGAAGGTCAAGGTGCAGGGTGTCAGGAGACAGGGTGTCAGAAAGTGAGCGTGCAATTTAATGAGTCGAGTACTATTCTGCAGAGGGGTTCAACTCTTCTGAAAGAAAAGTTTCACATTGCTGCTGTGCCCCTAGGATGAATGGAGGTGTATGGTCAGGTAATAATCTGATTTTTGAATAACGATCCTTATATTTGAGTAGTTCAGTACCTTTTTCATGCAGCAAACTGTTAGAAAGCTGTTAACTTTAGAACTACAGCCTGTCCATTGGCAATTTAATATGCAAAACTTGAAATTTTTTTAGTAGGTTCATCCTACTATGATTACAATAGGTCAAAGTACCTGGTAGTGATAATAAGACTAAAGAACTAGACCTTAAACAGTTCCTTTTGACATTAAAAAAGAGGTTTGAAAAAGACAATGTAAAATGTCTTTTGTAAAATGTAAAACACCATCTAGTTGGTACTGTACTATTTGTGGAAAAGGAAAACATTTGATAAAATTTTGTCCCTGTTCTGTGTTCTTGATTATTCCATCAGCTTGTTTTTTCTTGAAGATACTGAATTGTTATGAATGACTTGGACTTCGTATGTTAAGCGATAGTACTCAAATAATTGAGTACATTTTTGATAATAATTATGTAGGAGATGAGCAACTGCTGGTTTTACCTCTCAAGTTTCACCCAGTCATGTGGCTTGCTTTTTTTCTTTACTTTCATTTTTAAAGCTTTGTAATGTGAGAGAGGTCTGTATATGTGCTCTAAATAATATTTTTAAAAAAAATTTTTTCTACTCACAGGGTGTAATTCTTAATTTGGGAACAGTCCATAATTTGAAGTTTGGGGACCGTGTAATACAACAGAGCAGTTGTGCTTGTTTTCCAGTGTGGAGGGCCTTAGGCTATACTTCCATGGGAATTGTCGCATTGCTTCTCTTTGGATGGCTAATAGTGGAGATTTGGATCTGAAGGGAATCTTGAAGAGGAATGTAGGTTGTGGTTGTTTTTTAGTTTTGTTTAGAGTTGTTGGTTTATTTTTTTTTTTTTATTTTATTTTTTAATTATCTATTAGAGATGGCTAGGGATTTGGTCAAGGAAAGAGTCGTCGGAGTTTGTGAGGCAATTGCATGTGCAGAATGTCACATACAAACAATGTAAATCTGAGCAAGGAGTAGGCATACTGGAAGATGCTGTAGGTTTCTGAGAAGTTTAAAAAAATTTACAGGCTTTGGGGGTGGGTGGAGGGAGTTCAAGTTTAAAGTTCAGACCTGTGATTATAGAACTGGTCTAAAATAGGACTGTTTTGTCCCTTGTGTTGACTGCTGTACAAAAATCTGTCTTCTGCAATTTTAATAAGAAACCAGCTATTTTACATAAATATTTTCAACTTTCAGGTGCATGTATGCTAATTTATGCCCTGTACAACTGTAAGTTTAAGGCTTACCTGTTTATCTGGAAGATTATTAATAATGAAAACCTCATGGGAATAGAGAAGATTGACAAGTTATTGATAATTATCTTCTTCTTAAAGGAGAGTTGTTGACATGAATGCAAATTGAAAATGGCTTTTCTGTATTATGGGAGTTGCCTAAAGAGCAAAACTGGTTAGGAATGCAAAAGTGCTGCTTTGTGCAGCTCAACTGTTCTTGTAACTATCTGTTTTCAAGCTGTTTGATGATGGTTGTTCTTAGATGCTCATGTTCAGCTTTCCTGGTTGCTCTGCTGTCTTTGACAAGGTGGTATTTGAAAGCATGTTGCTGTTTGTTGTACCTTTGTTTACGTGCACCATATTGGAATATGTCTAGTAAATCTGAGCTTTCTTGCCCGCTGTAAGTTGTGCTTCTGCTTCTGGTGTCTCCCCACGGTGCTGCCTTGCAATCTTCCTATCACGCGATGCTGCCTGCTGCTCTCTGAGACCATATATCGGCTAGCTAGGATAACACTTAAGAACTTGGGTCTATACATGGCTATGAAAATTTAAAATTTTGAAATCTTAAGAAAGACCAAAAAGTTCTGACTCTATTTACATTTGCCAAAAACATATGAGAAAAGAATTGTTCTCCTTGTGTGCGTGTGTCTGAAACTTACTTTTCCCTGACTTTCTTTAAATTTCCGGATGTTGATAAATTGCTGTCTCAAATCCTGCTCTAAAAAAATCCCCGTAATAGCGAACAAATTTTTTGTTAGCGCTGTTCTTAATGGGGAATAGAGTAGATGGAAAGCAAATAGAGCAGTCTCTAAACTTTCTCATCTTGTCAAGTGCTCAGGTCAGTAGCTGGCCACCAGTATTGGCATGACTGTAGGAGGATGTAGTATTTTTCTTCAAGAACACTATAGTAATTATGACCATAACGAATTAGGCAATAGCCATAAATTTCAAGAACTACTGAGTCACTTCTATGCGTGTTATCTTAAGCTGAAATGTCAGTCGGTTGCTTGTTTCTTTTTAGGTTGTAAATTCGCTGCAGCAACAGACACAAGCTACATCTCCTCCAGTTCCTGAACCTCACACGCTCACTACCGTGGCTCCAGCAGATCCTCTTGTTAGAAGACAGCGAGTACAGGACCTTATGGCGCAGATGCAGGGCCCTTACAACTTCATGCAGGTATGATGAACCCACCATGGTACTGTGAAGCTAGAACCAAAGAAACAAAAGCACTTTCTGGCTGTTATTCATGTTTAAAGAGTCTGCTGTAGTTTATTTGAAAAATACAATG
This sequence comes from Calonectris borealis, assembly GCF_964195595.1. Classification (NCBI taxonomy): domain Eukaryota; kingdom Metazoa; phylum Chordata; class Aves; order Procellariiformes; family Procellariidae; genus Calonectris; species Calonectris borealis. Next base: position 18,959,641 of record NC_134325.1, read on the forward strand.
CTCGTGCAAACAGTATAGTGCCATATGGCAAGATCTCGTCAAAGCCCGCAAACCTCTATTGCTGTCAAAGTACAGTTAGAATGTTATTTAGCTTTTCAGTCCTTGTTTGTACTAAATCTACAGAGAAGGCAGAAAGTTGTGCATCACTGGGTGCCATTGTGTATTCTGCTTAAGTGAGACCAGCTGTAAAATATCCCTTTTATAAGCTAGTTCTAAATTTTGTGTTGTGAAAAACTTCTACAACACATGAAGAGAATACTTTTTGGGTTGCTTCTCGAAGGCTCTCCTTTAACCTCTAAAGTTAGAACAACTAGAAATGCATTGGGAGATAATGGAATACATCAGAAAAAGCCTCTCCTCCTCCTCCACAAAGAACAGAGTGGGCACCTTGGTAAAAAATGAGGCATACGCTTCTTATGTTCCTTTTCTTGTTTCTTCCTACAAAGTGCTAATTTAGGATAAAGAATAAAGAATAGATTGCCGCCTATTCTGTCTGGCTATTAAAATCTCCCTCCAGTTATCTTTTTGTGAGATAAGCTCTAATTTGTATACCTGGACTGAATTTTTATTGTGATAAATAAATTTTGGAATTTTTAGTATCTTAATTGATTTAAAATGTATGGTAAAACCAACAATTGTGTAACTGTGGACTAAGCTTCCTTTATTATGACCTGGTCATTTCTGTATTCTGAATGTTAATATTTTTAAAATACAGTAAACTGGATTTGATTTTATTATTTTTATTTTTTTTCCAGGACTCTATGCTGGAGTTTGAGAACCAAACTCTTGATCCTGCTATTGTATCTGCACAGCCCATGAATCCAGCACAGAATTTGGACATGCCACAAATGGTTTGCCCTCCAGGTTTGTAATGGTAAATCCTAAACATAAATATTGGGGAAGCCTGCAAGTCATCTATTAGAAATGCTTCAGTTACTGCTACATAATAAAGGAGTCATCACAAGTAGTAATAGAGTACTGTTAAAGGTGTTTTTCTCAGAAATGTGATTGTACTTTTGAAGCATACCATTTGTAGACCTCCGATTCTCACTTGCTTCCGGATTTTGGAAGAGTGGAACACTTTAAACTTTTTTAAATGGACAAAATACGGTTTTGCTTAGCCATTCAGAAATTGCTGGATTATTTGGGACAATTGGAAAAAACGTACTTTGCATGGAAATGGTAATTGATGTTTTGAGTATAGCTTTGCCATGCCAAAGGCATAATCATCTTTACAATGATGAGCTCTGAAATAACTGAATTAGATAAGATGGTAATGCTATTCTGTAAAAGTCTTGATTGTACTATGTAATAAGTGCAATTATTTTGCTTCAGTTCATGCTGAGTCAAGACTTGCCCAGCCTAATCAAGTTCCTGTGCAACCAGAAGCTACACAGGTAACGTGTTTAGTAAATTGTATTTTGGATTTTAAATTTATTTTAGTCTTGATTTATGTTATAATAGGATTTAATTCCTAACTATATGAAAAACTCAAGGAAAATTTGAAGTTCTGATTTTGGGAAATTGGTTATCTCCATTATCTCCTCAGCATTGTCATTTATAAGCGTTACTATATACAGTTTTTATGCTATGCAAACATTGCATATTTTCTGGAATGGAGTCTTTATCAGGCATTACCCTGTTTGGAAAACTGTCAGGTTCAAGGTTGAAGTATGAGTTTATTGAGGAAACCGCATTTAGAATTAGAGGCCTCTTAACCTGAAGGGCACAAGCACAGAAGCAGTTGCAGTTTGCATTGCTCATTCTGATGGCCCGATGTGGACTTCTCGGCAATTGCCAGTTCTTTCAATCCTTGGAGCTCACCCCAGTCTTCAAATTTGGTGTGTGGATGTGATTTTTGTTTCACAAATTGACTCTTCCACATGCCTGTGCGTTAGGCTGCCATCACTTAAAATCTGTATCCCGTGTGACAGTGGTGAATTTTAAGTGGTTTTTCATGACTGAGGGGAAGGACTTTAGAATGCTGCTCTGTGTAGTCCTGTTGTAATATAGCAGTTTAACTTGAAGTTTCTCTGTGCATTCTGTTGAAGATGGACTAATAATTTGACATGTCAGTCTCTGCCTGGTAGTGTTCTCTTTCATGTTAAACCATATGTAGTAATATTTTTAATTTAGTTAGAATCGAATTGTCCTTTATTTGCTTATTTGCGACAGAAATGCCAAAACCAAAATAACTTGGTTAAAGGACAGTCTGTATCTGTTCAAGTGGGTGTCAGAATACAGATAGATTTAATGGATTAACTATATAGTTTGTGTTGTTGTTTTTGACTTGTTCTGTTACGGATGGGTCCCAGTTACTTGCTTGGATAGTATTTTAATACTGGAATTGTAGAGCAGTCAGAATTAGTTTGAACGCTGTTTTCAGTTGAGCTTTCCTGAAATTCCTCTTTAAGTAGGATGTCCTAAATGTGCTTCTGCAATGTATAAATGATGTATTCACCTTTTGATTAAGATGTGCCAAGTTTCTTACTGAATTGTCTAGTGATAAAGAACTTCCTGGTTTTGTATTAAGCATGTGTGGCATCTTTGAAGGACTCTGCTGGTCTCACTTAACAAATCTGATCCCTGTAGGTGTTTGAAAACCAAAAGAAAAATCTGGCTAGATTGTGTATCTGAATGATGGTAGTATAAATTACTTGCTTTATCTTGTCCAGATTAGGTCTGCAAGTTTTAAGTCACTCACTTGTATAGAAACAGGAATGGGGTTTTTCACCTTGAGTTTCCTCTGTACATACCTGCTGAAGTGCTAGTACTCTCAGCAGTTTTGTTGTTTTGTAGGTGTAGAATAATTTTTTTGTCAGAGAGTTCTCTCTGCACTAGCTTTTGTTTTACTGTTAAATGATGTCTGTGACTTACTCCAATGGATTTTTTTTATTTTCCTTATCTCAACCAAGTGCTGCCAATGATTCCCTTGGGGTTCTTGCAAGCAGTAGCTAAACTGGCCTCTTTCCTTTTGAATGTTCAACAAGGTGATGTGAACACACCCATCAGTCATTATCAGTTGCCTCTTAAAGTCCCCAGTAGCCATAAATGCAAAGTCCTCTGCTTTGTTGGCCAGACTTTTCACTGGACTCTGTGTAGGGGAGCAGAGGATTTAAACTTCTGTATATTTCTTGCTCTCTCTGTCTGGCTTTCCCCAGCTTTATTGTAATAGTACTTGGGGTTGCATAAGGAATTGAGAAAGTAAAAGCAAATACATGTCCAGCTGATTCAGAAATATCCACAGAATACCATCTGGCGGGGGAGTGGGTGGTGAGGCATGTTAGAATATATGTCAAGATGAGGTGGTTAAACCTCTGCTTGTTAAAAAGTACTTAATTTTTAATGGTTGTAAAGATTTGCTGGAATACATACTTTTACTAGAGAGTACCATTCATCCCAGAGTTCTCTGATAGTTTTTATAAAACTGTGTGTGAGCATCAGCTGACTTTTGGGGGCTTTGGGCTTTATTTTGTCAGGTTCCCTTGGTTTCTTCTACAAGTGAGGGATATACAGCCTCCCAACCCATGTATCAGCCTTCTCACACAACAGAGCAACGGCCACAGAAAGAATCAATTGACCAGATTCAGGCAAGTCAGATTTCACAGGGGTGGGAAGGACTCTGCTTGCAGGTGTGATCAAATGTTAGTCTATGTTTCTTTGTAAATAAAGTTTTCTAATTTTTAGTTACCTATTGAGAGGGCCGCTTCAGTTCCATTTAATTTCAAAATTTTGAGCCTGTCTGTGAGCAGCAAGTCCTTCATAGTAAAACTTTTAACTTAATAGATTGTCTGTTTAGTTAGAAGTAACATGCCAACATCAGCATATGAGCATCAGTGTTGTTTGCTTAGGAAGTGTGATTTATTTTTTTACATTAGCTAGCAGTTAGCCCAGAAACTTGTTCATTTCCCCCTGTAGTTTTTTCTAGTTGTGTTTCAAGTTAACGAGGGAGAAGACTGCTAGGTTTTTCCTCTCCCATTATGTCGTTGTGAATGAGACTGTTCAGCTGAAGTAGAAGATACTCATTTGTTGAGGTGAACCTGAGGCATTGTCAGTTTTTTTTTTTAAAGGGAAGTTTTTAAGTTAAATTTTTTGTATTATTCAAAAGCTGCTAAAATGTTGTTTGTTTTAATTACTAGGCTTCAATGTCACTGAATGCAGACCAGACCCCATCATCATCATCACTTCCCACTGCATCCCAGCCACAGGTGTTCCAGGCTGGATCTAGCAAACCTTTGCATAGCAGCGGGATCAATGTTAATGCAGCTCCATTCCAATCCATGCAAACAGTAAGTAGTAAACTAATATTTAATCCCTTTATTTTGGTAGTCATTCCTTGTGTTGTTATACAAACACTGGAATCGGTCATGTAATTACATAAAATAGTCTTTGGCTATTCACATTCCTCGGGCTTGCATGCTTCTTTACGTGATGCGATGAGGAATTGTAAAAACCGAATTGGACCAGAGAGCTATTTTTCTAATGTTATAGGTATTCAACATGAATGCACCTGTTCCTCCTGTTAATGAGCCAGAAACCCTTAAGCAGCAAAATCAGTACCAGGCCAGTTACAACCAGAGTTTCTCCAATCAGCCTCACCAAGTAGAACAATCAGATCTTCAGCAAGAACAACTCCAGACAGGTAAACTTATTTTAGCAAAAACTAGAATGGCAATAGCTTGAGTAGAGCAGATGATCAGGCTGTGAAGTCCTAGATGATGTAGCAAAGCACGTCACACATTCTCAAATGTTCCTAGTCTTGTGAAGCTTTCCCCTGAACAACGCCTGGTTTTTGTTACTCTGTCTTGGTTTGAATATCCAGCAGGGGGTGAAATTGCAGTATACATCTCTCCAACTGTTAAAAGAATTTTGCCAATTGATTCAGTTTTATATAGGTTTAAAAAAAACATGAACAGGATTAAGGATTATTGTAAAGATGAAAGCAGTGTAATGGAATACTTGGAAAACTTGATGTTAAGGTTGTTGGATGATCCTTAAATTTGCTTTAAAAAAAAAAAAAGGTTGTGCTATTTGAGATGACATTTTAAAAAGGAAGTAGTAAGCTAGAATTGAGAGCAAATATGGACTGCTTCTCACAGACGCTGTGAGGTTCATAAAGGTCTAGAACCTTCTGCTAAAATCAGTTAGACATGGTTTGAATACAGCAGGCAAAATGCTTTCCAAGTTAGCAATGTCAAAAAACCAAACAAACAGTAAAATAAAGTCTGTGTACAAAGCTATTCTTCTCCCAGCACTCTCCTCACTTTCCACTGAGATAAAATTTGCAGATGCGGAGAGGGATTTTGAGTGAAGGACACAGGACAGAGATGACAAGGGTGAAGTGCTAACAACTACTGGAGGGTGGAGTAAGGAAAAAGAGCCTGATCCTTTTTCTCTGATTATGATCTTGAATTTTGTCTTCCTTGCAAGCTGGGATACTGGGGTGGGTGGATGAGAAGAGGGAGAACCAAGTTTTCGTTGTCTACTGTATGTTTTTTGAGCCATATACAGCACAAGGCAGAAGGACAATCTGGGGAACGCTGGTGTTGAAGGTGGGCCAGGCAATATTAAATGCTTAACTTAATTTAACAGCTAAGTAAATATAACTGTTGATATACAGAAAATGCAGTGGCCTTAGAACAAAACCTGCACACTAATTAAACACTCAAAAGGATGACCACTTCATGCATTCCACGAGAATCGATGGGAAGTTGAGGAGAAGGGAGGATCTATGCAAAAGTTCCATAGCGCTCTGTGGCTGAGTGAAGTAGGCATAAAGTTGTGCTCCCTGATGGATGTTGGAGAAGTCTTCCTTTTCTGCATATGAGGGGGGCTTTATCACTTAATCTTGCTTCAGCATTTGGTATCAGGCTAAATTTTACGGCTGTTTTGTTCTTACATACAGAATTCCATCTTTTATTACATTTACTGAGCCTATAGCCCTTGGATTGCTTTTGTAATCCACTTCATTCCTGACGATTCCTGTGAAGTGAAGAGGTGGCATACCTTACTTCAAAGATGTAGTCTTACTTCAAAGATGCAGATAGTCTCAAGCTATCTGTCCTGCTCTTGCCTTTTGATTTACACATTCTATGTAAAGAAAGGATCCCCCAGCCTGTACAGTCAAAACGGCAGCTCTGTTAAAATGTTCCCATCAATCTCACCTTAGTCGGCACAGCTACACCTAACAGAGAATTTAATTAGTGAAAGCAAAGATTTCTTAGTGGCTCTCTGCCATTTCAGAGAGGAGGAGGTTACAGAAGTGGGTTAACTTACTCATACTGTTTTTTCCAGAGTGTGTGTTGCTGATTTTTAAAGGGTTTGAAATAGCACAGGAAGATTGTACGTGCATTAGGAATACTTGTTGCTGAACTTACACTAGAGAATTCTTGACACTGACTTAAATCAACTCTACAGTTTCTGTGTTGTTTTAATATTGTGGTATATCTGAATAGTGAACTTGGTATTTAATTCTGCAGATTGTTTTTCTTTGAATGGGTGAGCATTTATAGATGTGTTCAATGGTATTTCAAAGCTTTGAATGTTGAGTTTGAAGAGAGTATATGTGGGAACATAAATAAAGAAGTGCAGACTTCTATACTTAATTTTTTTCTCCACACTTCCAATATAGTGGTTGGTACTTACCATGGTTCCCCGGACCAGACTCATCAAGTGGCGGGTAACCACCAGCAACCTCCCCAACAGAATACTGGATTTCCACGTAACAGTCAGCCTTATTATAACAGTCGAGGAGTGTCTCGTGGTGGATCACGTGGGGCTCGTGGCTTAATGAACGGTTACAGGGGACCGGCAAATGGATTTAGAGGTAAACAGCTTTACTAAACTCTCTCATTTGATTTTTACTTCTTTCTGGAAGTGTCAAGATACCAAGCGTTAAACTTGACCTACTGTTGTTTTTATACTGCAGTAGTATCTCTGTAAGATATTTAAACTTGTAGTAAAAATTCCAGTTGCTTTAGCTATCTTAAGCAACTGAAATTTTAGGTGTTTGGTTAGGCTTCCTACTAGGATGTAAACAAAGAAGCATTTTTTTCCATTCTGTGCTGAAGGCTTAGTGTTAGTTTGATTAGGTATCTACTGCAAGTATATACAAACCTGGAAATAGCCAACAGAATTTCACAACCATCAAGTGAGGAATTCAGATGCCAGTTGGTTTTTCAAAAATGTTCTTTATTTCCAGTTATGGTAGAAGCAGTGTATTTTAAAGAGTTCCATGTTTCATCATATTGAGAATAGGCTGGATACTGTAGAAGTACAAGAACAAAAAAGTCCAAAAGTCATGACTCTGAGGGAATTAACAGGAGCAGAGGAATGATAGGGTAGTTCTGGATAAATAAGAGTACTTTCATGATTCCTGGAGATTATTATATGTGGTTGTCAATGTTACGAAGATGTTAGAATGGGGGAGGGAGACAGTTTCCGTGGCAGGTGTTACAGGATTAGACTAATGGATACAGTACTGTGTTCTGTTGCCATGTTTTCTTCCTCTCGTGGTTGGAGAGTAGAGGAGAAACCTGTGTAATACAAATAGAACTGATTGTAGTAGGGAATGCAGTTGTCACTTCTTGTCTGCTTAAAATTGATCTGGATTCTGCAGCCATCCTTGGACATGGTTCTTAGCATTCAGGAGAGTCTTGGCTCAGGAACAACTTCTTGCTTGTGTTGGCTGTTGTGGCCTTGTAGGTCACAGCTGTTACATTTAGATCCTAGTATTATGTTTAGCTTTGGATTGAATGTTATGTAAATCAAACTTCAAATTACTAGAAAAATGCATTGAATTGCCATCTCCTCCCAGTTCTTACTAGGTCTTCATTCTTGTTTCTTGTAATAGTATTAGCACTGATGTTGCAAACATTTGCTTGACTTGCAGGTAAACGGTACTTACTAAAGGGAGTTTTTTCCTCAGCTTTAGGTAAAATGCTGTTACTGCTTTTCTTTATATGGTAGCATAAAGTAATAGGCTATCATTTCCAAGTGAAAGATTTGTACCCTGTTCCTTAGGAGGATATGATGGCTACCGTCCTTCCTTTTCCAACACTCCAAACAGTGGTTACACGCAGCCCCAATTTAATGCTCCTCGGGATTATTCAAACTACCAGCGGGTAAGCTACTATTATGTTGTGACAGTCTAACAGTAGAAGAAAAAAGTACCTGTCAATGAAAGCACTCAAACAAATCTATTAGTGAAAACTTCTCCGAGGACTTTTTTTATTGCTAATGAAGACAAACGTTTCAGGTACTAAACAGATATTTAGAAATAGCAGAATATTAAATGGCTGGTTGGGAAACGTGTTCTATTTGGCTGATCGATCTCTAAAGGAATTAGTCTAGTAACTAGAGCAAGGTTGAGTGAATTTTAAAGAACCCTTTCTTAAATATAATTATTTTCACAGCTTTGTTGGAAAGAAACTTAGAGAAGAACTTAAATCCATTGAAATTAGCTTTTCAAACTTGTTTGGGATGGCCTGTCCTCTGCCATGCTGATATGTTACTCTGAAATTTGTGTAGAATTTCATTGTTCTGAAAGAAGTATGCTCAGTTTGCTCAAAGCTTAGACTGACTGGAAAATTCTAACTCTGCATATCCCCAAACAAGTATTTATAAGCAAATGAGATGACAGATTTTGATCCTGCCGGTAGAATATCGCTTCATTTGTTGATTGGTCCTTCAGCAAATTCATCAGTTTGATCTCTGTGTAGTTTGAAAATTTGAACACTAAATACATCTCTTTATATTTGTTATTTATATTGAACAACATATCCTGTAACTGGAGGGAGAATTTGTCATTTTATGTTTTGTTATACCTGCTAGGTACTAGTATCTTTTTCTAAGATTAATTTAAACTAATAAAATGCTATATGTTGAAGTCAGGTGTTCTGTCAGTGCATATTGCTTTAATAGCTCCTTATATTTCCTGAAACATAACAAAACTTTCTTCATTTCTTTGCTTCAGGATGGATATCAACAGAACTTCAAACGTGGCTCTGGACAAAGTGGACCTCGGGGAGCTCCTAGAGGTAATTCCTGAGTAGTGAATAATTTATTTGGGCTGAACAGAAGTTTTTGGTCCAACTTCTGGAGTTTTGGATTTAAAAAGCAACCTCACTCCTTATTCAGCAAGTCACAATTGAAGAACAAGCTTATTTTCCTCTGACGTCATAGTTGGCTCTGCTTTTGAACAGGGGTAGGACTTGGAGGACCTCTTGAGGTCCCTTCTGACTTGAATTATACTGTGATCCTTTGAACTTGGTGGTGGAAGTTTAGCTGGCTGTTGAATGAGGAATTCTTTGAAAAGAAGTTAAAACAACAATTGCTTTTGACACTTCAAATGTAGCAGAACTATGTAGTTGCCTTTTTTTAATGAAAGCTGTAGGAAAGTGGTTTTTTTTTTGTGACGTTTATCATGACTTAAGATCTGCTTAGTAGGTGCGTTAGTAGTTTGCAAGTAAAACTTGCTTGTAAAGCAGATACCGGGCTTGAGCTGGCTGTCAGCCTTCAGAATTGTATGTTACTCTGTCGCACTTAAAGATGTCCTACTCCATCTGTTGTGGAGGTCTCTTTTGACCTGAGGATACAAAACTTCCCTCCATGCTCATCTGTTCCTTCATCTTATAGAATTGTTGCTTTTAGCTTATGGAGGTACGTTGTCCTGTAGCTTCATCTGAGTGTTTGCCACATGTTCATCTGAGAAAACAAAAGCAAAAACCCCACATATATAATGAGGCTGTAGTTGAACTTATAAATTTTATTTTCAACACGATTTCCACAGTTCTTTTTTTAGTAGATTTTTGGTCATGAGACTGTCTTCTGTCTCGATACAGACATTTCCATGAGAATCTTGAGTTACCACCAGAGTGCTTTGTCAGTGAGGACAGCTTGAGGCTGTACGTTGCACTGTCGGTGAAACCACAGTTCCGTGTGGTAGTTTGGTTTTGAAGAATTCTGTCCTTGACTGGTACTGAAAGCGCTGTAGTGTGGAACGATGGCCTGAAGTTCAACGTTGTACTAGGCTGTGGTGAAACTGGGAGCATATTTTAGGAAGCACAACTATAATGAAGAAAAGTCTTGAGGTTCGTTTTCAGGGATATGCAGACAAACATGAGAGGGGGATTCCCCAAGTGACCTACAATTCTCATATACTGAGAGTGTGAGCTACAGGCAGTCTCTTTCTTAATGAAGGAAGAAAAGAATGGAAGTTAAAACATGACTAGTTAGCTCACAGTACTTCTATTTAAAATACGGTAAAGTAATTATTCCTTACGTTAATGCAAAACTTTTATTTTTAGTCTTACATTCATAACTTCATGACTTTTTTTTTTTACCTGAAGTCATTACGGCTTTGTAGTTCTGGGAAAAAAAATACTGGGATAAAACTGTAAAGACAGGTTACATGCTGTTGAGTTTTGATTTGAAGGAGCTTTTAGAACCATATATAGTCTAGATACACACCTGGGAATTCTTACTCAGTTTAGACCAGAGCTTTTAGGAATTTTTTAAAATAACCTGACTTCATGCATAATTCAAGTGCCTTTCTTACATGTTTTCTAGGTCGTGGAGGGCCCCCAAGACCAAACAGAGGGATGCCTCAAATGAATGCTCAGCAAGTGAATTAAACAAATTCACAGGATTACATTAAACGCCAAAAACACACTGGCCAGTGTACTATACATGTTACCAGAAGAGTTATTATCTATTTGTTCTCCCTTACAGGAAGTTTGTTGTAAAGGGACTATTTTCATTACCCATAATGACAGGACTACAGTTGCCAGCTTTATATTACCTGGATATGGAAAGAAACGAAACAACGTTTACTCTGCATGTTCTGTCCTAAGCATCATCTTGAGCCTTGCACATGAGATTCAGATTCCTCACCCTTGCTAAGAGTAAAGCAAAAAAGGCAATTTTCAGGGTGATCCAATCTCCATGGTTAACTGAAGTGGCAGGAAAAAGCAAAGACTCACTTCTGACATTTAAAAGTGATGTAACAAATTTGGATAAAATCTGCAAATTTGTAAAGATTTACTGTGGCGGCAGTTGACAAAACTTAATGTTCCCATGAAAGGATGGAAAAGGTGAAGTGTGGCTTGGTAGAGCAACTGCATTTCAGCTTTTTCGTACTAAATTGAAGCACTGAACAGTTAAAGTTGCGTAGTGATGCATATTTCCCTAAATAGACAAATAGGCTTATAGCCAGTTTTTGACAAAGAAGCAGCACCCTTAGCTACAGCACTCCTCATCACCAGGGCCCTGTTTACTGTGGCTAAGGATTTAAGATCGCTTGCATAACTGCTAATGTAATTGTGTAATTTTTTTTTTTAAAGAAGGAAAAAAAAAAAGCTTTGATTTGGCACTTCAACAAAATTTTGCAACAAATGTGAGATATAATCTGGATGGCCACTGTATATTTGATGTGAAGTATTTAGATATCTCTCTGAAACACTTTTAAGTTTCTTTGATAGCAATGACTTTTGTAAGGATTGGTATTCTCTATCATTCCTTATAACTTGCACATTGTCTGTCACTAATACTTGACCTTGCTGTATTATCACCTAAATAACTGATGCCGGTACTGATGGAAATCTCTAATGGATAATCATAACACTTTTGGTCACATGTCCTTTTGTCTTTCCTGCAGCCTTGAAGGTTTTAAGAAATCTCAAATGCCCGCTGCTGCTGCCCTTTTAATTGCTATCTTTTGAAAAGCACCAGTATGTGTTAGAATTGATTTCCCCTTTTAAGGGAAATGACAGCCAGCAGTTACAATTCTAATGGTATAAGAAAGACAAATAAAACATGTTTATAAAAATTGTATCCTGGAACACTGGTTTTCAGCGACTGAAACAAATTTAATGTAATGGGGTGACATTTCATAAGGTTGGTTTGTTTTTTTTCCCTCCCCCAATAGTTTCTCTTTTTCCTGAATAGATGCAAACCCTCTTCCTGTTTTTCTGATTTTATTCTAATAGCTGTGACTTCTTCTGGGAAACTTTCTTTTTATGGACTTTTCATCAAGGCAGCAATGTATAAAAGAAATGGCATAAGACTAGGAGCTGGAAAATACCAAGTCTTATTCAAGTTTTACTGCATACTTGTGGTATAATCTTTGGAAAATCACTTGTGCCTACCTTTTGCGCACATGCACTCTCTCTGCAGTGGGGAGAATATATTGATAGCTGCCTCCATAGAGGTGTTGGTAGTTCTGTCGCATTCTATAGCACGTGCAAGAAGAAAAGTGCTATATATGTTAAGTATTGCTCATCAAATAATTCCTACCTGTGGAAAGGTGAAATTGAGTAACAGCTACATGTTGTTTAACTGTTATATACAAAACTGAAGGTTGTTTTCACTCAAAGGGTCATTTCTACTTTGTATCACAACTGAACTTTCAGAACTTGTAGTCAGGTATTTTGACTTCATTGTTAAATAATCTGAAACTCCATACAAATAGGTGGTAATATCACTTTTCCATGTTCTGTGTGAAGAGCACAAATGAGAAATGTTTTTACTGAGAGAAGTGATAAGCTTGTGAAGAAGATACTACATACCAGACATCTTGAAACGATGCTGATGGCTAGAAGCAGCAGTTTTAGTCAAGGCTTAGAAACATTCCGTACCAGTATAACAATATAAACTGCAGTCCGGTGAGAAGTTGCTGTTCTGTGTCTTTTTTAGGAAGCTATTACTGAGATAATAGTCCCAACTGTTTTTTAACTGGAAAAAAATAAAAAGACAAACCTTTCAATGTTGAACTGATGTAGGAAAACAGTGAATTCTTTTTTTAAATTATTTTATTTTTTTGTGCATCAGCTTTTTAAATGGTTGGTAGAACACAAGCTAATCAGCTTTTTCCATTGCACACCAAATGCTTCTTAAATAGCTAATTGTAGTTTGACAGTAAACTTGCAGCATACTGAATTAAAGACCACTGAATGGATCAGAACATTCCACTTAAGTTTTGGGTTTTTTTTCTTTTTAACTTAAATTTATTAATAAAACATTGGGTAGTTGAGAGGCCTCTTAATTGAGATACAACTTTGTAAGCCTTTTTGTGTATGAAAATGGTCTTTAGAGTAGCTGCTCTACTGTATAGAGGGAGATGTGTTAAAATAATAACAACCGTCAAACAAGTACGTAAGATGTGTTTAATCTGGGAATTTGCACTGACTCCTCTAATCTCAATATATGTGTCTAATAAACAGTGTACTGGAAAATTGGCTTGAGTCACAGTATGGCACATAGATCCACTAACTGGTTTTTCTGGCCTGTTCAGGGGAACTTTTAAGTATCTTCACTCTGTAACTTAGCTTTAGATCTGAGTTGCATCCAGCTCACAAGCACTCCTAGATACGTCTTTTGAAAAAGATGGTATTTTGAACAAAGACCATTATAAGAAGTGATCATACTGAGGCGAAACGGTGGCAGTTCCGTGCTGGTTGTGTTGTAGAGCCCTTTCTGGATGCCAGGGGCTGAGCTGCGTTTATTCTAGTTAGCTGCTGCTTCAGGGGAGCTCGGGCCTGATGCCTGTGATTGGAAAGCGCCAGTGAGCATAACAAAGTGCTACTTCTGAGCCTGTATGTAGACACATCAGTTGCACTTTTCGGTGGTTTTACTTTATTCTGTGAACCTGTGTTTTGGGAGCGTAACAGCCTAGTTATGAGTTATGACTGTCGTCTTGCATATACAGCTACTAGGAAGAGATACAGATTTTTATTTTGGCGGGGGCTTCATTATCTAAAATTGCTAGGCTGTGATAACGTACAGTGGTATGTGTTTGAGAACAAACTTCTAGCTTCAGCGTCTTACTTCCTCTTGGCTGTAATACAAGGATTCTTGAGTAAATAACTTATAAATCACTTGAGTTTCCAGATGTTTCTACCTAATGTTACTGTGTCTGGGAAACTTGGATCCTTCCTAGACATCCTACAACTTAAATATTTAACTCAGAAATCATGAGCTATTTTCTCATACCTAAGGTCAATGTTGTCCTACATTTTACCTCTGTTCTCCCTGTATACAGGCTGTCCTTTTAAAAACAGTTCACCAATATGACTCTTGGATTTTGCTGGGGAGGGAGTTCGAGACTTCACTTAACCCCTATTATCTTTCCAAGATACTGTCTTTTGTGTATAGCAATCTCTAAAGCATAACATCATTCAGAATAGTTAGAAGAGTAGTAGCCACTTAATGTATTCTGCCGGGACTTTATAACTCTGAGAGAGCTTTGTGACCTTAAAAATGTGTCTTCTCAAAATATCCTGCTGACCTTATTTGTTAGGCAGATTCTTTGATTGGGTTACAGGTCACCTTTGATGTGTCTTTGGGGAATGGATCGAGCTTCCTTCTTTCCCGCAAATGGCGTTTGAGGAACTACTTTGGAGAGAGAAAAGTAACTGAAAAGGCTTTAACTCGAGACAAATTTTGAAAAGATGATAAATGATACTGAAAAAGTGGTTAAGCTTCATATGATTAAAAGCAAATAGGGCAAAACCTTTGTGGTCCAGCAGAGTAAGATAGCAAAACCAATTGGTCAGAAAAATCTTGATCTTCCTATTCTGTTTTTTAAGTTTTGGCATTGCCTAAGCCAAGTAGTTGACTTTTCTTACCTCTTCTTTGCAAGAACCATTCGTTATAAATGTATGTCTGAGATACAAGTGTTTGGGCTCAGTGGACAGAACGGTGCTGTCTTCTCCCATCCCAAGTCTCCTGTGGACACAAAGGGACATGAGAACACTGCTCATTAACCAGCCCCATTAATGAGGCTGCCAGTCACTTCTTGAAAAATAAAGATCATCCCTCTTGCTCATGCAAAACTGTTCTTGATTAAAGTGTGTGCAAAGTATCAAAACAGATACTTGAAGACACAAATTTATAGCTGGAGTTGAGGTTTGTGACTATATGAAGTAGACTGTATAGTCTTTAAAATCTGTGCACCTGTTTTTACAGTATTCCATCTGCATTGAATATGGATGGGACTAGAAAGGTTTTTAAACGCTTGAGCTGGCAACAGCTAAGTTCTACGGATGGGGTGGGTGGGGGTGTTCTTTGCCACTGACCGAAAAATGGGTGCCTCATCTGAACAGCAAGCAGGAAATGATCCTGAACAATAAAACTTTCCTTTTGAACTTAGAAAGATTATTTCCTTATGTAAATCTGGGCTTAAATATAGTTATGATTGTTGTCTGGAACTTCACTGGAAACACAAACATTGCAAAATCGTGTAGTTTTCTTCTAATTCTGTTTTTCTCTAAATTACAAAATTTGTTAAAATTTCTTTGACTTCTGTCACAACGTAAGCATCTGAGCGTTTGATTGGTCTCATACTAATCTTGGCTGTCATAGTTGGTGGCAGAACTTAACAGAAGGAGCTTTGACATGAACTTTGGGAAAATTCCCTTATTTAACGTCAGATGAGCATACCTGCTAGTCATGAAGAAGGCTAATCGCTTAAACTAATGTGTTTCTGTTTGGCCAATTTGTTTTTCTGGAGGGAGGGAGATGGGGAAGGTCCTTCAAATTTCCTGGTCTGCAAATACTGCTTGCTTTTACATTGAAATGTTTTTCATCCCAGTCAGTACATTTTCCAAGAGGAAAGGTTCTGTGCTTTTGAGAACCACTGCACCTGGCTGCTTAGGATTTGATGTTGCATTCAAATCATCTTAACATTAAAAGGAAAGAAGATGTCTATGCTGTAATGGACTGCTAAAGGAACTTAAATGTTTCTTCCTCTATGTGAGAGCTAGCCCCTGACCTTCATACACTTCTACGAAAACTTAAAGCAGCATCTTGGATTTCTGCCTCTATTCCTACAGGGTTTCAGAAACTGGGCATTGTTGAATTTTTGGGGTGGTATGGCAGAGTCTGTGATGAGAAACGAGTTTTCTAAATGGTTTATTTAAGAGAAGAGGTGCTATTCTGGTAACCACTTTCTTAGGTTTTTTAATATAATGCAATTAAAATGATTTGTGGCTCTGTAGATCTAGCCTTAATGGAGGGAAGGAAATCTGTTTTCTAAAATCCACATCCTAAAGCGAATATGAGCGATGCTTAAGAGAACTGTGTTAGGAAAACTTCAGCCTAACTTTATCTGTGTTAGCTCTTGCTGTAATTATTAACCCATTAATCTTAAAAGCTAGGTTCTGTTCCCCCCACCACTTAACGTTCTTAAAATAATCAGTAGGTGAAACTAGCTCAGTTCCAACTATGGTGGCCAATTTCTCCTTGCTATAAAATGTGCTCAGATATCCAGTAGTGGATCAAGAGTACACTGGAAAGTTTGATATCAAGATAAATTTTAGCAATTATATATTAGACTTTTACTAAATGAAAATGTATTTCCTTTTTTGAAGCTATTCAATTTTAGAATAAATTTTAGTAGTGCATCTACCATATAAAATAAGTCTTCAGAATTACATTTGAGTTGTCAGATTTAAACTTTCTGATGGCCTTAAACATACCTGTATATATGTCTTTGCAGTTCTTTAACTCAACGTTTAAAACAAATTGGTCCATGGCTTATGTAAACACTTGAAAAATAAATCTATTTAAACGTTTTATGTCCTTCCCTTTTAAACAAATATTTCCTATCTATATCTTGAGGAATTGTCTTGCTACACTTCTGTTGCATTGGTGGTTTTGTCTCAGTAACTGGGTTTACCTGGGTTCATCTCCTCAAAAAATACTGTTCTACAGCCTTTATTAATTCAATAGTTTTATCGTATTTTTTGCTATATTTTAAAACTTAAATATTTAATCCCAAAATACACCCAGTGGTATTAAACACATTTTTCCTACGATGTTACCTGGTTTTAAATACTTCATTGTTCAAATGTTTAAGTTCAAAACTTTTTTTTTGGCAGTATTAAAAGCTAAGAATAAATATATCTATGCAAGTAGCTTGGCTCAACTTTGGTATTGACAGGTTAATGTTACAAATTTTAGGTTATTAGGAATAGTTTTGCTGTCAGTTTGAGAATAAATTTAGTGTTTCTGAAAACTCTTACTAGAATTTGAACCAAGTCAGATTAATTGTTTTCCTGTTGCAGCTCCACAGTTGCACAGCTTGGCATTTTGTATAGAAAACTTTCAAACAGCTGTGGTTTTATTAAACAGCGGAGCTTAAATGTTATAAGCTACCTAGTTTTATTGAGAAGCAAGGTTACTAACATTTATTGGGATTTCATAGTTTAGTGTCAGATAATAACGTATCCTAAAGATTTGTTGCTTTTCTGTATATGTGCTCTCTCAGCTTTCTGCAGTCTTCGTTTCCATGGGAATACTCTGTATCCGAATGCCCATTTTTTTTTCCCTCTCAGCAGTACCAAAGGACACCGAGTGACACAGAGTGTATCGCTAATGTCGAACCGCAGTGTGCGGAAATGGACTATCTTTATAAAATCATTAGAGATACGGTGTTTACTCCAACAGGGCTGGGTTTTGCAAGTGAGATTTATTTAGAACGGCGGATTTTAGAAAAAATAAAATCAGCGTTGCCATTGCGATGGAAGTTTGGTTTATCCCCTTTTTACAGTCACCTAATGTAAGAAACGGGGAGTAGGTGTGACCGTTCCTGCGCGGCCTGGTCTGACCTCCGTGGGCTTCTGTTCAAGCAATGCCCTTCTCTTCACCTGTTCTCGCAGCCGTACGTTCAGCTACTTCATGTTGTGTATGCCGTATGTGATGGAGGATACGCAGGTGACTTGAAGAGTAGCTTCCAGAAGGCCTCTCTGTCTCCCTGGCGGAGCGCCCTCGCTGCAGCAATCCCTGCCTACCCCTCTGCCCTCGCAGCCCTGCCTGCCTCCTACGGCCGGGCCCGGCTGCCGCTGGGGCTCGGGTCGGGCAGGCCTGCAGCGCGGCTTCTCTCCGCCTTCTCCTCGAAGGGGTGCGGTGCCTGCTGGCCCATGTCTGCGGGGGCCGAGGCCACCGCTGCCCCCCCCTTGGAAAGCGGCTTTATGGGCCGCACCCCTCAAGGAATGGCAATCCCTATGGATACGTACACACACGCACGTATATATCTATATGCATGCCGTGCAGGCGAACGGCGCGGGCAGCCTCGGGGTCCTGCCGCGCTGCGCGGCGCGCGCGCCCGCCCTTTCGCGCCGTTCCCACGTGGTGTGGCGCGAGCCGGCGGGGCCGTCGCTGCCGCCTGAGGGGACGGCTCTCCCCGCGGCGGGCGGCTCCCGGGGGGGGGGACGGCCCGAGCGCCCCGCAGCCATGCAGCGCCGGAAAGTGGACAACCGCATTCGGGTGCTGATCGAGAACGGGGTGGCGGAGCGGCAGCGGGCCCTCTTCGTGGTGGTCGGTGACCGCGGCAAGGACCAGGTAACCTCCTCCCGGCGGGCAGAGGGACTCGCCCTGCCTTCGGGGGTGGGGGGTGCTGATACGGAACCGAGCCTCTGAGGAACGGTTGATCTGTGATCCTCCGGTACCGGCTTTTTCCTCTGTAAAGCCGGTGTTAAAGCCCGCGCGTGCGGCCTGTGCCGGTAAGTCACCGCGCTGCGGAAGCGCGAAGGGCTGTTAGAAATGGGTTAGGAGACTTTGTCCTCCAGCGTCTCTTTGAGAAGCTCGTGAACGTTAAATGAAAGCGAGTGCGGGCAAATCGGAATATTTTTTTTAAACTGGGGCAAAAGATATTTAATTTTCTGGCTAGCAGGAACTTCTTAGTTCTATTCAGAACTCCTATCTCAGTTCTGTTGTAAGACGTTACGGGTTTCCACGCGAGCCGTGTTTTACGTACTGAGTCATCTTGCAGATGTCACCACACCAGAGCTTGGACTGGACCTACCTGGTAACGTTGTATGGAAGGAATGAACCGCTAAATGCGTTTATCCTCAGAGACTCTAGACTTGTGATTTTTGAGTGAAAAGGGGGAAGAATAGCACAGTAAAACTGTAACATTTTAGGGTAAGTCCATTCAGTTAGCTCCAATTCCTGGGGAAGTAAAATAAACTAGTTTTAAAAAAAACTTGGAAAATAACGAGTTGATCAGATGGCAGTACAAGAAAGTTACCATTAATTTGCTGCTAAAGTGGACAGGTGAGTTCTGGTGGGGCATATCCTGAGTCTGGCTTCAGTGATGAGTTGGATTCCACAGCAGCAAGTGTGCTTACTGAATGTGCAGGCTACATAGCGGTGAGGTGGGTTGCCAAACCCACTAGAGGATTGAAATTCAAAATGAAATCTTGTTAAATTGTAGAAGTCGTCCGAAATACATTGTGCAAAATCTATACTAAAAGGCAAATACTAGGAACTGTGCTTAGCCTGGAATAATCGCTTTCCGTTTGTGCAGTTGTTAGTAGTTCTGCCAAAGAAGAGTGCAAAGGGAACGGTAGGTATAATTCAGTGTCTTCAATGTCATGCAGCCCTGGAGAAGGCACAGACACACAGTTCTGTGTAAAAAGGAATGTAATCCTTCACAAAATGTCAAAAGATCCTTCTGTTTTGCACAGGGTTGGTTGGTAGAAAACATAGCTGTAAAATCAAGTATAGAAAAATATTTTGCTCTTCGATGTCAGCTTGCGAGTACAGTTGCTCATGAACATTTCTGTGTTTTGGCAGGTGGTTATACTTCATCACATGTTGTCTAAAGCAACTGTAAAGGCCAGACCCTCTGTCCTATGGTGTTACAAGAAGGAGCTGGGCTTTAGCAGGTAAGATACCTCTTGTGTCTCATGCTGCAGTCACTGCTCTGTGTGAAGCAAAAGCTCCATGGTCTGATGAGCGTAGGTTGCGTGATTTGGTTGTAAGGAGAAACAGGATTAGTTCTTGGAGGAGCAATAGGAAGTTTGGTCTTCCAGAACTAGAAATTTGGCTTCCGTAATACAGTTGACATCAGCACTAGGTATTTCTGGTTTCTTTCTGTAGTTCTAACGCTAAATCTGTTGTCCTGGACCAATCTCTCCCTCACCCTTTTAACCTCAAAAGGCCAAAAGTTTAATTCCTCAGCTTTTTAGCCTCAGTAGTATTTAGGACTGAATGTAGATTAAGCATCAGAATGCCTTCGTTTTGAAAAAGTGTTTAAAATTTTAATTCTTAGATTTGTATACTTAAAGTCTGCATACAAAGTCAGGAAGGAGGTGTTACCTGAAACTGCATGATTCCAACCAAGTGGTTTCTTGCAAAAACAGCTGGTTCTGTGTGATGTCCATCACTTTGGGCTGAAGGGTCATGGGAACATATCATGAAAGCGGCAAGTGTGATCCAAGATTTTTTTCCTTGGAGGTTGCCCTCTGACTTCCAATTAGACTTGAACATAGGACTGAATGCACTTTTCTCAAACCTTTTTCCAAGCAAACTTCTGTATAATTTTGTTCTCCAGCCACCGGAAGAAGAGGATGAGACAACTACAGAAGAAGATTAAAAGTGGAACTTTGAACATAAAGGACGATGATCCTTTTGAGTTATTTATAGCTGCCACAAACATTCGCTATTGCTATTACAATGAAACTCATAAGATTCTTGGTAACACTTTCGGCATGTGTGTACTTCAGGTAAGGAGTGAAACCTTTGACTTAAAAAAGACATTGCACTGGAATCACTTGCTTTCAGGTTAAATGCTGCAGGAATAGTATTTGGTGCTTCTGTTATTTCAATTATCATGGCCTTACGTATCTTTTACAAGTTTTGTGAGGATGAGATAGCCTTGCTCATAGAATTTTAATGGGACGTTGGTTAATGCAAATGTTAAGTGTGAATTAAGCTTTGAGAAATAATGTTTTTACATTTTCTGCTCCTTTTAGCAGGTGCTAGTTGTGCTGGTGAATTCTAGGCAACTTTGAAGTTTTATTTATTTCCTAGGATTTTGAAGCCTTGACTCCAAACCTGCTAGCTAGAACTGTTGAAACAGTAGAAGGGGGTGGAATTGTTGTGATTCTCCTGAGAACTATGAACTCGCTGAAGCAGCTCTATACAATGACCATGGTACGTTCAGTGTAATGTGTCTGTTTTATATAAGCAGGTATATCGTGGTGATGCTAAGTTTTGCTTTTGTTATGGGCTATGGTCTTCCTTCCATCATCTTTCCTGCTCCTTCATTCATCTGTGATTGAATGTCTTATGCGTAGGCAGTTCTGCCAACCTCTGTGTCTTGAAATGCAGCTCGTTTACAAGGAAGAAACACCTGTCATTCACAAATGTAACAGTGTTCTTTTGTTTCACAATAGCTTTGGAAAGTATTTATGCTATCTGCCCATGTAACAGGAAGTTAAGTAAAAAATAGGCCTTTTGAGTGTTTTGTGACCTGTTGCTAGGTGAGATCAGCTTCACAACTACTATACATTTCTAGATATGAGCTATTCACACTGAGTATACTTACCCCTAAAGCAGGAACTGTCTCCATTAGTAATAAAGCCAGTAGGTGAATTAAAGTGATAGACTATTTTTTCTTAGCATCCCTGAGGTGTTTGAAATGTTCTGTACCTGGCAGAGTTGACCTTTAAGTCAGGCAAGAATAAGTAAGACCATTGTGAAAAGTATTGGTGGGAAAAGTACATTTTTAACAAGTATTTGGAAAATGTGGATGTTTCACAACAAACAGAAAATCAGAATCCTGCCTGGGATGTGGTGTTGATGGAAAGGGAGACTGTAATCCACAAGAGTGGAAAAGAAGTTGGATTGTCCCATGAGTAACAATCTTGTAAATTGTTAATCTGTTACTGCTGTTCCTTCTCCAGATTGACTTTTTCTTTTTGTTTCAGGATGTACACTCTCGATATAGAACAGAGGCACACCAGGATGTGGTAGGACGGTTTAATGAGAGGTAAGTTATTAAGAGTGTAATGGATCTAGGCTGTATGCCCAAGAAAAGCATCTGGAACAATGTTGTGTATTCATATTAGGAAAGCATCCTATAGGTTTGCATTGGAATAGGGCTTCTTGGCTGCTTCAGTGAAGTTTTCATGTACCGTTCTGGAAATGAATACAGTTTGTTGTTGGAGGAATTGTATACAAAATTTTGGCATATGTTACAAGGGATATATGCAAGTAGGCCCAAATTTGTGAACTGTTCTGAGTCCCTTTCTTGAAACGCTCTGTAGAAACATATGCTCCAGATGCACTGAAGTTCAGATACTTACTGCACTACTGTAAAAAACTACTTAGCGTGGAGTATTCTCTGTGGTTTTAGAAGTGTCTTGTAAAGGTGTTTTCTCTGCTTTTGTTGTATAGAATAAGCAGCTCTTATTGAGTGAGTGAGCCCTAGCACTAGCCATAGGAAAATTGCAGAAATCGTTCTTTAGCATGCAGGTGGTTATGTGAAGTCAGAAATTAGAAGGATGAATAAGCCAGCACTGACTGCAGTCTTTGGGGGTCAGCGCTTGTCACAAGTGCTGTGGATTCACGTCTTAACACTTTTATGCAGCTACCTCTCGCTTAAATGCTCTCTGGTAGCTCATCTTCAGTTAGTGTTCTTCTTTGAAGACATCCTAGTAAGCGGATGCCTGTTTTGTGTAGATGATCCTGATTTTGTGGTGAGAGGCACACTGCCAGTTGTGTGAACTTGTCGTAGCTCAGCTGTAAATCCTATCTCTGGGGTTAGAAAAGAGTTTAAATTAACTACCAAAATGCAGTTATGTTGCTGGTGTTTTTACTGAGTTGCCTTTGCTTGACTGCTCAGGTTCATTCTGTCTCTGGCTTCATGCAAGAATTGCATCGTGATCGATGATCAGCTGAATATCTTGCCCATCTCCAGTCACGTTGCAAACATCACGCCTGTTCCACCACAGTCGCAGGTCAGTAAGCAATGTCAGCCATTTTTCCTTGGGAGAAATTGGTCTGAGTTGACCATGGTGTGTTAAAGTTTTAAAAAAGAGGAAGCTTTCCTTTCACCCTGATTTATAGCAAATAATGGTTTTGCAGAGAGGAAGTAGAATGTTCTGCAAAAATTATACCTGGTATGGGTGAAGCATGGGAAGCTGTCTCTTCTTTCCTCCTTGTTTTTTTTTCTGTCACAGCTTTTTTTTTTGTGCTTGCCTGTATTTATTGATTTTGCTTTATTGCTGTTTAGCCTAACGAGGTGGAGCTTTAATTGCTGTGTTGCTGTTTCAGAAGTGCATAGAGAGGTTTCAAGCTGATGCCCAGTTGGGACGAGACAAATAAAAAAACCTTTCAACAGTTGGAGGGTGGGAAAACACTTTGGAAATAAGCGTATTACAAGCTCAAGAGACATCTGATACCTAGAAGCTGTGGTGGTTGTTTCAGTTTCTGAGATACACATGCCACATCTCGGGAAATATTCACTGAATATAAGCCAGACATATAGCTTGCGCTGTTAGAAATGTATCCTTTTATCACTTCCAGTTGTAGACTAAAGTAAAATTGAACCAGTTTTAAATAGAAATCTTTAAGCTTTTGAAATGTTTAGTGTGGCCTAAGAAATACCATATGTTCTATCAGAGATGGTAAAAACATTTTAACAAAGCACTGATTCAAAAAAAAAAACAACGAAAAGAAACTCCCCTTAGCATTATAACAATATTGACAGCAGCACAAATGCTTATCTGTTGGATAGATAGACTGATGCCTTTAGAATTTTAAGTGACGATAAGGAAAATCAGAATTCATTTCCATTTAAAATTGATTGCTTTTGTGTCCAAGTTTATTGTTTGGCTTTGAAAATCCTGATATTGGTTTGAAAACTGATCTATTGCTGCTGCAGAAGTTTTTCCCCCTACACGGCGATATGAACACCTTGTATGACAGGTATAACAAAGATCATAAAATTTTGGTACAGCCTGAAGACTGAAAAATGAATTAAATTCTTCAGAAAATTTGTCCATGGTCTCTTCTTCCCAGCAATGCCATTCTCCAATTACCATGTACTGAAAAATCCTTTCCTTTTTTCCTCCAAGCTTGGGGAAGCCAGGGTACCCACCTCTTGTGTAACCATTCTCCTGAAGATGCATTAAAATTGAAGTGTTAAATATCTGTCTGTCCATTTAAATTTTTCTGTTTCTAGGGAGTATATTCAACTTGTGGTAACATTTCCTTTCAGATATTTTTCTCTGCCTGATAAAAGATATCAGAAGACATCACAAAGGTATAACTGTGCCGAAGTATCCTTTACTAATCCTGTTATGGTAAATCCTGTGCTTATAGGAAGATAGCCTCCGGCCGCAGGACTTGGAGCTGAAAGAACTGAAGGAGAGCTTGCAGGATACACAGCCTGTAGGAGTTTTGGTGGATGGCTGTAAAACCCTGGATCAGGTTGGTGTGGTGTTTAAATTTGAGATACGCTGTGCTTGACAGGTCACCTTAGGTACCCATGTTTGTGTCTCATCTTGCATGTAATCAAATCTGAGTGTGAACAGTGATGGGTGTGGTCTTAGAGAATTTCCTTGAAAAATTGATTGGACATGGTAGCTCAACGACAGTATCAGTGATTTTCTTCATGAAGTTGAGAATAAGTGTGCAATTGTCTTTCCTGTTTTGGAGCATCCGCTGAGAAGCTGCAGTTCAGCCTGGTGGCTCCCAGAGCTGTGCACTGCTTAAGCCCTTTTGTAGTAGGTCTCACTGCCCAGATATGTTGGTCTTCCTCCTCTGAGAGCAGTGTGCCTCTTCCCGTCTTGCCGAATATACTCTGTGGTCAGTGGCACGGAGGTAGTAATTGAGAATTGCTGTACTCATTGTTGATCTGTGTTTTGATCTGAATAATTTCAAGAACTCAGTGGGTCAAGATTACCACTTCTTGCACATTATTTGTCTGGGTTTTAATGTTCAGCTCTCCCGTCTTGTCTTTCTCTTCCTTCTTCCTGTCCTAGGAGAGAAGACATGTACTAGTGGTAAGTGTAAGTAATGCTGAAAGCAATTTAAATACAGCTGATTTTTGTTTTCTGTTTTTTTCTGATCATCAGGCAAAAGCAGTTCTAAAATTTATTGAAGCCATTTCTGAGAAGACTTTACGGAGCACTGTGGCATTAACAGCAGCCAGGGGACGTGGTAAATCTGCTGCTTTGGGACTGGCTATTGCTGGAGCAGTAGCTTTTGGGTGAGTGATCCCCCCCCAACCTCCCAGGCTTTATTTGCATCCATGAGTTTCAAAAAAAAAAAAAAGATGACAGGATTTGAATATATTTGTAATTTCCAGTCCTACATCCCTCCTTTTTATTCTTTTTATATCTTTTGATTGCTGCATATACTGATATTCAAGTTTTTCTATTTTATAGTAATAAGAAAATCTCAGTCTTAATCAAAATAATCACACATAAATTGAGATAAACGTCTAAAGGAATCTGCTGTGTTTTGGTTATTAGGTAAAATCAATGCCTCATATAAAGAAAATATTCTACTTAGTATGTATATGTAAAATTTGTTAGAAAAAGAGTTAAACTCTTGTTTTATTTTTTTGTGCAGTTACTCCAATATCTTTGTCACATCTCCAAGCCCTGATAACCTTCACACTCTCTTTGAGTTCATATTTAAAGGTTTTGATGCACTGCAGTATCAGGTAAGGAGAGCAGACTATTTTACAATACTTTCAAAGCATTCCTGTTTAGGAAGGGTTTTGCATCTCATCTGTGATTTTTCTTAGCTACTAGTCTTTCTAGTAATGTTCTACAAAAATGAATCATCGTACAGTTATGTTTCCTTCTCTATTTTTAAGTTGGGTAGATCAGTTTCTTTGTGAAATAGTTTTTAAAATAAGTAAATAATTTCTCAGTTCTCAGGCTTCTGAAGCTTTTGTTATAAGAGTTTTTAACTAGAATCTGAAATAACAGTGTACTCTTCGTGAGCTTATTTTTATGATAATGGTAAACGATATTTTTCTTAGATCTTGGCTTGTTCATACTGTTTAACAATGTTTTCTTTCAGGAACATCTGGACTATGAGATTGTTCAGTCTTTAAATCCGGAGTTTAACAAGGCTGTTGTCAGAGTGAATGTGTTCAAGGAGCACAGACAGACCATTCAGGTAACTGGCCTCCTTTGCACTCCTGCCTTTCTACTTTTTGTTCCTGACTGTTGGTTTTACTGATGCTGTAGTTGTTTTGATTTTAAGCATGTTCATTTTATGTGATACGTAACTGATAGATTTTGCTTTAAGGCAGACCTTTTTTTCTGGTGAGTGACTTTCACAAAATATCTTATTTCTTTCTGTGAATAACTTGTAGATTACAAAGCTCCCTTGGTAATTGCTTGTGGATTTCTTCTTGAAACAAAAGCAAAGGAAGGTGAAAGAAACAGTGAAGGAAGAGCATATGTTTCCAGTGATTAGATTTCCTTTATTTTCATGATCTCTGCAGATAAATTTGTGTGAAAATGTGCAAAACAAGATGTGTGACCCAGTCCTTGTTAGGGTGACATGAACCCTCTCCCGGCTGTTTGTTTTCATGTTTCAGTCTCTGGCTTGATGGTAGTGGAGAACAGGGACAACAAACAGTTTTTCAGGGCTCCAGCTTTGCCAACTCTGACATTTCCCTAATTCCCAGACAAGCTGCTGTTGACAATGACGGTGTCCTCTCATTCCTTGCAGTACATACACCCTGCTGATTCTGTGAAACTGGGTCAAGCTGAACTTGTTGTGATTGATGAAGCTGCCGCCATTCCTCTGCCCCTGGTGAAAAGCCTGCTGGGCCCTTACCTTGTTTTCATGGCTTCTACGATCAACGGGTAAGGCTTGAGCAGCATCTGTCTACCTGGGAAAGCAGTTGTGCAAGTGCCAGTAGACTATTTCTTATCTACAATACTTTTTTTATTACACACTATTATATCAGGTCATGCTAATTCTTGATCTGTCATGGAACTGCTCCTTAAAATAACCAAGAGTCAGTAGTTGAACTTGCTGCTTTCCTTTGGTTCCACTGTGGATTCATTAAGTGTTTGACTTGCACCTCTTCTGTTCTGCTACAAGAAGCAAATACATAAATAGGATTCTGCAGTCTATTAGGGGAGAGGGAAGAATGACATCTTCCTTCCAAAATGGTGAGACTAAGAAAGAGGCAGGTAGGCTGCCCTACATGTGCAAGAACGTTAAAAGGCAGCGATTCTCACAGATGGATGGGGCCCTCACAGGCCTCAGAACGGCACATAGCTCTGGATGGCAGCGTAGTTCTGTGCTGGAGCTTCCCCCTGGCTCAGAATTGCTGTTTGGTTATTTGCTTCAGACTTTTGTCTTCTGCTTTTCAGGTATGAGGGTACTGGTCGATCACTTTCTCTGAAGCTCATTCAGCAGCTCCGTCAACAGAGTGCACAAACCCAAGTCACCATGACAGCAGAGAACAAATCTACAGCTACAGCTAAACTCACCTCAGGTACTCCATTGTATTCTGGACTGTGGTGTATAACCATGATCTCCGGTGCTGCTGACTGGCAAGCTTTGTGGGTATCCCGTGTGTCCATGTACTTTGCAGCTGTAGGAAGGTACTGGTATGGGAAAATGAAGGAACTCTCCTCTTTTTTCCTCATGATTTTCAGATGTAAAGGCTTCTAAGGGATGAAAGCTATGCGAGTAATGATTTTCTTATCTCCTGGGAGCCCTTCAAAGGACACTGATCCTACTGGATTCTTTGCTAGCTGTAACTTCCAACACTAGATGTTCTTCTCTGAAATCTGTTTGCAGCTCGTACATTGCATGAAGTCTCCCTCCATGAGTCAATCAGATATGCCCCTGGTGACCCGGTTGAAAAGTGGCTAAATGATCTGCTGTGTTTGGACTGTCTCAGCATCACCAGAATTGTCTCCGGCTGCCCGCTGCCTGAGACTTGTGACCTGTATCCTTACTCAAATATTGTGCTCTGATCAAAATATATTGCTTTCAGGTGAAGGAGGCTTTTTCAAGCTGATCAGTCGTGGTTCTCCAGCTAACGTGATAACCTCAGCACATGATCGTTTGGCAAAAGTCTATTTAGACCACACTTCTGGAGTTAAGCTCTTACCACTGCCTTGTAAGACTGGTGGTGTGTGTTACCAGGACATTACCAAACTCCCGTTTTACTGCAGAGACAATCCTAAGAAAGGGTTGAATGAAGGGAAGTCCTTGTTGGAGTTATAAAAGGTTTAGCGTTGCAGGTGAAGGGTGTGAAAGCTATGAACACTGCCCAAAGTCATTCATTCTTGTAGATAGAGCTGTGGACTCTAAGAGCACAAACCAGCATGTAGCCCAAGGCTGTATTGAAAATATTACTCCTAAACCAACAAGGAGCTTTTTTCTTGTTTCCAAGGAGGTTGTTTCCTTAACCCCTGTGTTTAGATACTATGTAAATAGAGACACGCTTTTTTGTTACCACAGAGCATCAGAAGTTTTTCTGCAGAGACTGATGGCCCTTTATGTGGCTTCACACTACAAGGTAAAGCTTGTGCTACTTCTACCAAACTTTCAGTTAGGAATTTTGTGGAGGGAGCAGTGCTGGTTATGACAGTCTAATTGAATTGGCCTAATTGAGATTTCTGAAGATCTTCAGTTGCTTCTTGTTGTATACCAATCCGTATTCTCCTTCCGCTGAGAAGATCTCTGGTCTTGGCTGAATATACTGGATTTACAGATAACTGGAATATTTTTGTCTTGAGAAATTCTAGAGACTAAATTCTAGATGAGGCTACAAGCTTGTCAGAATAGTATCAGAGATGAATCTCTTTTGCAGTTCTCTTTACCGTATTCTGGTAGCCTCAATTTAACCAAAAGATTAGTACCATCGTACTACTGAAAAGAGTAATAATTCATTTCAAGGTTTCAAGACCATGGGTGACTAGTAAATGTGAGTGGTGAAGTCTGTAAGTATTGAAGTACTGAGTACTAAAAATCTGACATTTAAAAAAAAAATTATTTAACGTTCGGTAGATTAAGAGATAAGTAGCTATATGAAAATAGAAAGTTCAGGTCCATACATATTAGAGCAAGAGGTTTCACTTGAGAAAAACAGATGCTGTCTGGTAGTATAACAGCCATGAACTGGCCTGTGAGCTTCTTCATCCATCAGTATTGTATAGTTCCAAGTTTTGTAATAGCCCTAAATTCAGAAAATGGAGGATTGTGTAGAAGTCAGCTACTAACATTACACTGGACTTTGAAACTTGTCTCATGGAATAATTCTTCAACTTTACCCTCCAGAACTCACCCAATGACCTCCAGATGCTATCTGATGCACCTGCCCATCATCTTTTTTGCCTTTTGCCACCTGTTCCACCTACCCAGAACTCGTTACCAGAAGTACTTGCTGTTGTTCAGGTAAGAGAGCAGCATGAAAGTGAACTGTTCAATGGTGCAGCAGTACACTGCTGTGAGACAGTGTACTGTCAGTGTACTATGACAGCAGCGTACTGTCTAGGAGTGGATGGTAGCTTAGGGCTGTGTTTTTGTGTGTCTTACAACGGTGTATTAAGGCCGATTTCCCCCCCCTGCTTTCTTTCATTAACACTAATTGCTGTATAAGTACATTGTGATGCTGATCCCTTCACCTCCCAGTCTCCACAGTGTGTTTGTGCTGAGAACCCTTCTGAGGAGCTTTGTCCTCCCGTTTCAACTTCCTGCAAGGAGAGTTGGTTCACTGGTTCACTCTGCTTATCCCATGTTTCCAGCATTCCTTTTGTTTGCAGTAGAACTGCAAAAATACAAACTCCTCAGATGCACATGCTTAGAGATGTAGAAATATTTCAGCCCTTGACTGTTGGGTATCTGACTGTATGCTTCCTTCCTTCCTTAAGAACACAGATTCTTTATTACCTGTGTTCGATGTAGCTAGTTAAATCTACTGTTTCTTAAAAGGAAAAGCTCCATTTCCATGAAAAATATATGACATGTAAAGAGAAATATTGGTGGGACAAGCTTTTGTGTTTGCTGTTGATGGACTACAGAAGATGCATAGAGCACTTTCTACGCTTTAATCTCTTCAGTTGCACCGTAGTGTAACGCCTCCTGCATCAAGTGGTGTTCCGCTGGTGTGCTTTTTGCGACACGGCTTTTAGGGGCAAAGCCTGTTTGTTGGCACATACGTGTTTGCTCGTCATGTTGCAGAGCAGGGATCACGTGAAATGCCAATACTGCATAATGGACTCAGCAACCGAGTTGTGGTGGGTTGACCCAGGCTGGACGCCAGGTGCCCACCAAAGCCGCTCTGTCACTCCCCGTCCTCAGCTGGACAGGGGAGGGAAAATACAATGAAAAGCTCATGGCTCAAGATAAGGACAGGGAGCGATCATTCACTAATTACCGTCATGGGCAAACCAGACTTGACTTGGGAAATTAGTTTAATTTATTACCAATCAAATCAGAGTAGGATAATGAGAAATAAAATCAAATCTTAAAAACACCTTCCCCCCACCACTCCTTTCTTCCCAGGTTTAACTTTACTCCTGAATTCTCTACCTCCTCCCCGCCAGCGATGCAGGGGGACGGGGAATGGGTTTGCGGTCAGTTCATCACATGTTGTCTCTGCCGCTCCTTCCTCCTCAGGGGAGGACTCCTCACACTCTTCCCTTGCTCCAGCGTGGGGTCCCTCCCACAGGAGACAGTCCTCCATGAACTTCTCCAACGTGAGTCCTTCCCACAGCAGTTCGTCACGAACTGCTCCAGTGTGGTCCCTTCCATGGGGTGCAGCCCTTCAGGAACGGACTGCTCCCGCGTGGGTCCCCCACGGCATCACAAGTCCTGCCAGCAAACCTGCTCCAGCCTGGGCTTCTCTCTCCATGGGGCCACAGGTCCTGCCAGGAGCCTGCTCCAGCACAGGCTTCCCACGGGGTCCCACAGCCTCCTTCTGTGTTTCTTGCACATATTCTCACTCCTCTCTCCGG
Organism: Calonectris borealis; assembly: GCF_964195595.1. Lineage (NCBI taxonomy): Eukaryota > Metazoa > Chordata > Aves > Procellariiformes > Procellariidae > Calonectris > Calonectris borealis. The sequence goes on from NC_134325.1 coordinate 18,990,378, forward strand.
CTGCAGTTGCTGTTGTGCTTTTTCCCCTTCTTAAATATGTCATCACAGAGGTGCTACCACTATTGCTGATGGGCTCATCAGCAACAGGGGAAGCTTCTAGCAGCTTCTCACAAAAGCCAGCCTTGTGGTCCCCCCACTCCCAAAACCGTGCCACGCAAACCCAATACATGAGTATAACTTTTGATTCTGCTGTAGTGGAGTAACTGTAGGAGAAAACACTTTTTCTCCATTAACGGTCTTTTACCTTCTCCAGGTGTGCCTGGAGGGAGAAATCTCTCGCCAGTCTATCATGAACAGCCTTTCTAGGGGAAAGAAAGCTTCTGGTGATCTTATTCCGTGGACCATTTCAGAGCAGGTGAATAATTTGGCTGTGTACTCACACCCAAGATATATTTCAGCACTATTTCTTATTCCCAGAGTACCCATCTGTGTTCTTTAAATTGATTTTTGTCTCTTATGCAGTTCCAAGATCCGGACTTCGGGAGCCTCTCTGGTGGGCGTGTTGTTCGTATTGCAGTTCATCCAGATTATCAGGGGGTAAAGTATTTTGGAACCCAATTATTGTGAATAGTCAGCAGTGGCACCAGGAGAATGGCTGTACACGCAGAATTCAAGAACAGGGCAAACATTTCAATTGCTCCAGTTTTCAGCATTTTAAGCTTGGGGACTGAGCCAGCGGTAGTAACAGAATGAGGTCAGACGCACAGAAATGGTCAGATGCCACAGCAGGCTGGGGGGCGTTGCTTTCCTCTGGGTGGAGGAAACCAGCGCTCCTGACGTTACTAGGCAGCGTTGTAGCATGCCAGCATCCCAAGCAGCAGTATACAATCAAGATCCAGTGATACTTATTGTGAGATTACCAAATGTTCATGCTGGTGTTTGGCATTTTCTGAGTGCCAGAGTTAAGCACCAAGAATTATTACACAGTCCTGAACTACCAACTGGGCTCTCATTGTGATTTGGGACATGCAGGTTCTGTAGTGTCCTTCTCTGTGGAGCTGCTACGTGGCAAAGAAAATGCATTTTTGCAGTGACTGAGTGATCTCTGCACTGATGATTGTTAATGGGTTTGTAATGTTGTTGCCCCGTCTTAAAAACTAGATACATCTTTTTGCTTATAGTGTATTGTTCCTACTTCCCAGATGGGCTATGGCAGCAGAGCTCTGACTTTACTGCAGATGTACTATGAAGGCAAATTTCCATGTTTGGAAGAAAAAACAATTCAAAAGCCAAAAGAAATTGCAACTGTAAGCAGTGAGGTATGGAGCTAAGTGCATTTCTTGTATTTTCTGTTTTGCTAAGCTATTTGTTTTTCACTGTAAGTCTCGATAATGGTTTCTCTGTGTAAGGAGGAAATACTCATTTTTTGTACAGAATAAGAGATTTAATTTGCAGATTTCTGTAAGGATTGCTACTAACCCATTTCCACTTTCTCTTTCAGACTGTTAGTTTATTAGAAGAGGTTGTGACACCTCGGAAAGACTTGCCTCCTTTACTTCTTAAACTGAGCGAGAGACAAGCTGAAAACCTAGACTATCTAGGGGTATCTTATGGCCTAACACCAAGATTACTCAAGTAAGACGTTATTCTATTTGCTAGTTACATCCAGTGCAAAAACATAACTATATAAATGGTGTATATTAAAACAATATCTATATTAGTATATAGATATAGATGCAGCTATTTTAGCCCTTGGACATTTTCTTTATCTCTGCATGCATCACTTGGTTTCTAAAACTGTGACAGGTCCAAGCCCACTTCTCCTGTAAGACCTTTTCTGGATGTACAGTAGGGCTGATCCTAAGAGCACCCTTCAGGGTAGTTTCTCCTCAAACTCCTTCTGAGGGAAAACCCATTCCCTTCTTGGTTGTCTGTGTGACCCTTCTGAACAGTTAATTAGCTGTAATTGCTCAGTTTTTCCAGGCTAGAGAAGTAAGAACAGCCTGTAATAAGTAGTGGGAAGTTAGATACTACTTCCTGTGACCTGTAGAAGCTTGAGCTGCTGCTGACTTCAAAGCTAGTTGTTAGTTCCCTGAGTAATGTAAATGCTTTTCACCAGCAACTGCAGCTGCTTCTTACCATTGAGTTACTGCAGCTGTCAATCATTTATTAATTTTTCTTATGTTTTACCTCCACTTTATAACATAGTTTTATATAAAAGCATATGATTTTATAATAAATGCTAACTTTTTTAATATTATCAAATTCTATAAAATATCTAGGTTTCTGAGACTTTCTTAGCCATAGTGTGGGAAGTGGTGAATCCACAGTTTGGGACACAGTTTCAAAATAATGCAGAATTCTTCCTGTTGCTAACCTAAAAGCAAGGCAGTCATTTATCACCCAAAACCTTGGTTCCTTGCCAGCTTGCCTCCACTTACAGAGGACAGGTGCTGTACAAGCACATGAGGTGCGACTGAGTTCAACAGAAGAAGTAAGAGTGGTGGAGGCCAATTTGTGACTGACCTAGTCAGAACGATGTTAGACAGCTATGTGCGATTTGGCATTTCAGATACAGAGACTGTAGCCCGTTTTGTTCCATGGCAAGCGTGCTGCAAAGTTCATGCCAAAATGTGATGGTGAATTGTTTAGCTGTGGAGGAGAGCATCAGAACTGAATGGTTGTTGTGGAATAGTCTTAATCTTTGGAAATTATAAAGCAAATGGTTCAGATATCTTACTTTATTTGAACGATCCCTCTTGGGGCAGAGGGGGAGAATAAAGTGTTTCACTACTTTTTTTTAAATTATTTGCTAGCTGTGGTGGGATAGATAAAAGAAGGATGAATAGTGGGGTAGGGAGAGGCCCATGTAGGGCTTCCTGCTGAAATTTTGCAACATCCTGCGCAGCTGATGAGTAGTCATCCCATGGCCTGTGGAGGTAGGTTGCCAGTGACGGTTGCTCTGGGGCCTGGCTTCTTTCTTTTGTCTGGGATGCCATATGTTTGGTCTCAGCAGGTCTTTTTATACTAGTCCTCCTTTTACTGGGCAAAATGAAGGATCAGTTCACAACTAAGGTGGAGAAGGAACAGGAGGATGGAAAGGGATGTCAGTAAGATTTTGCTGATCAGTCTGGGATTCTCCCTGGTCCACAAGTGACTATCTGAAACCTGGAAGTTGCCAGGGAAAATCGTCATTCATTGAAGAAGAGCAGAGTCTCTGAAGTAAACTGTAAATCCTCAGCCCCTCCCCAGGGTGTCCCTTAGGAGTCAGTGATATTATTGGTCAAAACCTGTTTGCCTGTTTTTAAAGGAGGTCCTGGAAGCGTGTCAAATACAATAACTCTTGTATCATGTCTCTCAGTCTGTGAAAGTTTGTTCATTTTTTGATACCACAACCATCATTTTTCACTCCTCTAAGTTAGAACCTCTGTCAGTTTGATTGCTGTTACTACTTTCTGTCAGTGTTCATTTTCATTAGTTGGTTGGGTATCTTACAGACTTTTGCCTAGTTTTCAACAGTTGTTCTTGTACGGTAGATAGATTGCATTTAATCACAGGTGTTATTGTAGAATCAACAGCTCCATAATTCTCAGTGCATTTTCTCTTTTCTCTTTCCCCAGGTTTTGGAAACGTGCTGGATTTGTGCCAGTTTATCTAAGGCAGACACCAGTAAGTAGCATACTGTTTCTGAATGAAATCCAGCCCTTTTGAAATCACTGGGCATCTTTCCATTAGCTTCTGTGAGATGTGATTTGGGCAGGAAAGTTTTCTGAGACTACATTTGGGGTTTGTTTTATGTTCATTTTTGTTCTTTGGGCCGATAGTTAGCTAAAGGAGTAAAGTGAATATGGGTTGTGAATATGGTCTTCCACTGTTAGATTAGAGCAAAGGTGCAGCTATTGAGGGTTATTAATGTGGTCGTTGGTAAAATATGCAACTGGCCCTTGAATTGACTGCTCTTGTTTTTCAAGATGTTTACAAAAAATAACACTAGCAGTTATAGTACTTTTGGAGAGAATAATTTGTTTTCCCGTGTCACTGCATTTTCCTTTTTTTTTCCTGGCTCTTGAGCTGTACCTGGAATTTGCAGTACTGGTGACTACCTCAAGAAGCCAAAATCCCTCAGCACTGGGATTTACCAAATTCTAGAAGTTCATAGATTTTACATTAGGCAGTGGTGATCAGTAGCAGTTGATACATGAGTTGTTGTTGTTGATTTAGAAGACCTTTGCCTTCTTCGGTTGAGCATAGAGTGCAAAAGGTTCATGGGGATGATGGGAAATATATCTTGTTTATTAGAATGACTTGACTGGTGAGCATTCGTGCATCATGCTGAAGACGCTGAATGAAGAGGACACTGAACAGGAGCCTTGGCTTACAGCCTTCTGGAAAGGTAACTTTGATTTTGCCAAAGCTGGAAGAATCTTCTGGGATATTTATTCTAGAGGTCCAGAGGAGTCGTTTATTTTATCATCTTGTCTTATAGATTTTAGGAGGCGGTTCCTTTCTCTGCTTTCCTACCAGTTCAGCACGTTCTCTCCCTCGTTGGCATTGAATATTCTACAGAACAAAAATATCAAACAGCAGCCACAACCACGTGAGTACCCTGGCTCACAATGTTCCAGTTAGATTGCAGTTTAAAGTCTATATATATGTTTATCAGAGTTCTCAAATACATGCATTATATGGTGTCTCTTGTGAAGTGCCATGAATTGCTCTTGGCCAGTTACTGTGTTGTGTTCCTATTACCCAGAAAAATGCTTGTATTTCTAAGTAAAATCTAAGAGGACATTTTCTGCCACTGAAAAGAGGTAGTGGTGGTTTTTTGGTGTGGGTTTTTTTTTCCTGCTTTTTTGATCGAAGATTTAAGTAACCCAAAATTAGAGGGCTCTTGACAGTTACAGCTAAATGCATGACAAAACATGGATGGATACTGACACCTGCCAAATCCAGTATGGAATTAAAAGAGAAGCCTTGAATAGCAAGGGTCAGTAGGCAGAGCAGCTTGCTTAGGATCTTAGGAAGAACGTTGTCATCAGAAATTTGGAAATTGGAATGTGATGTCTTTCTAAGAGAGAGGCTTTAGTTCAACTGCATGTTATTGGGCTCAGTGCAGCAGTTGTTGGGGGAAGCACACAGGCAGTGTAAAAAAAGGGGCTAGACAAGACAGTTCTAACCATCACTTCTGGCTTAAAAGCAAATTGCTGTTTTCTCAGTATGCCTAACAGAGGGGAGTCCTCTTGAGAGAGCTTGGTAATCTGTGTCTTGTGGGTTTTTAGTATCTGTCTTGGTGAAAGAGTTTTGGTGGCTGCTACAAGGAACAAAGCTCTTTAACAGCAAAAACAGTGTAAGAGAGTTAAAGACTGGGCAAACTGTGTTTCTCAACCCTCATTGTTTTCAGTCTCTCTGGTATCTTTGGGTTGATATGCTGGTGTGTTTTGACAGTTGCAATGTTTTTCATGTGGGTGTATGTCTGTCTGAAAAGACTTTGAATAACCAAGCCAGTCTTAATAGCAGTGTTGTACCTAGTGTGTTGAATTCTGAAGTGTGTTGGGAAGTGAACCTATGGGATAGTGGTTGGCCTTTACTCAATGATGTGAAAAGGAACTTGTTAAATACTGAGATCCTGGATAACTACGAAGAACAGTCTTGACATTGTTGTCTTTTTATTGTACCCATCAGCCATCAGCCGAGCTGAATTAGAATCAGTTTTCATCCCATATGACCTGAAGAGATTAGAGATGTACTCTCGCAACATGGTAGACTATCATCTCATCATGGATATGGTACCTACCATTGCCAGGATGTTTTTTCTCAACCAGATGGGTGATATCTCTCTCTCTGCTGCACAGTCGGTATGTATCACTGTGAGAACAAGCCATGCTTCACCTCTCTTTGTGTATATGTTTGGAATAGTTTCCTGTTTCACATCATCTTTAAAAAAAGACTTTGCTTCAGTTAATTGCTTCTTTTGTAGTCCTCTTCATGATTTCTCCTGCTTGTAGTGTTCTTTCACGTTTAGCGTTTACTTGGAATAAATTTGTAGGGATCATATTCTGTTGTGTGTTCAGTGAAGTACTCCATGCATTTATAATATGGTGTGAACTGTGCCTTAAAAACCCCTCAGAATCTTCTGGCTCATGATCTTCTGGCTCTCTTCAGGAGAAAGGTGTTCATCTGTACTAGGTATGGAATGGCACCTGCCATCTACAGAATAATTTAGGGGTGTTCCAGTGTATCTGAGCTTCAGCTTGTACCAGAGGAGCCTTGTACTACTTGAGTAGAGCAAGGACTTGGTAAAATGTAGGAAGTGTAGAAGGTATTATATATTTGTATTTGCTCTAAAAGCCTCTATAACTGAAATACATGTCATTTCCTCAGGCCCTTTTCCTGGGGATTGGCCTACAGCATAAATCTCTGGACCAACTGGAAAAGGAGGTGGAACTGCCCAGCAGTCAGTTGATGGGCCTCTTCAACAGAATCATCCGCAAAGTAGTTCAGGTATTAGCACCGTGACAAGCTTTGTCTTGGTTGTATTGGACCAAAGTGTGATTCCAGTACTGAGCCTGGCGCTAATAGAAAGCTGAATCCGAGCTGTGTATCTTTAACATGTCCCAAATAATTGACTGTAATAATTGACTTACAACTTTGTTGTAAGATGGGAAAATCCCAGTGGAAAAAGCAGGTGTTTATGGCATTGATTTATATAGTGTTTTCCCAAATAATAGTGCTTGTCTTATGGTTTTAAACATTGAAACGTCCTGACCAAAATGCTGAGCGTACAACCCATGTTGCCAGCTGAGCCTGAGCCATTTGTTTATGATTGTTCCCTGCGTTGGTGGCATCTTAACTTTTCTTGAAAAAAAACTTTTCCAATGTAATTTAGAGGTAGACTTGAAGTCCAGGGAAGTAATTGGAAAGTTTTGGATGTGGTTTTCTTTCTCTCTAATGTCTGTGATAAAGTGAGTGGCGTGATGAGTTATCAAATGGTGAGACGGACAGAATACTGGCCAACTGCTTGCAATTGCTTGCCGAGACTGGGGCCTCTAGTTCTCAAGGATCAGGATACGGTAGCAAAGCTTCTGCAGTGTGGCATAGGTTGTTCATTGGAGAGGTGATTTGCTCAGCATAACATCCTTATAATTACCTTGAAGAAAATAACATACAAAAAAAAAACCGCAGCTTTTAGCTGCAAATGTTAATCAAATGATGCTGTGTTAATAAAGTATGTTGTAAACTACGAGTTCTCTACATTTATGCGAGTGACATTGAGCGCTGACTGACTTTAGTTTTATACTTTTTATAAAAGCTGTATATAATTCTGCTTTCAGGAAGCAGCCTTGAGCTTTTTATTTCAGTATGATGGAATGCATGCATCAGAAATAAAAAACTGCCTAATAATATTTGCAAGGTTAGAAGAGTGTCATGCGGACAGACAGCATTTCTTACTTATTTTAAAGCAATAACCTAGAAGAAACATCAGCAACTCTTACATGTGTTGGCTTACTTCATTTTCAGTTGTTCAACACAGTCCAGGAAAAAGCTGTGGAGGAGCAGATGGTGGCCACAAAGGACATTGTAATGGAGCCAACACTGAAATCTTTAAATGACGATTTGGTAATTATGAACTTTCTTCTTCATACATATGTAAACACTTCATGGAGTTCCCTTGGGTGTAGAAGCCTTGTAATCTAAATTTTCTTGGATGGAAAGAATTCCACATCAGATCTGTCACTTTATGGTAGTTAAAACCTGACAGCTTTGTGTTACATGCTTTAGTCATGCTTTGTTAATCTGCAATATAGATTCTTCGCAGAACCTACTAAGATGTTCTTGGAGTTATATATTACAAGTATATGTATACAAATAACATAAAGATGCAATTATATAAAAGAGAGAAGCTTTTCAGGATCATCTGGTATTTGTTTTAGGGGATGCACTTCTCTTTCAGTGGGAAAGGCGTTTTCCTTGCATTACATGATCACTGTTGCACTTAGAACTTAATGCATCTGTTTTGCTGTCCTGTTGTAGGAAGAAGCCGCAAAGGAATTCCAAGAAAAACACAAGCAAGAAGTGGGGAAGCTGAAGAAAATGGACCTTACACAGTAAGAATTTATCTGTATGAGTCTCAAATCCAGTTTTCCCCTGATATCTGTTTGAATGCCAGGTCACTTGCCCACCTTGCTGAGACTTGTGCACAAGGCAGCAGTAGTTGCAGTATCACAATCTCAATCGATCAATAAATGAGAAATAGCAGTGGGTATTTGCAGTAGTGGCCAGGTAAGATAAGCATATGCTGCTACGCTAATGGAAACTTTGGGTATTGTGTGCCTGACAGCCAATAACTTAGTCTTCATTGGCTCTGTTAGCAGCTGCTTTGTTTCACACTCAAAACATTCTTTCCGGTATGAATTAAATTCAGTAACAGCTTCTCTTCAAGGCCATTCACCTGTGTACTTCAGTACATGAATTCATTGCCTGAGAAGTGTGTCACACTCCCAAGTGTGAACTTACTGACTTCCCTTTTTCTGCTGGTATTTTGAACAGAAAGCAGAAGGTTGCGAGTTAGCAGATCACAGCTGATCAGCAGTGAGATCTGTCTGTCTGCGGAACTGTAGAACTGAACTGTTGTTAGAGTTGGGGCTGGCTCATCGTTACAGTGCTGCAAACAGAAGATGTACTGCAAACAGGAACGCTGGATCAATTCTTAGCTCTGTCCCAGTGCCTCTGGCATGAGCTTGAGCACATTCTTCTTTTACATCTGTTCTCTTTTGTCACTTAAATGGTAAATTATTCATGGCAGTAGCTCTTACTGCTACTTACATGGGAGTAGCTCTGTGTGTCAGTCTTGATCCTGGCTGTGTACGGTATGTATATTATACAAATATAAGTTACATAGTTCTATAATATGGAGTAAAAAAGCAAGCTACCTTGCTGTGGATTGTTTCTAATTTTACAGTTTCCCGTGCTTCTAGAAAGAGTCATTAGTTTCGTCAAACCAGGATACCCGGGTGCTGTTGTCTGCTATCCAGCTTAGCTGTGTGTGCAACTCAAGTGAAAATAGTACCTGGCTGATTTTAATATTCTCTTCTTTAACAAAAAGAAACCATCAAAAACCAAAACCAACAGAAAAAGAACAACCAGCCAGAGCTTCTTTTACTAACTACAGTGTGCACGGATGCCTTTTAACTGCTGTAGAGCTGGACAATTTGTAGGATACTGAGTTGCTGAACCAGCAATTTACTTGAAGTGTCAGCAGATGTCTCTTTTTCTGGACCAACAGGGGTTACACATGCCACTGATTCTCTCCCTTCCTTCTCTTCTCCTCCCACTTTTTGTCTTATAAATCCTGTTTTCTATATTGGCATCCCAGAAAAGTTGTCTGTTTTGGCTCTAGATTAATCTCTGTTAAATCTGAGAAAAGGAGTAAAAGCTTCTGTGAATCTTTGGTTGTCTTGTTTGAAGGAAGGATAAAAATGGATGCGATTTGAAGTCACTTGCAAGTCAGTCACATTAGGAAAACAATAAACCCAGAATTTTTAAAAAGTTTTAATTCCATTTTTTAGCATTGATAGTGTTACATACCTGTTTCTCATTTTGGACTGTGTTTCCTTTTTTTTCACCCAGAAATAGATTTCTGTTCTCCTCCATGAGGAAAGAGAGACAAAAATCTATTTCAAACACTTTTCAATACAGGTTGTAGAAAACTAACAGAAGAGACAGAGCTGTTTGATTTGAAAAGGTTTTGTCCAGTATTGTTCAGCCTTGTATGAACAAAGGCTAGTCTATTCTAAATCTCTAAGAACTTGAGATGGAGAGCAGCCACTCAATTTTGCTACATGACTGCTTTGCCTACTTAAATTTGTATGTAATTTCCAGGGTACTTGAACACCCAGACAGGAGGCACAGAACATGAGCTTATTTGAATAGCAATTGTTGTCTTAATTTCTCTTTTCAAAAGAAAGTTGCAGGTCTTCAGTTTTTCCTAAGTTTTTCAACCTTACTGCTGGTCTAAGAGGCTGCAAATTTAGCTAACTTTCTGTTATAAGCCATTTCTTTTTGCATCCTCTTCCTTTACCACCACAACCATCCTTCTCCTCTTTTTTGGAGGGGGAAAAGAAAAAAAGCCCGCAAGCTTTTATAAAGAAATCTATGTAGTGAATATAGATCTGATTGTGGTCATCAGGCTTAAAGCTGTAGCGACTGAAGGTCTATCTTTTAAGAAATCCAGTGGGCAAAGTGGAAGTCTACACCACTGCTATGGAAAGTATAACCTTTGTGGCCTTATTTTTTGCTTTCGTAACAGATGTACTCTACTCAGCACTCTGCTTTTCTGATGAGAGGCTTTCATAGAACAGTTCTGTGATGTTTACAATAGGGGCTTCTGAGAACTTCATTCGACACTGACCGGCTTTGCATGGGGACAATTGTTGTTTGCTATTGACCTAGTTTGGACTGAGTCTGCTGACAGAGTCGTGGCAAGCTGTTGTATCCCTTTGCCAGTCTACTTTTGTATGTATTTCCAAATAGTGATTTCGTTGGGTGCTGACGCAGTGGCTTTCTTTGTAGAGTAGTGTGTGCCTGACAATATAATCACCTTTTTTTTTTTTACTTTGTGCTAGCAATTTTACTTGCATTTTCCTTTACCTTTTTCACTTAGATATATTATCCGGGGTGACGATGAAGAATGGAATGAGGTGCTGAGCAAAGCAGGACAGAACGCTTCCGTCGTCAGTTTGAAAAGGTTAAGGAAGTTGAAATACTCCACAGAGGTCTCTCTGGTCTTTCCTGCTGGCTTTATTATAACATTTTTCAGAAGAGTGAAGCTGAAGAGTTAAATGCAGATAAAATGAACTTAGCATCCTTGATAAATCCTCAGTTTTCCTGGAGAAATCAGGGTGTGAGCACCTGAGAGCTCTGCTGGGTACTCAGTGGCTCCTCTAATGGCGAGACTGCTGCTGTGCATTCTGTGTTGCTCTAGAGTATAGTCCTGTCTTCATGTAACTTAGTTGATTATTGTAACTTTTTTCTGTTGACGTGGTTAATTCTTGTGCACAGAGGTTGGTACTATTTCTCCCTTGGGTCACTTTTAAAGAAAGAACTCATTCCACATAACTGTCCCATTTGCTCTGGGGGCTAACGCTGGGTGGGAGCCTATGATAGTCCCATTGGAGAAAACGCAAATTCAGGCAAGAAGAATTCTTTCAAATACTGAGTCTGCATTTCTGCAATTCCTTCCTTTTCATCCATCTTCTTTCTTCTACCTTGCCCAGCATGGAGTCTTTCCTCATCTTTTCCTTGGGGATTTATAGTTGAGACTCCCCTTCCTGGGGCGCCTGACAGTTGAAGTAATTATGTGATCTCTATTCCACCCTTTGTATATTCATGTTTTTTTTTCCTGAATGCTGGAAGCTGTGACTTTCCAGAAGCCTTACAGGAATGAGTCAGTCTTGTCAGTGCTTATAAAGATTGGAGCTCTGTCATGTTTGCTCTAGTCAGAATCTAGTGCAGGAACAAAATTGTACACTTAAAACTGTCAGTGGTAATATTTTTTCTAGGTACTCTAAATTCTAGATGCCCTATATGAATTGCCTTTAGGACACATAACTTAAAGTCTTGAAAAGCAATGACAAGAGCTAAAAATCCAGATCTTACAGGATTCAAATTGGGTTAGAGAATCTGAAGACACTAGAGAATCTAGGTCATACTCTTGTTCATGCTTTCTTTAGCACCAGTTTAAATGACCCAAGAAATTGGAAGTATTTTCTCCCAACCACATTTCTATGTAGACCCTCGCCCCCCTTTTACAACAAAAATTTCCCAGCTGGATGGGAAACTATTGTATTTTTAACAGATATTTTGTTCCTGTTTCCCAGTGAGAAGAAGAGAAAATTAGAAACAGCAAGAGGACCCAAGCAACAGAAGAAATTTAAGAAGACTAAAGATATAAAGCAGAAGTGGAAGAAATGACTTTAAAGCCAATCAGTGAACTTGAATTAACAAGTGACGGGTCTGTACTTAAGAAGTACTATTTTCCTTTAAATCAAAAGACTTACTTTGGGGGGGTGAGAGCTGGAGGGAAGGAAAAGCCTTAGAGGCATTTTTAAAGTGTTTGTATTACGGGAAGTGCAGTGACACTGCCAGGAGACAGTCTATGAAGATTTTTTATGAAGTGTGACTGCAGAGCTTGAGCGAGGCACTGAGCAACACACTGGGATATTATGAGGGTGCTGTAGCAGCTACAGAGTTTCCATTCAAAGAGGGCAGATCAATCTGTAAACTTCCCTGCGTCTTAATGGTTGGTGTCTTTATTAAAAAAGAGTTTGGACAACAAAGGAGAGAAATGCGTTAGGCTTTGGTATGTGACTCTACTTTTTAGCATTGCAGCACATCTTGATATATGCAGCTGCTGGTTCAGTAGTGCTACCACTCCTTTGTAGCTTGAGGGAGTTTTTGGTGTGAACAACAACTGACTTTTTATTTGGGGCTGGCTATTCAGTGAGCACTAACCATGTAGTCAATTCAGACTCATGATTTGGTCCTTGCTCACAGGAGTTCAGGGTGTACAATGAACACTTCTATTTTGGAAGGTAGTCTATAGTTCCTACTTACTGTGCTCCTCAAGCAGCTGTAATAAAGGCTGGTCTTTTGCATTCAGACTTGCTTACAAGGTCTCAGCATTCCCATAGCTCAGTAATTTACATTTCCTCGTTCCCAAGCAGGGGAACATGATTAACAGGTGCTGGGGAAGCTGCTTTGGCCATTCTGTCTCCCTGCTGTCTGCTGGCCTAGAGCTGCTGCTTGCCTTTGTTGGCAAGTTTTGTGTTAAGGTTGCCAGGACCTCAGCACTACCATACTGACACCTGCTCTTAGTGGCCTTCTCCTGGAGCTCGGGGGCCAGTTGAGCAGGCAAGCCACTGAACTCCCCAGCTCTGCTACTGGCAATCAATATGTACCAGTCTGGAGCTGGGACTTTCTGTGACTGCAGTACTCTAGGTCTGCTGCCTGTCAGACTCCAGAGGCTTCAAACCCAGGGCAGACCTTTGACACGGAATGTCCCTGTCCCAAACCTGAGTGCCCTGCTGCATTGTCTTGATGTTCCAGCTTCGCACCCTGGAGGTTTGGAACAGCGAGACTTACCTACAGCTGACACACAGCTGCATTATATTTACTTGTAGATCTCACAGCTCCTTTTTCCAGCAAATCCTTGAAGAAGCAGTTTCTTCCTAGGTAAAGACAGTATTTCTTCTCTAGGAGGCTGTTTCATGAAGCATCTATATTAAGCATGGGCCTTGCACCGCGCAGCCTGCGTACACCTTTGGTTAGCAGGCCGCTATGTGAGAGGCGGTGGCAAGGGCACATCCCCCACGTTGGCGGGGGCAGCTGAGCCCTGAGAAGGGAGATCTGCAGCTGCAGCCCTTAAAGGCTTGATGAGGGGCTGTTATCAGCCGGCTGTGTGAAAGAGCAGCACTGGCAGCCTGCAGGGATGAGGTGGTGGCTGGCTGCCCTGAACCAGCTCTAAAGAAGTTGTGAAAGGAGCAGATACAGAAGAAGCGTGAGGCTCTTCACAGTCCTCGGGAGAAAAGGTGAGTGAATTCTCTCCGGTTTTGCTGTTGTTATTGTTAAAAATGGGGTAAGTGGCGGCCCTGCTGGGAGAGGAGTGAAGAGCTACAACCGCTTGCTTTGGGGGACGGGGTGTGCTGGAGGTGCTGCTGTCTGTCTGTGCCTGACGTGGTCCTGAGAGACAAAGGACCAGGTTGTGCCGCAGGGGATGTTGCAGCGGGCTGGGGCAGGAGGGGCTGCAGCCAGAGCTGGAGCCCTTTCAGGGGACGCTCTCCGGCCAGGTGAGAGGAGAGCAGTTCCGACAAACAGGAGTGGTGTGGCTGCACGGCTGGGCCTGGAGGCTGTTCTCTAGCCCAGGGGCCCTGCAGCATGCAACACATTTCCCATGGATACCCGTAGCACTTGTCTTGCTTAGCTCAATGCAGAAACCTCTCGGGTTGGTCCCATTTGTCTGAGGGATGGTTATTGAAGTAAAAGGTTTTTTTGTGGATCGTCCCGAGCTGGTCACATCCTTTAGCCATTTGAGGAAGGGATGACAAAGATGTGCTCGAAGTGGTGGTCAGGTAAGGATCTGGTATCAAATGGTTACTGATTGAATATCTTTGGCTTGCCCACTTCTTCATATGCTCCGCTTGGCGAGATTCAGCTGTGGTTTAACAGGCTGCAAGTCAAAGCTTTAAACACTTTTAGAGTCCTTTTAAAGAGTGTTGAAACTTGGCACTAATAAAGCAGCCGTAATTATTTCAGATTCTCTAACCTATGCAGATTGCTGGATGTGTTCAGCCAGGTGGAAGTGTTTTACTTGCTCTGGGTCTTACTGTCTAATAGGTGACAGTATCAGAAGGTTTTTTTTTTTATTGCACATTACTTTTTGTGCTAAGGAAATGCTGATTGAATTTCCTTAAAATGTAGAAGTGGTGCAAATTACAATGCACGTCTCGGGAGGGCTGTTAAACTTGAGTTCTACTAATACGTTCAAAACTAAGGTTTAAGAGAAGTTTTATTATAGAACACCCATGTACCGTTAGGGCTCAGAAATTGGTTTGGTTTTTTTAATGGCGAAGCTGAGGATCAAATGGCCAAGAAGTTCAAAAAAAGTTTATATGAAAAATATGTCAACGTTTCTGTTTTATTTATAAGGCTGTGCTAAATAGCTATGAAACAGTGTATGAATTCGACTGTCCTGCTTCTGCTGGGACTATGCCAAAGCTGTGACCTGCCCAGCCCAGGGGAACCCCGTCTACACGTGGCTGTGATGAAGCTGTTACTCAAGGTGTAAGCCTTGAGTCAGGCTGAGGTTTCTGGTTGTTTCAGGAAACATACGGTCTCATGCTAGTAGGCAGCAGTCATAAAAACTTTGACGCCTGAATTACTGGCACTGTCTTGGGGAAGGTACGTCGGAAGCGTTCATGATGATGGGCTAGGTAGGAGCTGATCTATGGAAGTATCTGTAGTGCAGCAAGACTTCTTGTAAATTGTCTGTAAATCAAGGTGGAAGATAGTAGGCAAAATTAAACCGGATTCTTCAAGCCGACTAGAATTTTACTATTTAGCTGACATGGCTCTAGAGCTGCCTCCACTGCTTTCTGTAGGCTGTGGTAATTCTTGCGCTGTTGTCTGTGACCTGGGTGCACCGTACTTGCTGTAAAAGACTTGGAGGATTTGAGCTGCATGTGTGCCCTTCCATTTCTGAGTGGGAGTTGTATTTGAGGAGAATTTTGCTATTTCTACAGAAAACGTGTGTATTCAGTTGGATCGTTCTTTTTCAGGTTTTCCGTGTACATTTTATGATTCCTGGCAGCTTTTTGGATTCCTCTGCCTGTCTATTGCTCTTTGAACAGTAAAGTGGAAAAAAGCCCTCAGATACTAAAATAAGTGAGAGATGTGGATTTTTTTTTTTTTTTAACAAGTCTAGTCAAACCACATTTTCCTCCGCCTGTGCTTTCCATCAGTCAAGCTGGGTTAAAATTCCAGTGAGAGTAAGGGCTAGTTGAACGCAGTCCAACGACAAAGCAAGTATGCATGTCTTTCTGTAGCCAGAACTGCACTAAAAATGCCACGCAACATGGGAGCTGAGAAGAGCGCGAGTTCTGTGTCCTTGAATTTTAGGGTCGGGTTGGTTTTGAGCCGAAGTTTCCCTCTGCCTAGAGCGGGTTCCTGGTCTTTCTGTACCCGGATCCCCTGCAGCTGGGGCTGTGCATGCTTGAAGGAGCCTGTTGTACCACTAATTGCAGCGCACGCATTTAACCGCAGGCAAAGCCAGCTCAGCTGTCCGTGCCTCCTCCTTTCCTCGTCAGGGGGACAGGTCTTTGCACAACCCTGTAACCACATGCATTAGTGTCTCAGGCCCTGTTTTAAACCCACCGGGTCAGCTCATGGCCTTTTTTCAGTGCTCCCTGGATCGCTGATCTGTCACGTTGCTGCAGGTTCCCTCTCCCCTCCTCTCCTGTGCCCGAGCGAGCTTGTTTGCCTGCAGAGAGGGGGTACTGTGGCTAATTGGAGGAAAACGGGAGAGCCGTGTATAGCTGAGCAGCTCTCTGCAGGGGGTGGTAGATGTGACCTAGTTGTCAGTGGAATCATCCTGCTTGCTCGGAGACCTGTGAGCTGTTTTGACAGCTGGAGCGAGCTGACCTCTGCCAGGTATCTGGGAGGAAGTAAAACCAGTGAAGCTGAGGATCTTCCCTGCTGCTGTGAGCTGTACTTTCGGGAGGGGTCTTGCCTCCCACAGCTGTGTGAGGGTGAGGTGAGCTGCCTGGAAAGCAAAGGTGGGTGTACTGGATAAGGACAACGTGTCGAAGGGGCAGGAGGGACTATGTCTTTTCCATTTGGCCATCGTGATACTGCCTTGGGAGTCTTTTTTTTTTTTTTTTTTTTTTAATTCCACAGCTGGATTTTTGTTTGACTATGTCACTTCCCCGTGTAGTCTCTGAATCACGAGCCTGTCTCTTGGTAAGGGCCCCAAACTACATGCGTTTGCTAACGACTGCTGTCTGTTAGCAGGCCTGTGAAGGCTGAGGGTGAAGAGAGGTGGTGAAGGGCACAGGTAGCTTCTCCTGCCTGAGCTGAACGCGGGGCCCAGCCGGAGCGTTGGGTGAAAGCCTGTGCTCGGTCTAGCAAGCTGCCCTCCGGTGAGTGCGTACGTGAAGCGATGAGCTTTGCCCTGTGCATGGGGGTAGTACTCCAGCCGGGCCGTTGCGAACTGGCCTGCTCGTTTTCTGGTCACCAACAGTAGGAAAGTGGACAGCACTGAAACGATTCCAGCCCTGGGGCCGGGTGTTGCTGCTAGCAAGGCCTTTTTCCCTGCTGTGCTGTGATTTTTCATCATATGACAGAAACCTTTTTTTCTGCCTCTCTTTTGCTCGAGCAAATAGTGCCGAGTGCAATATTCTATTTTTTTTTGCTGTGGATTAATGGATCCCTTATACTCACACCCGCCCTTTGGGGAGGCAAATCTAGCTCTTAAGTCCTCTTCTCTGCCACGGGCAGTGGCGACAGCAGCTTGCTGCCCCTGTTCCTCCAGGGAGTCGCCACGCTCCTCTTTTCCCTCTTGTGTCTCCTTGGCTGTCTCTGTTCGGCAGGTGCAGGAAGCAACGTCTGGTGGCCTGGGCCGCATTTGGTGAGGGCAGAGGGCCAGTTAGTAGCAGTGCTGCCTTAGCCAGAGCTTGCCTGCTGTGCAAAGGCTTATTGTAAAGTGAAAAGGTTTTGTTTTAGTCTGAAAGTCATCGAGCATGTTCAGGCAGATGTGTGAGCTCTATTTATTTCCTCTGCTCCATGAAATGATAGAATTATGGCCAGCAGTTTTGTGCTTCCCCAAAGCTGGGCAAACTCTGCTGTTACTTTCTAGGACTCCAAGGGCAGCGCTGTATAAAATAGAGGTGGTATGGAACTAGTCTCATAAGAAATTTCTATTTAATCTACTTTTTAGAGTAAAAGTGCTCCAAAGGGAATCTTAGGTGTTTGTATTCCATGATTCTTGAGAACAAGGCGGTGTTTGTATTGGTGGGTTTCCAAGCATGCTGGTGTAATGGCACAACGCAGGAGAAAGCACCCCTCATCCATCATTCCCAGCAGACTTCTCTCGGATGATGTAAATCAAATGCTAAGAAATGCTTGTGACAGTAGCTTATTATAGAACTGGATTTCAAGTCTTGCTACACCAGAGAGATACGCTGCACGGGTCCCTTTGTTTAGACACGTGGTGGGAAATTCAGCGAAAGAAACAATTACGAAGAGATTCGCAGCAGCCAAGTACGGGTTCTGGCTGTATTAATGGTTTCCTCTGAAATGTGCTCAGTGTCCTAAGAACGTATTTGAGTCCTGTAGAGGTAGCACCAAATTCAGTTACAGCTCAGCCATCACCCGCAAACTCGGTAGGCGTCTGCAAGATTTATGGGGTAAACTTGGTGGGGGTGGGGGGGAGATATTTCTGGGTCAAATTCTTGCTCTGACAGCGGAATTAAACCTGTGTATTTCTTACCTCATAGCTAAATAAATGCCCTTGCTTCCTGTAGTGTTGCATGCCTGACTGTGTGTGGCTGTCGGAGTGTTCTTAAATGCTCTTTGCTCTGACATGAATCCTGCTACTGCCACGGCCAAGCACCAGCCAGAGCCATTTTAGCCTTTTGGGTTCTGAGGTGACTCGGAAGGGAAGCGTTACCTGCTTTTTCACACTCTGTTAGCATTTGGGAGGGAGTGGATCAGATGTTTAACTTCTGAGGAGCGCTGAATACCTCCAGGTTAATAGTTGCTTTAACCCTCACTGTCTCTTCTGCTCCAGAGAAGAATCCGAGAATTAGGATTTTTCTTAGACGCTACTCTCTGCTGCTTTTCAGTGGAAAGCAGGTAAACTTACTTCAGCTAGGGAAAATGCAAGTTAAACTTACTACTTCAAAAAAAAGTTTGAGCCTAGGAAGGGGAAATGAGTGCCTCTTTATCCCTTGTTTTAAAGCGTAACATTAGGTATATAGTCCAAAACAAATTTAAGATGCTAAAACTGCAACTGCCTTTTCCACAGGAGTGTCTTTAAATATATTTTTTCTCGTTGTTAGAAGAGCAGAATAAATGAATAAATAACAGCAGCTGTGTATTTTAAAATTACGTTGTTAATAAAATCCTGGTACATTTACATAAATGACAACATTAATGTACAATTAACAAAGCATTGTAATATTACAGCAACAAAAGAGGACCTACATATTTGTACAGACAGCTGGAGCAGCTACTTGAAAATACTTTCCAAGATAAAGCCTGTTGTGGTATTTTTCAGGCAGACCAGTGATAATTCTGAAACACCTGTATGGCTTTCTGATAATAAATAGGGTTATTGAAGCTGGTGATCTTCAAACGTGGATGTGTACCTAAAGCACAAATCGGAGTGTGCCCTGACCAACTTGTCTGTCAGCTTACTGAGCCTAGATTAATCATTCTTATCCTTGCATGCAATTTGCCTCTGATGTAAATCCTTCAAGAATGAGGCGATGTCAGATTTTGATGGATTTGTTGGGAGGTGCTGCAGTTCCTTCTCCTTCCCTTCATCTACCTAAACCACGTCTATGTCGTGCTTTGGAGCTTGGGCCCAGCTGAGCCTCCTTCTTCCAGTGTGTTTAGTTACAGTATTAATTGCTGAATTTCTAAGAAGCAGTAGATCTCCACTGAAAACTTGGCTTCCTCTTCTCCTTCACCCACCTATAAGGAATGAAAGCGTCTTAGCAAATGCTTTTGGTGGGTGCTAGCAAAGATCAGCGGGAATAGCTGAAGGTCTTTCCTCAAAGCTATTGGTAAGAGCAAGGTCTGTGTTTTTACACAACTAACTGCCTTCCTATGGCTGGGATTATTTAAACACACACACACAAAAACATTGCTTCGGACTCAGAACTGTAGATTAAACTGTCTCTTTTAGTTCTCCTAAGTCAGCTAGAAGAAGGCCTAGAATGAGTCCTTTTGGACCAGGAACATCCGTCTGCTGCAAACAAAGGAAAAATGTGACTCTCGGGCGTTCGAGCTGAGGCACCTTGTTTAAGTGCTGCTGCCTAAATGTTAGACTGCAGCCTGCCTCTAGGAGCAGTCAGGTGCCCCCCTGAGGTAGCGTATCTGTGGAAACAACATCATTCCGTGGATGAGGCTGCGGAAGCAAAGACTAGCGGTCAGAGCTTCTAATCCCAACTAGCTCCTGAGAGAGAACAGACCATCAAGCTGTATGTTCCTCGGGGTCTTAGGGAGACTTTTATTGCTATTTATGCTATCGGACAGTTTTTCAGCATAGTGCTAGCTCCTACTACACCTGAGTCTATTTTAGAGAGCATCTTTTATGGTGTCAGGTCTCACAGATAATGTTCAGAACCAGGTTTTTAAGGTGAAAGTGATTGGGACTATCAAACCTTGATACTGAAAGGATAGACAGTCTTTTTCGCCCCCCCTCAAAATGGATCCAGATTAACAACTAGCACAGTGAAACTGTATTAAAAAAAATACAAAAAACCAATTCTCCCCTCCCTGCCCCAGCTCGGTTCTTCATATTAGGTTTAAAGAGTGAGTAATTTCAGTTAGTATTAGTTTCTACTCAGCTTTGAACATCTACAAAATCTCTCTCTCTCAAGGTGCAACAGTTTTGGGGAAAAATTTACGTCAGAGTCTCTTGACATGTATAGACACTGGTGTTTATTACGATAGTGAAGTAGTTTGTGTATGCCAGCCCCTGTGTTCAGACAGACGACTCGTTGAGTGGGCAGTGGTCCATAGGGTTAGGAAACTCCTTCTATGCAGCCTTTTTACAAGTAAAACATCTATGCGTATCGACTAGGTGGCCATTATGATGTGTAGACAGACACTTAAGACTACATATTAGGTGTTGGCTCTAGGTAAATTGCCTCACTTCTCTATAGCCCTGCGTTGTGCTTGTTTAAATGGCAGCGTTGATCTTCTCTTCGGTTCAGGTTCTTCACTTGCATCCTCAGTTCTTGTTGCGCTGTGACAGTGTTTCTGTGACAGTCGTGGCGCAGAGAAGCCAGCTCCCCCTCCCGCAGTGGGACGGGGCACAGCGCCCTTGCCTGGGGGGTGTCTGTTGCAGGGGACTTTCGGCAAGATCCAGAAGGCAAACAGGAAAGCTGCAGCTTTGCCTGACGACGCGTCCCCGTGCAGTTTGAACCAGTGCTCCTGCCACTGCCCTGTTCCTGCTTCACACCCTGGAGGTGACGTACACAGAGTGCAGGCGGCCGGCCAGGGCTGTCTGCAAGTCCCGCAGGGGGTCCAGGCCTTGCACTTTGCTGTTCCTGCTGTAGATCAGCTGTTTGAATGAGTCCTGTTCCAGAAGAGAGCTCATGTGTTTGAGGAAGAAGCCTTCACAAAAAGAGGCTAGCTCAGGTGCGTTGTGAATCTGCAGAAAAGAGGAAGATCAATTAGCCTAAAGGAGATGCCTGAGCCTCTTCTCATTTCTAACGCTTTTCCCTTTAATGTTTTCTAAGACAGAAAAAGGACGGTAATAACAGTGGAAAAGCACTGCAGGTAGGACCAGTGATGGCTGGTAATTTCTTTTGGTGCTTTTTGCAGGCACAGGTGTGAGCAGGGAGGCTTTCAGGCTTCTTTTAATTCCTTCCCCTGAGGGCCTGCTGTTGGCAGAGCCCCTGGCCTCGCTCCAGTCTCTTCCTCTTAAAGGAGCAGAGCAGCTGGCTGATGAAGTGGCCAAGATGCCCGTTTAGCTGTGCAGGCGGGGAGTGCGTGTGCCGCAGCATAAAACACGGCGCTGCCAGATGGTGTGCGCAGCTCATGGCAATAAGAATATGGTTCATAGGACGCCAGCCGAACTCCTAGAAAAAGGAGCTGAATATAGGAAAATAGGGGTGTTGCACTTCTATTTCTGGCTGTGATCGGGTTCCCTTTGCTTCAGAACCAGTGGGGGAAGCTCAGTAACAGAACAATGAAACTCAAGTTTAGTATTAAGCAGCACTGTGCACGCACACACCCCATTTCTGGGAACTTTGTGCAAATAGTAATTTAAGGACAAGTACTAAAGGCCAGTAGGGAATGCTCTCTTCCCCCTCTCTGCCACAGCACGGTTAAATTTTAGGTCCTGAGAGAAACCAGCCCGAGTTCCATGGAAAAAAGGGATCTGACCCTGCAAACTTCCATGAGTGGCAGAGTGTTTCTCCACGATTTAACTGATAACATGGATTATTTGCTATAGAGGTGAATATCTATGTCACACAACAGTATATATGCTAGTTCTGGAGCTGTAAAGAATATGTTTTAGCAGTAGGAGTGCTAGGAAGGGGGTTACTTCTTAGCTGCTGTACTATGATCAGTTGCCCCTGCTGCTCTGAGGATTTGAATCTCTCGGGCTTTGCTGGATGATGTTGCTGCACCAGCCTGCTAAGACACCTCTCCCCTGCTCTGTAGGGACCTTGCACCAGTTTCATACATGACTGCTTTAGACAAGAAAACATACTAGGGCTGTGTAGGACTTTACAGACTGGAACTTGAATACGTCTCACTGGTGGTTGCGGTTGGGGTCGAGTTACCAGCGTAGCAGGTGCCCACTCTGTGCCTGTTGTATTCAGTTACCAACACGAGACTGCAGAAAGCATGCATGCTGTTTCATTGTCATTCTTAAATAAGGCAGTTTGGCACATACCTTTGCATATTTATAGATGTTAACGGAGTTCTCCATGCTGATCGTCTGGGCACAGAGGATTTCACAGTGCCTCTGGAGGCCATCCAGTTGAAACAGGCTGGCAGCCGACAACAGCTATCAGGACAAGAGAGAAGCTATTTGAGATCATGAGCCTCGAAAGGCTTTAGGGAAGGGAAACAGACAGAACTGATGATTTCCTCTCCGAATGATCTCTGACTCCCTGTTTTAAAGGTTGAGTCCTCATGAAGGAGCAGAAAGGCCACTCAACACCTAGCTAAAGCGACAGATTTCCCCTCTTAGCAAAGGCTTGCTCCTCCTGCAGGAAATGCATTTGTGCTACCTTCTGTCACCATGACGTACGAGCTCTAGACTGCTCAAAGCCCCCTCTCCTCTCCTCAAAAAAAAAATAGTTGCGTGTAGTCTTTAGCTGCAAGCTTTAATTTCACCGGACGACTTGTGACTGAGCAGCATAATTGTAAAAGGGCCTATTTGTAATGCAGAAGTGCTCTTAGTCCAGCCTTTGCAGTACCGCCAGCTGCTCTGCAGAAGTTCAGCTTGAAATCGGTCGTTTCTCTACACTCTCCAGCCCCTTGGCGTTTGGGCTGCTGTGGGCACCAGAGCTGCTGATTCAGCTCCACCTTTTCTGTGCCCTGCCAAAAGTGCAGCACGCCCGCTTCCTTCCCCCAGGACAGAGAGGACGTGCAAAGGAGGCTCCCACCCAGCTCCGGGTACCAAAAGCACTGTAGCGATTTCCCTCCCTGCTGCCGCCTCGCCCCCCAGCCTCTCATGGACATAATAAAACATAATTGGTGGTTCTTATTTCCAAGCAATGGTGTTTTGAAACTTTAAGCTCATTTCAAAGTGTAAAGTATACTCCTGGATTGGAAGCTTGCTGTTAACTCCTTTTAAGCTCTGTTTATGCCCCAGTGCACTTGGCAAGACTTAGAAGAAAACACTCTCACCTCTAAGATATCAGTGGTGGGAATTTCCATAGATTCTGTTCCTCCATAGTATAAATACTGCATCAGCATCTGAAACGGGAAGAAGGCCAGGCATGAAGCTGTTATCACTGAAGTCACAAGGGGCTGTGAATGGCTGCGCTCCCCTTCCTGAGCAGACGGGAACCGCGTGGTATGCTGGCTCTCGCCTCCACTGTTGGCTTTTTTCCCTAGTGTTGCAAATCTGCTGCTTTCTCATACCCTTTTCTTCTTAGGGCTCTGAAAAGGGCCCTGTTGAGGATTTTAGGCCGAGGGTGACAGCGTGTCTCTGAGCAACACAAACGTCCTTGTAAAACGGTTCTTTGGATTCGGTTTTGTAAAGCCTTGCAGGCTGGTCACACGCAGAGCTGCCAGCTAGCTGGAGCGCTGAAATCTGCCACGCCATGAGCATGTGCGTCTCGGGGACCTCCCAGCCACTTGCCTCCCCTGCTGTGCTTCTAATCAGCTTCCAGCCCCCCCATCAGGGCCGGAGGAAAAGGCCTAATTGTTTGCAGGGAGAGCGAGAGGCAGCTTCTGCTCTTTGATCTGCATGTGCGCACCCCCAGCTACACCAGTACTGCCTTATCTGGGGAACGACTGGATTTGGTGTTGGAAAGAGAAGTCATTCCAGTGTCCTGGGTGCTGTGCAAGCGCGTGTGGGGATTGCACGCCGTGCTTACCGTTTCTAAGAGTAGTGGTAACAAAACTAAGTTTCTACTTTTAAAATTGCCTTACTTGTATAACGGAATTACAGGGGAGCAAAGCTGCTTTCCAGCAGAGCCGCGAGCAGAACACAGATCTCTGGTGGCTCAGCATCCTCCATGCGCCATAACTGAGATTGCTGTAGAATGCCACCATCTCCTGAACTCATCTGATTTTATTTACCATCAAATTGCTTAAGTCCATGAAGTATTTCACTGTTTTAATTCTTTTTGATTTGTTGCTCTCTCCAGCGAAGCAAAAGTTTATCTTTAGAAACCTTTTGATGTAAGAATGCTGTTAAGGAGGCTTGTTTCAATATACTTTTTCTGTCATGGCCCGAGCTGCAAAATTTGGATGTCATCTATCCAACACAAAACTCGTATAGCCCCTTTCAAGCAGAACAAAGATGTTCTTCCGGTCAGCTTCATCCCCTCTACGTGAGATGACAGTACTGCTGACCAACAGCTTTGCTGTTTCGTTTGCTTGTAAAAAGAGAAGGAAAAGCCTCAACCCTGTGGTGGAACAGTTATACAACCTGTTCTGCACTTCAGATTTCCCTGTTCTGTACCTCTCTTCCAATTTTGAAATGCAGATCTGGAAAGCTGGAATAACTTAACTGTCACATTTCACTGCCTTGTTTTTTCCCTTGGGGGTGTGTTAAGAAACCTGCTTTCTCTCCATTGTGAATGAACCTCCCTTAGGTGCATTAAATATGGAAATGTCATAAAAGCAAAGTGCAATTCTCAATTTTGAGCCTTTCTTCAAAGGGACACCACTGAATTCTGATCATCTGATTTGAATTAATATGAAGCCTGGCAGTCCACCTGCTGTAAATAAGTTTACTTTTTGCTTAGCGCAGCATGAAAATGGTGCCTTGAAAAGTATGAAAATGGTGTCTTAAAAGTACAAAACTACTTTCAGTAGAAGACTAGTTTCTCCTGCTTTATGGAGGAGTCAGCTGCCTAGTAAGAAAGTAAGAATATAGGCTGGAGGTTTCTGTTTTAAGGTTGGTCCTAGCTGAAAAGTTTTGACAAAGATCAGAATACTCCTGAAATACAGGTGTGTTGAAATGAACTCCACCTCTACGTGTCAGTTACCTGTGATATTAAGCCTCGGCCCTCTTAGCTTCCAAGTATGTGAGAAGATGAGAAGAGTAAAGAAAGGTAGAGTAAGTTACATACCTTGAAAATATTGTATTTCATATCGCTGATTTCAACGGTCTTGCTGCCATGGCTGTCGTGTTCTGTTTTATTGGTCATTAGCGTCTTAAACCTGAGAACGGTTTTAACAGATTTCTGTATTAGTGCTTCACATACTCATTACCTATTGACAAACAGCCTAAGCAAGGGGAAAATAAAGATTTTTCTTGTCCTTGTTTTCAAGCTGAAAATTGAAACGTTTCTTTCAATTTAATGAGAATTAGTTCAGAACTTCAGGGACAACTTAACCTGTAAACGGCTTGAGTCTGATCCAATCCCACCCTATAACAATTGCAAAACACTGTTACTATGCCAGTAACGGAGAAAGAAACTAATAACTGCAAGTGTACCAGGTCAGGGGTGAGATTTCCAGGAAATCTGGAGCAAGTGTAGCTGTAGCCAGCAAACTCTGAGCGGGGGAATGGGGAGGCAGTGAATGGCTGGATAGGTACGCTCCAACTACTGCACAGGGTTTTAGGGATAATTACTGGTTAGTTTATGTCAGCAGAGCTCTGGGAATCTCTAACACACACTAGGAGTGGCTAGAAAAACTCATCTTTACTCTCCTACTATTCTTAACAGTAGCAAAGAAGATGTGGCTTGGTCCTGCAGCTCTGAATTATGGTCTGTAGTCGTATCCTTAGCAGCTGCCTTAATGCAATGAAGGAGCGAGAGCTAGTCTCACAAATGAGATACTGAAGGGCCAAACCTTCCTGTAACGCTTGGCTGTGGAAAGCGACTCACCTGTTAGATGCAGTAACCAGCAGGACTTTGTGTGCATAAAATAGCTTTCCTTCTACTAAGAAAGTTACATCAGACATTTCTTTGTTGTTTAGAAAGTGAGGATCTGTCAGGGTAAGGAAAAAAAAGAAGAGGGTGAATATTTTTTGAAACTGGATGCTTTTTAAAAAAAAAAAAATCACAAGAACTTCACTGTTTAGGTGAGCATCTTACCTAGCCGAGCCGGCAGTGTCTTTCGGATTTCAGGAATGCTGGGTATCGGACTGCTGCCGTAGCAGTGGGTGAAGATGGATGCAAGCTGCTGATTGATAGAATCATTCTGTAAGGAGGATGGAACAGGTATCGTCAATCGGCACTTTGTATTGGGCAGGTTTCAAACATGCTGTGTAACAGTTCACTTGAGGCTTATAGCAACTGCACTCCACAAGAATAACCTCCAAGCAGAGGGACAAGAGCATGATCTGAACAAGTATGCTCTGACAGAATTCTCTCAGCAACAGTTTATGGGACAACCTCTGTCAAGGGAAAACGAGTCCATCAGCAAAAGCCCACCCGTCCACTCGCTCTGTAACAGGTAAGCCCACACGCATGTTCTCAGCAAGGTTCCATTCACAGTATCAGTTCGTTGTCAGATACCAAATTCGGGTTCCTAGTTTGCAATTGTTTTTAGTTAGCCAGTTAATATTTCTCGCTTTTGATTTAAAGGACAGTTACAATGTACGTTGTAGTGACCAATTATGGAGGAATGGAGCTGTATATACTCCTCAGCTTCCCCTGTCTGTGCATTTCAAATGTATCCCATCCGCAGTCAGCAGGCAGGCATCCCCCTCCTAACATGAAGGGCAACAGCCTCTTGGAAGAGAACATGGTAGAGACCAGGTGAACTTATCTGCAAAATGGGACAGCTAAACGATATACCATGGTTCAGATCTGTTCTAGACACGCCTTGAAAAGGAAAAAACAGTCATGGGCAACCTTTAAATGAAAGAAAAAAGTAGAAAGAAAATGTCACTGAACAAAAGCATTGTTCAGAAAACTCCTAGAAGATACTATTGAGAGAACCTGAATTGCCCAGTACCGTATTGATAACCCTTCCTCTTACACTCGCATGGTTTCAAAAGCGAGTTGCTGAACTGGACTTCAACAGAATAGCTTTCACTTCTATTGAAATTAACGTCTACTGTGAGGACTGCTTTTGCGGGCTGTATACGAATTTAGATAAATGCTATCAGGGCCATTTTCATACCATAACTCATTAGGGACTTCGCATAGGCATTCACTTGTTCTTGTTGTGCACTACCTTGTACAATAGCAAAAAATAAACACTTGATTTTGATACTGTTACAAAACTAATAATTACTTTGCTGGTTTTGAGGATATCAAACATGAGCTGCAACCCTTCATTAACCAGTTCTTCATTATAGTCCTCTTCCTTAATGGTGACAAATTCCCGCAAGAGGGTCTGTACAACTGAGTAACGAGACTGGTAGAAGGTTGTCCGTAGTGACTCGATCCACACATGGAGCTTCCACGGGACTCCTGTAGCCACGGCAAAAAGGACAGTGACAGATGATGATTTGCTGAAGTACCTGTGAGTAGGTAGTTCTGCTGCTATTTAACACTTAGTGGCACTGAAGTAGATCTTTACATACATCCTAACAGCAGATACATTTTTGTCGTGATATTAAAGATGACTGAACTGGGTCATTGACAGATTACGTGACTTATCTACAAGAGCAAAGGATTGGACCAGGACCGTAACTTGAACGTTTCTGCTGATTGTTAAGGACCAGAGACTCCCTATTGTGTATTTAGCTTCATGATTAGTCAGAACTACAAAAAAATTTGAACTGAACTTGTAAGAATACCTAATCCTATGCAAACATGGTGCGAGGTCTTTTCTCCTGGTTACCTGTCACAGTCTAGACACACAAGCTTCAAACCTTCTCTTTCCTACCTTTAGATCACATCTGTTCTTTCACCTTAAACCATTTAACTCTCTGATGTTATCTTTGATTTTGAGACCAGCCTCTTTAACATTGAATTTTAGGTGTTAGAGTATCTGACAAAGAGACATGCCCCTTGCTTTTGATACTTGGGAATAGAGGATCCAGCTGTAAGTAAGGGACATCCTAGATCAGTGGGAATTTGAAAATATTTGTGAGGAGCCTTAAACGCTTTTTTTACTAAATTAGACAGCTAATTCCCATAAGCTTGGGATAGCTTTGCAGCTGGGCTTGCAGGTTCTTCTCCAAGTGAAAGGGGTAGAGGAAAAACCTTTTCATGCCTTAAATGTGCACAATGCTTAAAATAAAGAGAACACCTTACCAAGCGCCCTGAGCTCCATGGTGATGTCTACGTAGCCGTGCTCAGCACTGTAATACATGGCCTCCTGCAGAGCCTTCATTCTTGTTTTACATAGCCTGACTTGCCCCTCGCTGGAGCTGCCCTGGCTGGAGGTGTCACTCTCCACTCCCTCAGCTAAAATCTCCTCCAGTGAGAGGACATCTCCCTTCAGCTGCTGGGGCTGGGTCAGGAGCTTGCGCAGAACATTCCTGAGGAAGAAGAAGAGATATCACTTGTTAATAAATGAAATATCAACAATTCAGACAGGACTATGGTGATTTGGGTTTAGGGGTCTGGCTTAGTAAATAATAATTTCCTTCCAAAACATAGACAGCTGGCAGATACGGAGCAGCATTTAGAACACTCGTCCTTCCCTGTCCCACATGCTAGAAATCGATGCCCTGGTAGCAAGGGCAAAAGAATGGAATATGCTCCGCTACCTTAGTGGTACCGGGGCATATTTCAGCGTGTTAGGGCAAACTGGTTTTTGTTGCAGTCTATACTTTGGCATAGAAGCACACTTCCTTCTGCCAGCCCTGAGTGTGGTAACATCTCAAGCTCTGAAGTAAGATTTACCAGAGAGTGTCTGTTAGAACCCTTGCTGTTTTCCCAAATGACCATCTTCAAGCACTGTTATGTTGTTTTAGTCACTTCTGTGTCAGTAAATAGAAACCATTAAAAAAATGATGGTCCTGCATCACTAAATCCAGGGAGAATTTTTTTTTGTTTGGAATTTCACACAGCAGTTGCAAGAAAGCTTGCATCATTGGTGTCCTACAGACAGCTGGAGCCATCTGCAGCAGACATTCCCCATCCCAGCAAGTCCACCCGAATACTCAGCTGTGACACTGAACTGCCACTAGCTGGTGCTCTCTTTGCGCCCACACTACTCACTATGTCTAAAAAATGTTAATTTTGTGCTTTAGGATCACCTTGCCCTATCCGATTGGAGAATAAGCCTTAAATTTCACAGTTTGCATGGTTAGATATTGCAGAACATTGCGGGAGGGGAACAGAATTGGGAACAGAACAGTGTTTGTGTAGTTTTACACTGTAAATAACTGCATTAGGCCGTTCCAGCTTTGCAGAGTTTGGGCCATTCTCCCTGGTGTATCCAGATGTGCGATGTACCTGGAGGTGCAGTTTTGGCACCACTGTAAAGCACAGCTGTGTTCAAGCAAGGTAGCTACTATTTAACGTGCTACTCGAGGGCCAGCTGTACTGCAGTAAGACCCTGTGATATCTCTCTGCCCATCTACATGGGCGGTTTCAGGGCTGTTTTAATTGGCTTGTTACGCTAACATTTTTTTCTGGGAACAGAAGGATTTCTGGATGAGTTTGTAAGTAACGTCTTATTTCTAAATAACTACCCTGAAAACAGGGTTGGAAAGCCCAGGCTGGCTTTTCAGCATTTTAATGACTGATCTCTTGGTCGGCCATCCAAAAACCAGAGATGGAGTCAACCAAATTCTGCCGCAGATTATGTTTGCCACCTTAATGTGATTAGATTCTGTCTCAGAACATGAACAACAATCTCATAATCTACCCCTAGGTGGAAGTTTGTCTGCTCACGTATGGCCTAGAACCAGCTCCTACTCACTCTCAGTGCTGCAGAGCTAGACCAGCAAGTGAGAGAGTAAGAAAAAGCAAATATCTTTCTGTTATATTTTGTGCTTTTGACTAAAATATAATCCCTTTCTTATATCAAAGTTACAGTTGCTGAATAATGAAAGTCTTGCATCATTTTTTTCTCAAAGGGATGTAACAGAGAGCAACTATCAGTTTAAAGAATCTTTCAGCTCCCCAAAATGCTCAAAAGGCACCACCTACATCAGAATCGCAATAGTCTGAGAAACTGTGCTGCACTAAAAACTGGTTGCTGTCAGGAGAGTCTTAGCGTCATCTTCTGAACTATACACCCAAGGATTTGGGTACAAGACATGTAATATGAAGTCACATAGGAATACCTACAGTGATAGCCTCAGGCAAAAAAAAAACCTGTTCTGAACATGAACAGAGCTTTACCTGTGCCCATGTGCAGCTGAGTGACTGAAGCAATTCATATCTTCGTGAAGCGATGAAGACATACCATTGACTTCCAACATACTCAGGAGTGGATCGGCACCCCTGCTTAGCAATAAGCTGACCAACTCGTAGTTCCCTAGGAGAGAATTGACAGAAACATAATGATGATTCCATGTCTTTTACCTCTTTGAAAGCATATAACACAGGACAGGTAACAGACAGACTGTACCGGCAACTTTTATGCTACCAACTAAGGCTTCCAGAGCATCCTGCAAGCATGCATGAGGCTTCGTAACATCTCGGAGAGAGAAACTGAGTCACCAAGCACTTAAATCACCTAATAACGCACAACTAGCTAGAGGCAGGATGAAAAGAGAATTAAACTGGTCTGGTGCTTTCAATACACCCCAGCAGACGTATGCAACCAGTTTAACTAGAGTCTCGGCTGTTCAGTTGGTGGATGAGGGTAACAGAGAAGGCCAGGCAGGAGCACAGCTTCCTAAAACCACCCTGCAGACAAGTATATCGGTGCAGTCCACGTTCAGCCGGGCCTCCTTTCCGCCGTTTTCATTAGATGTACTAGTGAGTGGTGGCAAGAGACCCAGCACAATGAGTATCTGTCGTTGGGAGGGGAGGAGGCCATTTTTTTTATCCCTTCAATAAAGCTTGGTGCAGAGCAAGCCAGAGACTCGTCTTCATAAACACACAAAAATGAAGCAGAAAGAAATGAAGGAAAAAAAGTAAAAACAGTTAGAGGTGAAAAGTGTTGAAAAACAACAGGTACTTTTAGGCTAGCACAGACTTGTTCACAGAATGCTAAACTCTTCTCGTGACAGTTAGGTAGAAGAAATGCAGAATTTTACTTGTATTTAATAAATTAATAAAACAAATTTCTTTATATAGCTGTTATTTTTCCCCAGGCTGAATTTAAACTTGTTAATTTTTGCATCTGGAAGTTATTTAGATCCAAGACATGCCTAGACTAGACAGTAGCTGTTTTATGTTTCTTGACAGTGTGCTGTGCAAGGGAGTTGTTTCAGGCAGCTTTACTATGGAGGCCGCTGGCAGGAGGTGAGTGCTGGGACTAGTTGCAAAAGCAGACACTCATTTAGTGCCCATCAAGCTCTTGCCACATGACGACGGCTGTGAGTTGCTGCCAACCCAGACGGGGTTCCTACTAGTGTTTTAGAAATGAAAAAAATGCTGACTTTTTAGTAGCCAGCTCACTGTGCTACTCATTTGATATCTTTACCATACCCGTGGTAGGGTAGAATGCACTGCAAAGTCACTCCTAACGTGTCTTACAGATACCGGACCCACGCATGAATTGGTTGTGGTTGTTCTGTGGTAGCAAGAGACAGAGCGTGCTGCGGCTGCACTGAGCTTACCTGCTGCTGAAGCCAGCTGAAGTGGAGTCTCAGCGTAGTTGTCTTCTCCACTGTTAACGGCAGAGCCCTCAACGTGGGCACCGGCATCCAAGAGCAGCTGCAACAGACACAAGAAAGACAAGGAGCTGAGAAAAGAGCAATTCAGAAAGACAGAACAGAAGAGGCTGTGTGTTAGAAAGGAAAACCAGCAGATTCATAGTGAAGAGCGCATGCACACAAAGGAACCATCTCAAAGGCTAAAGCAAAATATCTAGTACAAGGCAAATTTCTCTTGCATTTCCTCACTCAGCCTAGGGCTAAAGTCTCCACATGAATGTCAATTTAGAGTTTTCTTATTTTCTTTTGCTTTACTGTGCTTTCAATTGTGAGTTTGTGCTGGAAAGGTGCTCAGCCGGCAGCTTGGAGAACACCACCTACTTTTTTTTTTTTTTAATCTCCTTTATGAACATGGTTTTGCAATTGTAATTTTCCAACTCCAAAGAGCTCTGCAATCAGAGCTTCTCTTCAGCGCAGGAAGTCCATCTTACTTAGTTTCACGCTGTGCTCAGGAAACAGGGTTCCTCCAGGGAATTAGCCCTGGAGGCCAAACATACCTCTTGGTCTCCCGGCCCTGCCGAGCCTGCGAAAGGAGGCCCTGGCAGCTGCAGTGATTTGCCACACACACAACCTGCTTTCACTGAACGCACCGAGCCGCTCGCAAGGGAAATTGCCCCTCTCCCAGATGAAGGGGAGAAGGTTACAAGATGATGGGGACCTTTTACGGCCAGGTAGGGCTGGCAGACAGCACCGGAGCAGCCAGAGCACCCAGGCGCGGGCCGGTGGGTGCTGCCCCTCTCCCGCGGCAGGGAGGATGAGCCCTGCCCGCATGTGCATCACCAGCGCCCGGCTGCTGCCAGCAGCGGAGGTTCCTTCGCCGGACGTAGGAGTCCAGCTGGCTGTATCCTATGACATTGTCACAATTTAACAGTTTCAGCCATCTCCAATTAGCGATGACCTTGGCCTTGGCACAAACAGCATATCCATTCACATTTTTATTATTAAACCTTTTGCAGAGCACGACTGCTGGTTCATTGGCTGGTTTCTTTCTCTCCTGAGATGCCAGCTATGCCATGCAAGTATCACATGGTAGACCTTAACTGGAAAGGTGATTTTAGACACCGATTTCAGCAAAAGCTGATATCTACCCTTTTAATAATAGTTGCCGAATGAAAAAAATTTATGTAATCTTTAGAAGTTTTAACCAAAATAAAAGAAACAAACACTGTGGGTAACGCAGTCCAACAGGAGCTTTGATATACTTGGCTACATCTCCTGGGAGAATCACGCTTTTATCTCACATGTAAATTAAGGCTGTCCAACCTTTGTAATACCAAAGGCTGCCCTGGCAATTTGCCAGCTGGAATCTGATCTTTGTAATTATTTACAAATGTACACAAACAAAAAATGAGTGTGTGCAGCCTCTATTTGCTTACATCTTTTTTTTTTTCTTCCCTTTGAGCAGAAGGTAGATTAATTTCACCAGCAATTGACTATCTGCTGTGATCGGTTTTGAATTCCTCTTGAAGTTCAGGTAGGATTTCCAGGATTCCACCCCATTCCGCTCCCCTCTGCGTTAATTCCACAGAAAAGGGAGCGGGGAGGATGCGAGAGGCTCAACTCCCACGACAGCTTAAGTCTTGTTCATGCAATTCTCAAGGATTATAAAGGAAGTTACAGATGATTTGCTGCCATTAGAGCAGAAATCAGCATATTCTTAATTTTTGCACATGTAAATGTATAAACCAATTAACACCTAATGTCAGAAAGCATCCTGATCAAGCAGTCTACCTGTAACCACTCCACATGAAGCACTAGTTTATCTAATACCAAAGAAATGATTGTGCAGCATTGTTCTGGAAGTGGTAAGCCTTGGACCAGTACTGAAACCAAAGAAAAATAAGGAAACATACTGTGTTTTGTTATCAAGGCCTTGCTAGGAATTATGTCATCAATTCACAGTTCCGCAAGAAAAGCATCGGTTGCATTCTCCTCATTTTCAAAACATGCAACTTTTCACTGATTCGTTAGAAGGCTTCCACCAAACCGCGCGTGGAGCCCCTGAGGGACCCGTGCTGAGGAAGCCCGGCAGCAAGGGTGCTGCCCAGCACTCGGCTACCGCGCTGCGCTTCAGTCCCGCTGCGTCTCCTGTGAAGATTCCCGACCGGGGGATTTCCTCCGCTTACCTGAACAACAGAAATGTGCCCATGTAACACAGCAAAGGTAAGAGCAGTCCAGTGCCGGCTGTCGGGATGGACTGAAGGGTATCGTGGAGAGGTACTGGGAACCTGGGAGAAAGGAACCAGGTAGTTATTAACCACTGCAGTCTCTGTCTGCCACAATCTTTAGGCTTGTACATAACTGCCTTTTTTCTTTGTAAGTGACAACCCCAGGGAATGGTAACTTACGCCATTTAGAGAACACTGCCACTCTGTCCGGTCCCCTGGGCCATTTTAATGGGCTTACTGGTTTCTCCTAGTGGCAGCTCTTTCAGGAGGGAGGCCCCTTTACCCCCACCATGCCTATTAGACTTGCCAATGCCAATCATAATTGGAGCCACTGTGTGGTCCAGGAGGTTTTGAAGGTTTTCTTCCCCACCCAAATCCCTCAAGCAATGATTTCTGGAAGAAGTGGCTTGTTCAGAAGCTTCCAGAAATGAAGCCTTCAGTACCTAGGAGAAATTTCATAACTGCTCTTTTTAGTTTACCGATGAGTAATCATGGGGAGAGGGTCCTCTGTTACTCACTGGAATATCTAAATTTGCTCCGGCATCTATAAGCATTTGGACCATGGCTTCATCTCCAGCAGCACAGGCGTACATTAGTGGGGTCATACCCTTTAGGAAGAAGAAAAAAAAAAAGTTATCTTTCTATACCTATCAACAGTGAAACTGTCACGGACACAGTGAGTTTGAATCTTAACGTACAGAAGAGTGTGTGTGTGCGCGTGTGCAGGCATGCACGTGTGTAGGGTCAGCATACATATATGTTCAAAACGTTTTAGTTTCTATGCAGAGTGGGCACAATGCAGTAGTATTGGAAAGTGATGTAGACAAAACATCAGGGGACAAGACTGCAAGAATACAAAAGGGATCACTGAAAATCCCAGCCGTGTATTGTCCACAATTCTTGAGCTTTCTCAAGGCTGCCAAAAAAGAAATACCATTTCTGGGACCATTTGTAGCCAGATGAACCGAAAGCAGAAAACAACACAAAAATACACAAGATGAATTTATTTGGCAACTTATCCCCATTGCTAAAATCCTATTTGCCACAATATTTCAGCATTTCTATCCCATAAATCTCTCTCTCTCTTCTTAACCAGCAAACCATGACGGCTCAGAGATGAATTATGAGAGAAATGAGCCTTACTTACGGAGTTCATTCCAGAAGTAGCCAAGGACAGAAAGGAAATGGCCTAGTAAAATCCATTCCTGCTCACATGCTACGGTTCCCCCCTCCTCCTTAATTATTGTGAGCGTTTGAATTTTTCACAGGCAGCATCTCTGCTGCTCATTGTGTAATAATACAGCTTCGTCTTTAGAGACGAACATCTCACACTGAGGAGTTCTCATCTTGTATCTGCAAAAGCGTCTTTTCAAAACAGCCACAATTCCAAGCTTCCTGCATTTGAGGCAGTTACACACATTTGCAAAGATGTTTCGGGGGCAGGGGGGTTTGGCTTTTGGGGGCTTGGGAGGATCCACTCTCATTATAGACAAGTAAACTTAACTGAGAATTCAAAACTCGGGTCTGCAGGCACAAGCCCATATTTACTGCCACAGTCAGGGTTCTAAAACTACCAGGTTTGTATAGACTTGCCTTACCTTTCCTTTTTTTTTTTTAATTTTTAGTATCAGTTTTGCATTCCCTGCTTGTTCCTCAGCATGCAAAGGGAAGAAGAGATTGTTTTCCTAAACACCTCAAATCCTGTGAAACCAGAGTGCTGCTTGGGGCACAGCAGAGAACTGAATACAGGGTCCTGCTCCAAACTCAAGTTTCTGAAGATATGTTCTGAATTCTCTCCCTCTCTCTAAAAATATTGCCATACACATACACGTAGAAGTGGATCTGAACACACACATCAACACTGGACATGCTCACATTCTGGGAGCGGTCAAAATCTGAACCTGGATCTAAAGCCTATATGTTAAATTAGTCCAACAGTTCTGTCTATTGTAGGATTTGCAACAAAACTTTTGCTGTACTTGCCAGGTGAGAGATGGTCACGCCTGTGTGCGAGGCCTCGGAGGTGACTGCCTACTGTGCACTGTTTTAAGAAGACTCATCATGACCAAAAGAAATCAAGATATATGAACTGAGCTTTACCAGGTGCCAGTGTTTCATATTCTATCCTACGACAGGACATAGAGACCTGCTTTCTCTTGCCGTGCCTACGTCAGTTTTCCCAAGTTTGGGTGTACTGGCTTTGGCTTATTCCTTCCCAGGGAGGGCAAAAGCAGCTAGCTGCAAGGTTCAGATTTGGTTTCATATTCCAGCTATGGCAGAGTCACTGCTAAAGTCTGGATTTAACTTTCTCTGTGAATGGTAGCGCAATGGAGGACACTTGCTTAGCTGCAGAGATGAGTTGCTCCAGAATCACTTAAGTGGAGAATTTCAGAGAAACAGCGTCTCCAGAGAGAGCCTGTCTTGCCCTCCTTGGTCAGTGCCCAAACACTGCTTTGAGACATGGGAGCAGCGTTCTGCAAAGAAGAGAAAGCCGCCAGCATGCTACGATCCCCCTGTTCAGAGTAGGACTGGCTAGAGGATAACATCAACAGGATGACAATGAGACCATAAATAAGTGACAGCACAAACTCCTCAAGCTTTCCAAGGAGTTGCCTACAGAACGCAAGGGTCTTTATCCATACAAAAGCCAAACAGCTCCCAGTTTGCTGGCTGGCTGAAGAGAGGTAAAAAACATCCCGCACTGGTCTTGGCACCAATGTCTGTGGTGTTAGGATAGCAAGGTTCACAATGCAAAATAATCTGCTTTGAGAAAACAAAAGGCCTCAGGGCTACATAAACAGGAACTGCAAAAACTTCTGGAAAAAAAAAAGAAGTAAGCGGCAGACCTTCGTAATACAAATTGCTACCTTTGTCACCTTACTAAAGTCAGTATTGAGGGCACCTATGATGTGATATCCCACCTCTGTGACCACAAAGCTCCCTGTATTGGATGAGTAAATAAGGCAACTACATACCTAAATATAAGCTTGTGCACGAGTAGCTTCTGCTCGTATTTGTGCACACATTCACTCTTCCTTTAAAATTGCCGGATGGTGGAAAGCACCGTGGAAGATGTGCCAGTTTCAGAATTTGGTCTGAAATGCTACTGCAGTAAAAATGCTGTCTATGAGAAAACCTCTCTACTTGAACGTAAATCCTTCCTATTGCTAAATATCCTATTGTTTCTGAGACATGACAGCTCATTCTCATTGCTGTGACAGCTATAATGAATCTTGATTTGGAGGAGGTTTTTTTTTTTTAAAAATTAAAAGCTAATTCAATGCATTGAATGATGCCCCAGAGAACAGACTGCTGTTACTTGATGGGACTGACAGCACAAGCAGAAGCAGCTAAAGACTCCCCGGCCTACAAAATCCCTATGGTTCAATGTAGCTGAGCAGGGAACAGGTAAAAATGAAAAAATAGACACATCAGCATGATGGACTTTCAACAAAGCTAATACTGACGGATACCAATGCCACTGGGGTTCCCGGTGCTGTTTCTTGTATGTCAGACTGTACTGACAACATGTAACTCGCTTCACACAGGCAGCCCGAAAGCCATCAGACACCTTTTGGTCACTCATCACTGACCCGGACTGGATTTGGGCTGTTGAACCAGAAGAGAGTGTTGCTGGCAAAAACCACTTTGTTTTGACATTGCCTTAGCATTAAGACAACATCAGACTTTCCATTTGCAGCCAGCGTATTCACCTGTCTTCCATCAGTGCCTGAGACAGGCCATCCAAGGAACAGACCTACATTCCAGCTGATAAAGAAACAATTCACTCTAGGCTTTGACTGGCTTTTTAGGGGTTATTTTTGTTTTTTAAGGGATGCATTTTCAGACTAAAACACAAGCTAGAATTAGAAAAGCCTTGGAGAGGCAACTAACGCTTATGACCTCGTGTATTGATTTGCCACATGGAACAGAACATGCAATTTGTTCATGCAAAGAATTTGTGTGTGTGTGGGTATATGGCATACCTGATCATCCATGGTGTTAACCCCGTCAGGTCCCAGTGCATCGATTGCTTGGTTGATCAGATCTGTCCTTCCACAGTTTAGCATTCGGAAACCCAGATCCTGCTGGAATTTTTCAGTAGCAGCCTTAGCATCCAGTCTCCGGAAGGAACTAAAGCAGCATTCAGGTCTGTGAAAGACAAAATAATTCCTGGATTTTTTTTATTTTTTTTTAGCCCTGTCTCCTACAGAAATCAGGCTTACGAATTTTCATGGTTTACCTATCGTATACCTTCCCCACTGCATAATCATTTCTGAAAAATCTGGCTAACTTCACTCATACTGGAGATGGAAGTTTTAGTTCTTAGAGAAAGACAGTAAGTTCATGTAAACACTGCAAAAAATAAAAAGAGGCATCCAAGTAGAGAAACCTCATTGGAGCCCTCCTCCGAGGGAAAGGCAGGAAGAAGTCCTTATTCCTTGCCAAGAGTGGTGTTTTCCACCCAGCCCCTCACTACAAGGGTAGCTCTGGACCAGGCACTGCTTCTGCTACATCTTACCCAGCAAAACAGAAAAGGGGATGCCGGAATATGCCCATACCATAATGGGCACCAAACAACCGGGGTTACCGCAGCAGCGAGGTTATTGTGGTGGGACCGGTGCCACAGGCTGCAAACCTGCAGCAACCAGGTTTCCTTAGTTCTGCTTCTCACAAAAAACCGCACCAAAACCCAGTTGCTTTAAGTAATTAGTTGTATATATTTTTTATATCATATTTGTATTTTCCTGCTTGTTATAGGATAGTCCACCAAACATATACAAAAACATATTGCAAGGAGGAGAAAGAGGTGGAGAGAAAGTGTATCTAATAAAATACCAGTGTAGTTCTAGGATGAAACAATTGTGCTGTCTGTCTACCAGACTAGCTATTATTTTGAAATAAAAAGCATTTCTGAAAGAAGATAATGATGCTTATTCTTTTCTGGAAAACAAACAAACAAACAAACAATTTAAAAAAAAATAAAATCAAAATCAAATTCAGGTAGTGGACTCTTCTCAACTCTTTTCCAATGCCCCAATAAAAAGAAGTGCGTTAACATTTCTGTGAGGCTCTATTAAATCCTTATCCTTTAGATGACTATCAAATGACCTTTATCTCATTTGGAAGGAGTCCAGGGATTACTGTAAATCCTCTGGTTATCTGCTCAGAGACTTCTGAGTTCCAAACCTGGAAATGCATCTCCTTCACTGAAGAAACATTGCCAAATCGGAGGTGTTTCCTATCTCAGCTGGGCATTGATATGGTCAGCCCTTTGATGTTATTTCAGGGTGAATGCCTTCTCCACTAGCTGTCTGGTTTTCCACAGAGGCTCTTGTGCAAACTCTCAGTGAGTGAGATATCAGCCTGCCAAGTTCCTTTGAAAAATGAGATTCTTTCAACAAGGCTAACCTCTTCTGGAAACTTTGTACGGCCTGCCAGATAAGTAAAACACTCATCAATTCATGTAGAAGATGCAAGACGAACCTTAGTCAAGTTTTAATTCAGTTGGTCATTTTTTAATGCTTCTGAACTTGCATTGGTGGTGGATGACAAATGGTGAGCAGATGCTATGAACAATATGCTGAGTTAACAAAGATCCCTCCACAGCCTGGTGACGGTCACATTGTACAGGGGAAACCAGCATCTCACCACAGCTGCTTTCAGAAAGGAACTGCATCAGGGTACAATTTGGGGAACAGTCAGCAGCAAAGTGACAGTCTCGGAGTCACTAGCTCTTTGGAGATACATCTGCAAATAAAATGTGTCTCCGAGGCAGCGGAGTACATCAGAACACAAGATCTCTGGAGCACCCAGATTCTAGATTAGGACACATGCAGTACAGAGCACAAGAGGACAGGAAGACAAAAGGCTTAATGCTAGACATAGAAAATCCTAGAGCTAGGCTAGTCAATTAATAATCTTGTTCTAGTAAGGTAGTTGGTACAGTATTGTGATGCTACAATATTATGTAGAATATGATGCAATGACTTTGTATAATATATAATAAGAAGGAGGAGGAGGAGAAGAATCCTATGCAAAAAAAGTGAAATAAAATGACATCACTTGAAATGCAGAGAACCTCAGAAAATAAAAGTTTTTGAAGGGATGGTACCTGTCTTTACATATAGTTTCTATTTTGCTAACAGGCACGATTCTACCCAGTGCTATTTACAGGCCCTGCTGGAACAAGGGTGGTGGGGGGACAATTCACCGACGAGCTCTGCAGAGCAAACAGCAAAACAAAACAGTTGCACAGAGCTATCAGGGAG
The DNA here is from genome assembly GCF_964195595.1 of Calonectris borealis. Taxonomy (NCBI): domain Eukaryota; kingdom Metazoa; phylum Chordata; class Aves; order Procellariiformes; family Procellariidae; genus Calonectris; species Calonectris borealis. The sequence continues at coordinate 19,030,421 of NC_134325.1, forward strand.
ACCCAGCAAAAAGGTGGACTGTAGTTCTTGGTGTAGAGCTGCCAGGAGGCCAGGTCAGGTGCAAAAATTTGAAGTTAGCATTTGTGAGCTTTACTCCTGGGGGACCTGCAGGCTCAGCCCATGGAAAAGTTCCTGTACACTTGCTGTTCTGTAGCGGTAGTTTGACAGCATGCTCTTCTATGATAGATGCAAAGTAGCTTTTTTCTTTTAGAGTGTGATAAAAGTTAGAGCATCCTACAAGAGCCGGGGGGGAGAGCTCACATACATACAACTGCTGTGCAGCAGCTGTAACCACAGCAAGTTTTCCATGTGTGAGTTGTTATCCTGTGCAGAAGAGAGGCAAACTCTTGCACGCTTCCTAGAGTAGAGCCTGTGCTCCTGCAGTTGCCCAGATAGCAGCTCCCATGTACGCCCAGCTGCACCCAGGGGATAAACTGAGGAACTGAAGGTGGACTGAGAGACTTCGGCGAGGCAGAGCCCAGAGAGCAGGGAAAGGGATAGGGCTGAGGTCCTAGTTTGGGAAGGGATAGCTTGAAGAGGAAGCAGGAGCCTGGTGTGCTCTTTGGGTTTCATAAACAGTAACTACTACTATAAGTATAACCACTGGTAGTGAATGATTTAAATTTGGCCTGCAGTGAGGAAAAAATAATGAAAAAAAAAAACCGTGCATGATAATAACTTAATATTAAAATCTCAACATTTATATTTAAGTAGGTGGAAAAGAAACACAGTTCTCTGCAATCTAGCATTTCCCCACTTATATTATCATTTAACCAGTAACAGGTGAGTACTGATAAACTGAGAGCATCCTATTAGAAGGCTTCATCCACTAAGACACAAACAGTTGTTGCGGAAGACTATACTGCCCAAGCAGTCTGTGTCAGAGAATAGGTATTAGAGGTCTGAATTTCAGGTTATACTAATTACACTTTGTTCTTCTGCACAATTTCCCTTTCAGGGATTTCAACATACCCTACCTGATGCATCACCACTGCAAGGAACTATCATTATAGGACTTCTAACCTGTGCATCACAAGGAAAAGCGAGTTGCAGTTTGCCTATAATCACACAGCAAGCCAGGGATAAATTTGGCTTCAGTTCCAAGATTTCCTTTTCCCCTAAATGTGCTGTAATGGTTAGATACAAATGACTGCTTTAAAGGATCATATAATGGGCACTGGAAATGAGGCACTGCTCTCTCCTCGTGTTTTTTTCTGTTAGTTTAAATCTTTCATGCAGCAAAAAGACAATGTTCTTTCTCTCTTATCACACATCACAGAATATCCTTAGACCTCTGAAAATAAAACTCAGGCAAGACAGTTCAGAACAAAGACCTGATCAAGCTTAACTTTGATTTTTGTCCTCTACTACAAAGATGATGTGCGTTACTTTAAAGCAGAGGTTGATTCACCTGCAGGGAATGCATACTGCATATGTCCCTATGGAGGAACAGTTTTGTGAGGTAAAAGGATCTTAGTTTTCTTACAGAATTGCCGTTCTTTCTGTAATAACAACAAACTGGATAGAAACCTCTAACATACTCCTTCCCTGGGCCAGAACTGCTAACCCTTAACAATCCAGCAGTTGAATTATCTTATGCCTGAATATCCCACATAGTGTGGCTGAGGCCCTTTATACGTGCTTCTCACTTTTATTTATTGCCTATTTATTACATTATTTTGGACTTCCTGGGTTTCTATCGAGACCTTCATTTCATAGGTGTATCATTATGGCTTCAGTTTTAAGTTACTGAGATGAACTCCATTTTGACAAAGCCTGTCTTTAAGTGTTTCCTTTTAGCTCACATCAGCAGCAAAATCAAACACCCAAATCCCAGCCCTCTTTTTTGTTTGTTTTTTTTAAGGTATACGATCTATAAAGTAAGGGACTACCTGTGCTTTGTATGTTAATGTGCATGAAAAAACAGTGCAGAGATAGAGTGGGATGTCTTTGAAGTGGAAGGTTTGGATTCAGTTTTGAAATCAAAAGTCTTTCTGAAGGAGAGACTGAAAGAAAAAGCATGAAACTGCCTGGAAATACTTGTGATTAGGTTAGTCTTCTGTTGTTCATCAAAGAATTTCAAAGGTTTTGGCACGCATTAAGCACATATGTAAAATTAGTTTAGCCCATAGAAAGTCGCCTACACTAGCACCTACCATCCACATGTAAGCCAGAGTAGCCTGTGCTTTAACTGACACACAGAGCACACGTACACTGGCAGAGAAAAGGGAGAAGAAAAGTGTTCCAGGAGTAAGTGTACAACTCCTGCTTTGTGGACGCCAAGTCCAAGTTCAGCTGCTCCCTTCCAGTCCGAAGCCAAGGAGTTTAAATAACTGTGGAGGATCACCTGTGTAACTTCACTTTTTAAAAGACCGGGAGCACTCTCAGTCGGTCAGGTACCACGTCTCAGGAGAAAGGCAGGAACTGAGAGCTGCGAATAAGTCTAGGAGTCAGCTGCAGCCGACAAAACATTCAGTCATCTAATTGCACCAGCATACTCACCGACTAATTTAGCTTCACATTAGGTTTTACGGGTAGTAAGTACTACCCTTCAATTCACAAATGGGGAGACAGAGATGCAGCAAAAAGCAAGAGCCTTTTTGGCTGTCAGAAGGAAAAGGTAAAAATGCAACAAAAACAGATCCAGGACTCCTGATTAAGTGTCTCTTGTTGCTTTTACTGTTCATGAAAAATAATTCTAAGAGTAAGGGTATATTTTTATCTTTTCAGGTGATCATTTCATCACTTAAGAGCATGATAAAAGTATTATTTATTGTTATTAATGTGTTCTGCCCACTCATTTAACCCAAAGGTATGTGGGGGACAAAATTCACTTGAGAAACAAGAATTTACCTTGTACTAAAGTTCAAGATGTTACCCTGATATCAAAACCAGTGCTAATGACAGCAACTTAAAGGATTACAAACCTGAATAAAATACCTATGATGTGCTAATGAATCAAGCTAATTATAAATCCCTGTTCATTATATACATGAGGGGAGGATTTTAAAAGGCACTGATAGTTTTCATCAAGGTATCTCAAAAAGCAAAGAATAATCTTGCAATTAAGGCTGAGGCATAAAAAACCCAAATACTTGTATTTCAATCCTTCTCTGTCTCATTCCTCCTACATAACTTTTGGCAAGACAGAATCTTTCTACCCCAGCCGCAGTGTTTGGCCAAAGTTTTTTTATCTCTTGGAGTACTAAAAGGTTAAACATGTATCGCCTGTATAGTATTTTGAGATCTGGCTCCCATGAAATATAGTAAGAATAATATTGTAAGAAGTTACAATTACTTTAGCTGCTTATAAAGCTTAGTCTACATACTTTAGCTGCCGGGGCTCACAGTCCAGTCCAGGTAAGAGCAGTCTGGCTGTCTGCCTGATATCATCACTGTCCACAGTTAAACTGCGCCGGTGCTCAGCGTAGGTGATAGCCACTCTCATCCACTCCATCAGCGGCGGCAGAAGCATGAAAGGTCTGTGCAAACAAGGGAAAAATCCATCATGGTTAACATTGGCCTGCTATTTTCTACTGCGATGCAAAAGCACACTTCATCGCTTCCTGGGCATGCTTGTGGGAGGCTGGCACAGATAAAACCCACCTGCAGAGGCAAACTCTGTCCCTGTGCTCAGCAAGACTGGCAGGCCACAGCAGGTGGAAGGAGCTGGAACTGCTCAGCCTTGATTATCTGAACCGCTTCTTACCCAAAATGGGGTCATGCCGGGACACGCTGGCTTCATGCAATACATTTTACCCTGTGGGAGACAGACTGAATATAAGGGACCTACTTCTACTATTAGCTATAGGTCAGGCTCCCCTCAAGTAGAGCCAATGCTTTGTTTTGGATCAGAAGGGCTCTCATCTAGGGGTGCAGCTTATATAATAATTGTGTCTGTTGTTCTAAATAATCCATATGTACAGGAGTGAGCTGCTCCACTGCTCACTTAGTAACACTGAAAATATTCTTGATTATTTGAAACTTCAATAAAGGCTAATTCAGGCTAACTCAGTACTACCTCCATTGATTTTTACATTACATTATCACTGTGCGATGGCTTTTCACATCCTACATTTCTTATGTGCAGAGCTGAGGCCTCCATTTTTGCACCACTGACCCTCTAGACCGCAGCAGAACTGATGCAGCTATGTTTTAATGTGAACCGTTTTGCTAGGGAGGACTGAGTAGAATCAAAGAGATAACAACTCACATGGAGACATCTCTGTGCAAGAATAAATGTACATTACTTAAATTGTAAGCAATTTGTGGAAAAGCAACCTATCTGTTCCTAATTTGTACAACATCCAACACAGTGAGGTTTTACTCGATATGAAGGGTTGCAAGGCAATAAAGGAATATAAATAAGGTAATAACAATAGCAACAACAGCCGTTTTGGATTAGCTTTTGAAGAAGCCCCCCCCTTACTCCTGCTATAAGAATGAAGACAGTACTGAGATTACACATTAATATATGGGTACCGTAATACTCTCACACACAACATATCTCATCCATCCTCTCAATATACAGCCAGACTGATCTATTATTTGCTTGATTTTTCCCCAAGGATACCTGCCACCCTGATGGAAGGCTCAGAAGTGCCAGCTGTAATTGAAAACACCTTTCCCATTTCCAGTAACGAATTTATTAACACTGGGAAAAAAGCCCATTTCAAAAAGAAAATAACTGAGGGGAGAAGGTACCAATTCCTTTACAAAGTTCAGAGGAAAAAAAAGACACATACTGGAAAACATAAAATTATTTTGGCATTAATGAAAGCAGCTGAACCTGTGAAAGGCATTTTCAAAGCTGTGCATGTATATGTGTGCGCACATTGCGAGCACAGTAAGACGTTAGAAATCATTTATCAATAATGGGATTTGCAAGCAGAACTCCGTTTGTATGACTTTGAACATCCTTCAGGGAGGAATAACTGCACTCCGTAAAATATGTGCCATCTGTTTCCATTTTTGCCGGTTGCAAGGTGCACTCTAAAATGCTGCCATTATCTCTTTGCAAACGCATGCACTATTTTTTCCTCTGCTCCTTCTCTTCTCCTGAGTAGCAAAGCAGCGTTTACAACATCAGAGGTCCTTTTAAGCATCTGATCAATCCTGGATTGCCAACGCAAGGGTGTTTTTAACAGGACATTTACTTATTGCTTTTACCAGTTTACTTCTATGTCAAACAATCAAAATATCAGGGCTGCTACATTCATCACTTTGAAAATTACCCAGTAGCTCATCAGTTGAAAGACTTTCTGGAAGTCCAGCTTGAATCCCCCAAGCCGTTTATTCTTTCTAACTTGTCCCAGACACGTGGGATGGGATGAATTCCTCCAGCACAGCCAATTCTGTGTTGACTGACTTCCCTAAGGGAAGAGCAGCAATCTGCAACAGGCATTTGGGAGCTGCCTTTCAGCAGTCTATTCCAGAGAACTTCAACCTTTACCTGGCCTACAAAGGAGGCCTTTACACCTTTTAAATTCAGGCACGAGCCTAAATTAACCATGTAGACTTTCTATGCACTCAGCAGAGCCTCTAGTACAGGATTCAAAGCTCCCGAGACGTGGTAGGACAGAGAGGTAGGCTAAAAGTACCAGAATTAAATACTCAAAGTTAGATGGGGTGAACATCTCAGGAGCAATGGAAAAACTCATCTTAGAAGTGATTGTATCTACCACCTTTTGCAGTAGATAAGCTATTTAGGCCACATCACAGCTTCCCTGACACTTTCATGGTGGGAACACTGCTGGACAGAGAACCATTTCAATCCAGCACAGTCCTGATCATCTTATCAGGTAATGAGTCAAACCTTGGTAACTGTTACACACTGCACTGGGCAGCAAGAGACTGTGGTCAGCCAACAGAAAATACCATTGAGTCTGCACCAGAAATAACACCTATCATGAAGAAATTTCCATTCTGTAAAAAACTCACATGTGCCAGGGTTATAAATGGCTTGCATGCACAAGCAGACCCTGAATGTGGAAAACCTGGTTTGGGAGGAATGGAAAGGAAAAAGACTTTTTATGTTTGTTTGTTTGTTTTTTAATCTCAACAGATTTTTCCAAAGGCTTTAAAACTCACAGCTCAACAAACTGCCTAGTTACCCTGTGCCCGAAGGAGAGCAGACTTTGGATTAAAAAAAGAAATGTCAGGAAGGATGTTCTCCTCATACTGCTCTCTTAATTTGTCCAAACCCCACCACTCGCATTGCTGTGCAAGTTAGATAAATCATTATTCTACCAGGAGTGACTATAATGACTTCAATTTCCATTCTGCTGTAAAAGCTTTACTTCTCTTGAAAATTTCTAGCCTGAGGATGGGCTTTCTATTCTCCCCCCGACACACACACTCTTCTTTTATCCAGCTACCTCCTTTCTTCATGCTGTGGGCATGCTCGCGGGAACAGCTCTATCTTACTTTGCTCACTGACACTACATGAGATAAGCAGTACACATGATCTAAGCAGAAAGAGAGAGATGCAGTTTAACTGAATGAAACACCAACATTGGGTCACTTTGCACTAAGAAAATAAATGCAATTATTCATTTTCTAGAAAATAAATGCAATTATCATCCCTGTGGCCCTTAACCTGGGCATCTATCTGCCTCTAGGGAAACACTGATCATTTCACAGTCTGAAAAACACTGGAGGAGGGGAAGGGGAGAAACCTTCATGGAAAATTAACTGGGAGATGCTGCAAGCTAAAGAATTAATTTCTGTCTGTGCCATGTTCTATGCTGTGCATTTTCCTCTGGACTTTCTGACATTTAGAAGCATTTGGCAGCTCATTAAATCCTTCACATGAAGTGATCCAGCCCTACTCACAGCAGTGGCTCACTAGGGACACATACTCTCTGATTTCTATGAAGAAGAATGCCACCATTGCTTTGTTCGGTTTCTTGCCATGAAGTTGTCTTCGAGTGATGCCACATGTACACTGGGAAAGTACACAGCCATGGAAAGTAAAATGGACACTGCTCATCTACTATACACCTTGTAAAGAATCGCAGTAATGTCTGATATAGTCATGTGCTGTCAATCTTCTCCACTTAGAACTGGACAGCCACTCCATTCCCCGGGGGATCAGGCTGGAGCTGGGTGAGATGTGCTCTGAGAAAGAATGACTCTATTGTGGGCTTTTTCCCCTCATTTGAACTAAAACACATTGTTTTATTTAGACATAACCGAGAAGGATGGTGGCAGCAGCACTTGGCAGAAAATTTATAGCAAGTTGTAACTTCTTCCTGGAAAATGTACTATGCTCATTTGATTAGAATGGCCTAGGACATGACCGGCACGTGGAGATCACGTGCGGCAGTCCTGAGGACGTGCTGTGGGATCACAGACTTTCAGTGTTAACTCATGCATCACAACAAAACTAGTCCCCAAAGTGGGCTCTTCTGAGGATTTTTAAGAGCACTGGGGCCAAGATATTTTTAGCAGAGGGAAGTTAATTGTATGCAAAAAGGAAAGAGCTCCAGAGGAGTTAGAAAATTATGTCATCCTTCCTCTGCATTGAATACTTGAAGGACAACGCACCTGGAGCTTGACTTTCAGAGGTGAGGAACACCTGCTATCTCAGATGGAAACAGGAGGTCTTCCCAGAAGAAACAGCCTTGCTATCAAATTCCTCCCTCCTGCCTGGGTCCCCAGGAGGGTCCAGTGACAAGATTGCTGAAGAAAGGAGGAGCAAGGGGAGGAGCTGCAGCCACCTCTCTTTTCCTCCTGTGCTATTTTTCATCGCCTCCTGTTTTGCTACAGCAAAGCAAAGAGGGAGCCAACAGTGACAGCAACATCAAGAAAGAAAAACCTTGTTCTTCTAAATAAGAATCATCTTCTTCTAAAGCAGGAAAGAAAATACCGTCCTAATGGAAGCAGGTGAGAATGGCAAAATTTGTCTCCCTCTTGGCAGTCTGAGCTGGTCCTGAGACACACAAGCATCGGACAGTCTCCCATCCAGCCTGTCCCATATTCCTCTGAACGGTTTGACTGAACAAGCTTTCTCTTCCCTTCTTCTGTAACAACCGCTCTATAAGCCCCTGCTAACATTTTAAACACATGCAAACTTTAGCATTACAAAACACGTGTAAATACCAGAATACTTATGGGTGGAGTAGGGTAAGCCATGATAACTCCCCCATATTTGATTTACTGAAACTATGCAGAGGCTATGTGCAGAGAAGAATCCCAAATCTTTAAAGGTCGTCGCGTTTTTTTTGCAAGGGACTAAAAAAAGAAGGAGGGCTTGCAGTGCAGTGCAGTGAGCTGATGTTTAAGTTTAATGCTGGAACCAAACTCTATGGTTCAGTCCCATTTTACCCTAAAGCGATAGAGCTCAAAGTCACTAGCACACAGTGAGTTAAGAACAGCTATAAAAAGTTATTGCTTAGTCTAACCTGTTCTCTCTTTTTTTTTTTTTTAAAAGGAATAAGCTTAAAAGTCAATTGTGTGTGTGGACACAGAGAAGGGAGTAATGTGACTAGCAGAGATACTGGGGGTGATTGCCGGATTGCCGAGTAAGCCAAGCAGGCTTTTTCATAGCTTATGAATGCCCCTGGTTAGGGGTCCTGGGAGACCCACATGCAATGAGCAGAAAACAGTGGGAATAAGACTAATCTGCAACAAAATGGTGAATCATGTAGGAGGGTGGCTAGAAGAAGATGCATTGTTTGAACTTTAGACCAAGATGGAAAAACCCCAAGGATGGCAACAGAGTCAAAAAGAAAAGAGAGTGAAGTCTCATTAACTGGAGAAGGGAAAAGACTCTGAGGCAAGACAAAAGTATCCAAAACCTAAACCATGTCATGTTGATGTGAAAAACAGTGGCATATTTACAGTTTGGATTCTCAAACACTAAACCCCTCTTCAAGCTGCAGGGGAAAAAAAAAAGATATCTCTGAATTATACGTATAATATAATAATATATTATTAATTATATGTGAATAAAATAACAACAGAAATGATGATTTAGAAAAAATACAAACATTTGCTCCAAAACACAACCAGCTTAAGTCAGGAGCCATTCCTTTCAGATTGAAAATATTTTACTGAGTTTGCAAAAACCTCCCACATTTACAGAGAAAAGATAGGAATTACCATGCTGGATCTGATTCACGGATCATCTCGACAAATGCCACGTCTTTCAAAACAGACAGTCCCAGATCTCCACAGAAAAGGAAGAAGAAATTTAATCCCAGCCAACTGGCCCAAAAATAAAGTTTTCTTCTGAATTCCCTTGAAACAATGACTGGCTCACATCTTAGAAGATAAGAGTTCTCAAATTTTAGTGGATCATTATCAAGTTACTAAAGTCTTGGCTTGGATATGCTATGACACTAACGTCCACAGTTTAGCGAGTTATCCTTCAGTCAGACACTAATGGAGTGAAAAACATCTGGATAATATTATATTTATTGGGATCCTTTCTCCATTGAATCTGCCTTCACAGTTTCCTCTGCTTATAGAATATAAAATGGTACAAGAATAGTTTAAATCTCGAACTGGCAGCTCTGATCTTTCTTAGCAATCCTCGTAACCACAGACAGAAATACCACCTTTCCGTTCTTGTCTGCAAACAGCACTTAGAAATAAGGTACAGCATCAGACAGGTTTTACTTCATGTTAACTGCAAATCAAAGTAAAAACTTAATTCAAGCTCCCTAAAAAAAAAATGAAGTAATCATTAGGAACTCACTATGAATCTTAAAAAAGACCCTCGAGACTGGTTTATTTATTATAATCACATTTTGCAAACTTTGTTTTAATAACAGGGAAAAGATTCCATTTTCAGGCTGAAAACAAGTACTTGTGCTGCTCTGGAATGTGCCATGTGTCTCATTAGAAAAACATATTTGTAACATCTGTATGCTGAAGCAGAAGGAACTCTTGGTTTCTAGACAGAAAATAATTAAAACCAACTTAAATTCTATATAGTTGATGATAAGAGTCAAATAGATATACACGATAGTTTTAAGTACAACAATATGGTCACAGTTCTGTGGTCAAGGATGTGACTGACTTCCATCTGCCTCCCCCAGACGCACACAGAGCTGTTTGATCCCCGACGGGCACTGCGAGTACCCACCTCGACAGAGGAAATGCGGAGGAAGGGAAACCACCGATCGTGCTCCCCTTGCTCCTCCCAACTCCCTGACATCCATAAGCTGAAAATGACGGCAAACAATCTGGGAGGTGAACTATTTTTGCATGACTCTGGACCTAATTGCAGCCTTGACCTCAGTTAATACACAGCTGTATGTTTAAATCACTCGCAAGAAGATCAGATGCAACTATGAGGACTGACTTGCTGAATCTCAGACACAGAAAACAGCGCTTGTGAGTGACCTATGCGCCTCAGCTTGTGCCACCAGACTCGCAGAGGTCAATTCTACAGATCTCCTCCGAAGGACCTGGGTCTCAAATCCCACCTCTGACCGGCCGCGAGCATCCTCGCATCGTCACCCAGACACAGGCTCTTCCCACCACGGAACAGTGGCTCTGGCCCGGTCGTTTGCATCAGATCTCTTAAGCCTTTCCCAGCCCTTATAAAAAGGTGACTACCCTGGTTTGCAAGCCTTCCATTTTGTAAGCACAAAACGCTTTCCGGACAAGACCTAACCATGGCCCAGCCCTTTCACAGCAGCGGCTCTGAAGGAAGCCGTGCTTGCGTCTGCTGGGCAGGTGGGGTGGGCACACACCTGGCTGCTGCCCCTCAGGCCTGCCCAGACCCGCAGGAAGGACGCTTTGCATCTGCATGCCCCGCTGAAGTTGCTGTCTGTCATTTTTGCTTTTACAATTTAAGTTGCTAAAAGCCCAAAAGTGCTTGTGCTGAGTTACACAGCAGGTCACAAACTGCCTCAAACTTCAAAACCAACTCACATGGAAAATCTTAAAAAGTCCCTTCGTGTCCTTGTTTTAAATGCTACTTTTTTTTTTTTTAAATGGTCATCATTGGCTAACAGAAATTAAGAAAAGAGAAGGGCCATTTTTGTGGATTTCCTGGGTTAGTCGGTGAAAAGGGCGCAGCAGACTTTGCAGGAGGACCAGAAATGGCTGGAACGTCTTGTTCCCCCCTGAACCAGTCTGACATTTGGAGGGCCGGTACACATGACCCACCCCAAGGAGACCGACCGAGGAAATCTTGCCATGTGTGACAATTCCTCCTGCAAAGGAAAACACTGGTACTTTTTGGAGCAGGACATGAATGCAAACTATATGCATTAAAGAAATGAGCCTGTAACAGCATGCTATGTGATAGGCAGAGATAAACACGGGCAGAGAGCCAGAATGGGTTGTCTGCTATTCTTGGATTCGCCTTGATCCTGTGGGCAGAAAAACCAAGAGGTAACTCCTATGGTTCATTCCAGCAGCTACGCTGGCAAACTAAAAACCAACATTGCTATCTGCAAGCAGATTTATCTGGGGTCAGTGCGGTTCTTCACTATCCAGTGCTAAGACTCCTCCTTCATCATTTTTTTGCCCATTATACTTAATTCCTAAAAGCACTAGTAGATTTGAGATAACAGGCCTCTTAGTTATGACTTCAATCTGATTTGCCAACATGCATATGTTAAAAACATATGCTGATTCTCAAGCCAAAACCAATCTGCCAGATTCAATCACAGAACTAATTTTCAGGGCCCAGTTGTAAAATCCTGAAGGCAGAGCATTGCCACGCTTACGAAAATTGCCTGAAGCTCCTGAGTTACAACTGTGTGAACAAACAGCCAGAAAGATAAATATTTTCGGCAGCCCTGGAATACTGAAAACTGTTTAATTAATTGTAACTGCAAAAGTTTGTTCAGCTAAACAAAGAAAATCCTCACCAAAGCAAAGGGTTTTCACAATAAGTAGGGAAACGTTTCCCATTTACCTTACAGCACAAGCCAAAACCTAATTAATATTTCAAAAGAGAAATTTTCAAACACAAAATAATGGTATCTACAGGCTAAACATTTCAAGGTTAAAAGATGATTCTTTCATTTTCAGGACTAAGACAAAATTGGTGAAACTTCTATTTTTCTAACGGCTTGACTGATGTTACACTTCTGTGCCATGTCATGCTACTGTAAGCATGGCCTTCTTATAACGTGAATCTCACCTGATGCTGACATCAGTGTTTTCTTAATGAAAATTAAGTAATCTCTTGGCTTTTCACATTCCTGGAATCTGAGAAGTTCCAGAAACTAACTTAGCATGAAGGCATGAGGAACACACCAATGCACGCGGATGAAAAGAACTGATTTTGGAGCTCTCTTAGGTACAATAAGGTAACGTGTGCACTAAAATCAGGTACCCACTCCACCCAATAGTGTAATTATACAATCCAGGTTCTGGCTGCTGTATTACAATCACAGAATGTAATACAGCCAAAATTTAAGAGTCCATTTTCTTGAATAAAAGGCAATCAAGCCCACAAGGTTTAGCATTTGTGAATGAATAGGCAGTAGTCTTCCCTCTAAGTCAGTGCCAGGGTAAGACACGTAAGATCTGTCATTAATGAAAGATTAGAAGGAGGAGTAACATCATTGCTGGACGGAATAGATGCCAGCATAGCATTTTTTAAATTATTACTTTGCAAGAGAACATCACTTTGTCCTAAGGGCAAGCTTCTCAATGAACATATTTCACCTACATCTTCACAGAGCTTCTGTTTTGTTCCTCAGTTCTTGTCTTAAAATATTGGAAAGAGTGGCTGGGCAGAAATGAAGAGAGAGTTCTGTTTCATGCAAAGATGTTTGGAACTAGTGGTGAATGAATGTGTTTCTGGTTTTTACTGAAAAGCATAATGAGTTATATGTTTGCATTTTGCCTTCAATAATTAAATAAATAGTGCCATGTAAATGTATAGATGTGAGAAATATAAGCAACAGAATTGTCCTAAATTTAAAGAAAACCACTGTTGCGATGAAGTCAGTCAGCCTATGCCAGACTAGAAATCCCCTCACTCTTCCATTTTGTGTTTAATGTAGTGAAATCTCCCAATTTCAAACTCTTTTTATGCTTCCATCACCATGATTTTTACGGTCATATCAATGGATATCAATGAACCTAAGCAGCACTACAAATGGCAGACATAACTTCTTAACTATGGGATTCTGATAGGTGGCCTTAATTGATAAAGCTCAAATTCTTTCACTTTCCAAATATCCTAAATTTAGAGTATGCACGCATTAAATTTCAACAGTTGGAGCGGTAGCGCTTCTCAGCTATTAGCCACAAATTCCAGCTATTAGCTTGCCTTCAGCATGGTTGCATAGATCTGCTAGCACTGCTGCTGAACAGTCTCTTGCTTTGACTGTTACAGTGTATGAACTTTCAGTGAATTTCAAATAATATATTATGTTTCAATACCTCAACATATACCTGCAGGAGATTTTTCAGTAGGTAACAGTTTGGTCTAATCAAGAACAATGCTGACAGGATACATGTAAAGTTAAGCTAAGAAGATTTTGCCACCATGGGTATTAGTAGCCTCCTGACATCTCTACTGAACTATAAAAACTGTGTTGCTTTCTCTTCGAAAAAGGTCCCTAGATCCAAGGCCAGAGTTGTAGAGTTCCTCTTATAAGGAATTTTCATGCTGCAGACAATAGCCATAGGTGACAAAATATCATGAACTTTGGCAAGTCTGGTCTCAAGTCTTTCAAACGCTGTCAGCCCATAAAGCTAACTCACTTAACTGCTCTCCCACTTTCTCCAGCAGGACGAGGTTACCAATATATGCATTGCAGAATCTAGCAGGTAATTTCAACCATTCCTCAAAATACATGTACTTCTACACCAGAAGTAGGGGGAATCTTCACAAACGACAGCCTTGCAAACGAGAGATGTAAAGGCACTTACCTTCAAATCTTGACACCATCACGCACGCAGCTGCCAAGACTACTAGCACAAATAGGAGGCCAGCAGCTTGCACAGCGGCATGAGCAATACTTTCCTACAAAGCAACTTGTTATACTACCAAAGTTTTATATCTCATGTATTCTGAACTACAGAGTTGCAGATTTCATGCTGAGTTTGCAAATGGCTGAATAAGACACTAGCAATGGTTGTTTATACCCATGACATCTGCAGTACAGGCTGGGAGGGAGATTAAAAAACCCAACTGTCATACAACTCTCCATATCAAGGTTATCTGTTACCCCATCTCTCTCTCTAAAAAGGCACACTTAAATAGTCCTATATTAATAGATTAGATAAACATTCTAATGGGGGGGTAAGAGAATGGAGTTTTCTTACACAAAGCTAAAACCTGTTCTTGCAACAGGTCCAACCTGCTTTACTTTGACCATTGCAGAGGGTGCAGCGCTGTGGTTACTACAGGAACACGGAGGAATTTCAAGCTCCAGCTACCCGCTCAGCTAATGACTAGCATGACAAAATGATAATTTTTGTTTCTAATACCAAATTACAAGGATATTTTTTCTTTTCAGCCCTGCTAAAATTCTGCTGCCAGAAGGTAGATCTAAAACCACAGAAGCATCGATGATCTGTTAAAAATGACAAAGTTAAACATGCATCAGTTCTAACACCAAGTGTAATGTGCACAATTACTTTTTTTCAGCTTGTTGAGAAACAAAATAGCATTCAAAATCTTAATCTGCTCTACACTTCAATTGCCTGTTGCTTGAATAAACCTTTCTACCAACACCCAGTGCTCTGCATTCCAAACACAAAGGAAGAGTAATCAATAAAATGTATATGAAACGTGGGAAATGGATATCTCCCTTCCCAGAGTTTTTACCTCAAAGAAAACTGAAGAAACAAAATTAGTTGAGAAATAAACTAGTTTTCATTTGCCTTTCTTCACATCAGGCACCTCTGAGCCCTGACTATGTGAATAAAGCTGTACACAGCCAGAACTATAACACATCACTATACTGGGGCAAATCCCCTTTCTATATGTACAGTCAGATTAAGTTAGTTTGGCCACTTGCCCTTAAGCGTATTGAAAGTCTCAACACAGAGTTTAGCAGACTAAAAGAGGGTTCCAAAGTGAGTTAATTAAACTATTGTAACTTCTTGTATAAGGAAGAATGGGATGCCCAGGTGGAAAGTCATTTAAGGAACATATGTTTCTGTGATGTTCTTAATGGCATCGACTCCTCAGAGAGATCCTTTCTGAAGAATTTGGCAGCCACAACAGGGAACTGAGCACGGACTACCTGGCACAGTGCAGTGCTGCACAGAGGTAACTCTTAATCACACAGTCTGGATGCTGGAAGCAATATAATTACAAGAAGATACATTCTGAGCAGGTTATATTAGTCCTGTTATAATTTCATGCTAATGTGCTTATATTCCTCTCAACTAGCTTAACTATCTTCTCCTAGTACTGCATCATGGACAACTCATCCTTTCCTACTGAAAAAGCCTACCAATTCTGAAGCATCTGTTCAGAAGAACCCCATGTTTCTCTGGAAGGATCTTTTGCATTTCTGAAGAGGTAAGGAACGGCTGAGTGAATTCCTTACAGTAGCAGAGAGTTTTCCAGCAAGCCTAGGAATAAAAACTTACAGCTTCTCTCTCCCCGCTCTATTCTCTAGCCATTACGATATACTTTCTAATCCACGGAAGAAAGAACTTAAGATACAAACTCTTCAGTGGAACTGGAGTTCCCAGTAGTTGACTCCAGACTGAAACCACCCCTTTCAGCAGCATCGCTCCAGATCTACACTGATAAGCAGTAACAGCAAAACACAGCTCAGTCTCTTTCCTCTCGAAGCAAACACATTAGACCAGCATGCATTGTATCAACACAAGGTGGTTTAGCCCCAGAAGAATCACGAAGCTGAATCAGCTCAGACATGTAACTCATTTGAACAGGATTTGTCTTGCAGAGCAGACATGCTTTTTAAAACAGTCAGTTCAGCATTTACTGTAAAAACATGTGATGAAAACAGTACAGTTCAGCTTCGTCAGTACCCACCAGGTCACGGCAGTATGTGCACTCGTAGGTATAGGATGAGGAAGTGCAAACTGCCAGGGTGTCCTTTAAAAAGGAAAGAAAGCAGAGACATACCAATCTAGGATTACCCCAGGGAAAGTTTAGTTTCTATTCTCCACAAGGTGAAAGAGAAAGAATGATTGTTGCTATTATCATAAATTATACCCAGAAACATTTACTCTTCAGAAGAGCTTAGCTCTTAGCTCTCTGTTACAAAGATGTCAGGAACAATAAGAGCAAAAACCCCAACAACCTGCCAGCCCTGGCTGCTGCACAGCAAAAGCTCAGAACTGTGTCTTTATTTAGTGTGGCCTTTGTTAAAGCACCAGTTAACTCAGGAAACAGGCAAGTTCGGCAAGTGAAGGTTTGTAATTTAGTCCAATAGGAAATAATACTAACTTCAATTGGAAACAGCAATTACTGAAAAAGAAGAAACTTGTTGGCTTGTTACCATCATCGCTCTTTGCAATATGCTCAGAACCTTTCATCCACAGAGTTACTGCTTTTTACTTACATTAGCTACAAGAGCACTGCATTGGTATCATGACACTGTCTTTAAGGATCTATGCCTAGGAAAAATGAAGACAGGCTGGTATTAAATGACAGCAAACCAGCCAGAGTCAAGCAGAGAAATTTAGACTCTCAGTCAGTCCTCTACTATTTCAATGGGCAGTCACTGTCCGAAAGGTGGAAAAAGAAGCCAGGAGACCTTGTCTTATTCATGTCTGTGTTTCTATAATGCCTTTTTAGTAACACATGCTGTAACAGTTTTGTTTTAATTTCTCCCTGGATTATTTTTCCTTCATTTTTGATGCTAGCTTGCTGCTTAGTCTTCTCATCATAAAACAGCAAACAATAAACAATACACCACACAGGGTGCCTACAGGCACTGAAGATTTCTGTTTGTACCAGCCCTGAGAATCCAGGCAGCTAAGCTGCCAGGCTCTCATTTTCTTGCACCTTCTTTTTTATCTGAACAGATGGAAACTTAAGAGCAGAAGCCAAGAACTTAACATGGACATCTTTACAGTAGTTACAGTAATTACTGTAGCTGTAGTTACAGTAATTACAGGGTGGTAGCACACACATGCACAATGGCTGTCATCTCTTCACTGCTAAACAAGACAGCCAAAGATCATCTATCTAGTTTTCAAACATTTTTACAAATAGGGGACATTTGCCAGAAATGACTTAGGTCAAAGACAGTCTTTCTGGGGATTTCCAGCAAGCACTGAGGTCAACTGTAAAATGCCTATGAAAGCAGAAAATAGTTTTTCAAACAAATGTTTTGTAACTGACAGGACAAAGACTGTTGAATGCCTTATTACTTCTCTAGGTAAGTGGTAAGGATCAACTACTGCCTGCTGTCCACCTGAATAGCCAGTTCTAGGAAACAACGTATTGATACCTATCAATGATTGGGAAGTTACCAGACTGACACATATAACAACTTTAAGGGACAAACACTGTAATTAGAACCACAGAACAGCTGAGGTTGGAAGGCACTCTGAAGATTGTTTAGTCCAAACCCCCTTGCTCAAAACCAGGGTCAAGCTAGAGCAGGTTGCCAAGGACCACGTGAAATTGGTAATCTTTCAGGTGACCTGTCCCCTGCATGCTTGTATCTGTGACATCTGAGACTTCCTTCACGACTGTCCATGGAAACCAGTGCATATGCAGCAGCAAGGTTTCAAGACAGCCTAAGAGCCTGACTTTTTGGCACATGGCTTCACATATGGCCATTAGCATCAAATTTTTGTTTCACTGTGTATGCTCTTTTTAACCTGTAATGCTTGCCCTGTGTGCCAAGGCTGGCATAGGAAGGCAGTCCCTACTCTCCGTGAAGTCTGCTCTGCGCTGTTCGATTTCGTATACAGTGAGATTCTTTTCCTTCCAATTTTGCAGAGAATTTAAATAATCTCTGTTTGTACCACACCCCTGCTCCAATACAGAAAGATCAGAAGATACAGGCTACTTTGGAAACACTCCAATAACACTACAAATTGCTTACAGCCAGTAATATGGGAGAAAGGCTAGTCTGTCCCAGGTGTGAGATACACGGAGATAAAAAAATTTGAGCAGTGTTTGTTTATACAAACAACATAAAAGACAGGGAGGGGGGAAATCTAATTCAGAATAGACAGCATTGCCAGTTTCAGCAGCAACACTTGGATGAATTCGATCCTCAGGGTTTGCAATTAATTCCCTTCACTACTGCCAAGGTCACCCCTCACATTCCAGTTTTGCAATCTTTGAACTATAAAGAAATGAACAATTAAAAAAATTACAAGACTTAAAAATACAGGCAAAGGCAGGAATATTTCCAGGAACCCAAACATAACTACTGTCTGTCACCTATTGACTTTAACGTGACTTGTTTTTAATTCACTTCACATACCCAATGCGGTGGTGCTCAGAGCATGCATGGACACACAGACACAGAGTAATAAACAAACATGACAAATATTTCATCCTGGATCCCTCTTCAGTCTTTCGGTTAGGATACCAGGAGTACATATGTAGAAGGAGTCCCACTAGCACGGGATCTGACTCTTCTGTTTTTTTCTGGCTAGATGTTACTGCTGTAATATGTGCTGAGATGTCACCATAAAGAGCAGGAAGGTGAAAGTTGCTCACCACAAGTGTGATAAAGCTACTGACTCCTCCTGTTAAATGATATATGCTCTCAATCTCAAAACTGTGGAAGATACTCAATATATTGTAAACTATTTAGTATGGGCTCAACAAACACACAATCCTGCATAAGGTCAGGAACAGCCTGCCAATGAACAGTTAATTTTAGTCAGTAGATAAATGTTGATTGTAGCTTATTGGCCTCTGAAATAGGGCCATTCACTCCATCTTCCTTGTGAATGAGTATCTCAAAATCACAATTAAGTCTGACATTAACTGGTGGAAGTCTGAAATGGGCAAAAATACACGTAACAGCTTCTCTCCTTAGCGTTGGTGAAGGAAGCTGATCTTATCTGTTTATAGCCTTCTTACTCTTCTAATTAATCTACCAAACTAATCTTTCATCAATAGCAAATAGCTTTTTTTTTTCTTTAAAACAAAAAGGGGCATATTTTTATGTCCACTCTGAACAAGGAATGCCATAATGGCACAGTTCAATGTAAGGCTTCCTTCTGTTTCCCTATATTTAATCAGTGTATTTATATCAAAATAGCTCTGGGGAAAAAAAAATTAAAATCAATGGGACTATTGCATGGGGGTGGGACTGGAATATGCTCACTGACACATCTTTCTGTAATCAACTGTTGACTTCAGGGATACTCTGAGTGGATTTAAGTACTGTAAACATGAATGTATGATTACAGCATTATTCTCTCTCAAGACAAATGAATCAGGGTCTACTTTTATTATTCCTCTATACCTATTCTTGACTGGTGAGGCAGCTGTAGACAGAATAGAAAGATATTAAGATCTCTCAGACAAGAGATCCCAGAACTTATTTTATTGCAGACCTTTTCAAAGACACAGCTCATTGAACTAAGTGTATCCAGTTCTGTTCCTGATGCAGCATGGTAACAATGGGATAGGGCTGTAAAATAAAAGAATTCAGACATAAATATATTAAATTTGAATTAGGAAAGGCTAGGCCACAGATAAATCTAAAAGACAGACAATGACGTAGCTATTACACTTAATAAAATTCCATAAACCTGCAGTTAAAAAGAATAGAGGGGAAAAAAGCCTCATGACAGATCACTGAGAGTCTGGAAACATCCATCTGGAGAAAAGATTTGTCCTGAAAAGCCTTAGCCAGCTCTGAAAGCAGTGATACTTCTCAGTGATGTTGAGGATGCAGCTCAAGCAAACACAGGTCTCAGCAGCAGGCTCTGCAGGTTATTCCTGATTTTCCTTCCTTTTCTGCCCATGCAAACAGAGCAAGACTTTCTGGAGACAATTCACATTAATAACTGGGATGTTAGTGTTCTCTTTATTATGAATTAATATCGCTGTATAAATTTGATCCATGTGACCAAATCAATCCTGTCTCAAGCAATTTCAGAATGAACATTTAGTTGTGCCAGACGTTTTCTGAGCACAGGGGAAGAAAGCAGCTAACCGTGAGGGAAAGAGCTGAAGGCTCTAACTATTTCTAATGATGCACCTAAAGATCATCAAGTAAAAAGGTACTAAGTAAGATCAAAGTAATGCTTTTTCAAAACATGAAATTTAGAAAATGTGATGAGGAGGCCATCTTCATCATATGGTCACTAGGGATTTAGAAATAGCCATAGCACAGGGGCTCTCTATTTGCATCAACCACTGCTAGGCTCTTGATAGGGAAACTACGCCAGAAGGCTCTTGAAAGTAGCGCTGCAGGAAAGCAGATGCACAAACTACTTGGAGATTATTTTTCTCTCAGTAGAAGTCAGTGGCATGTCTCTGATATATCTGAGGACAGATTGAGTTTTACAACGTATGAAAGATAAAATCAGGTCATAAGGCCACTGCTCTGTTCAGGCTGGTCTGAGCATGAGTATTTGAATCTAAGATTATAATAGGCTGAGATGCAAACTTGATCACCACTGAGTCAAGGGATGCTTGGACAGGATTTCGACACTGTATCAGGAACTGTTAATTTAGACCCACCTCTGTTTTCCATGCTAGCCAGAGTAAATTTGGATCATACGCCACAAGACAAAAAATACCAAGTATTCTAGCTAATGACGATTTAAATCAATAGCTCAAATATTGGAAGAATATAGCATTTCACCAAATAGCACTCAAAAATAGCAGGAAAGGGCTACAATCTTTTCTTCTGGCAGCATCAGATGCATTTTTCATCCTTTCCCAATAAATAATGTTTCAGAGCAGGCATTGCTGGAAATACTCCACAGACAGAAAACCCAAGTAGACAGTTCAGCTCCTTCCTCCTCCTGCCCAGCTAACGTGGCACAGGAGAGCAGGCATTAGTCCATTTCTCCTGCTTGACCCTGTTGAAGAATATGGTTTGCATGCTTATCCATGGGCCCTGGATCACGCCAGGTAACAGATGTAATGGGAGGACTCCTGTTCGAAGTAGAAAAAAATTTTAGGTCACACTTGAACCTTGTAGCTAAAAGCAGCCATCCAGCTGAAAGAAGAACGAGCAGCAGCCTTTCTGAAGGATTTAATGTGACGGGAGAAACTGAGTGACCCAACGTTTGTTTAGAATCACATCACAAAACAGACTCCTCTAGAGAAGTAGCAAATCTGAGGCAAGCCTTCTAGACGCCTGCACAGGGGGAACAGAACAAAGCTTTTCTCTTTTCCTATGAGGTGGCTCCCTGTGTGATTGCAGTTGGTTTTTTGCAGTGTCCACAGCTTTTCCAGCTGAAGAGCTGTAAATTTCCATCAAATTGGCAAGCCCCAAATTTTACTGTTGGCAGCTGACAAATCCTACATCAGCTCTGGAATTTCACTAGCGTTTTACTGGATTTTCACCGACAGAGTCAGATGGGTAGAGTCTGTGTGCTTCTGCTGATGTAAATTGTTTTATACTCATTGACATTTGGAATAAAATAAAGCACCAGCAAACTCAGACACTGTGTAAAACTTGGCATGCCTACAACATGGATAGCTCAGAAGGGTCTGCCATGGCTGGATCCAGGGGCACTGATGGAGAAGCCCAGAATTACTTTTAGAATGTTCTACAGACCAACAAGATCAACAATAGGCAAACACAATTTATAGTTTTTTTTAAATAGGGTAGCTGGAAGAGGAGGAAGCTCAGCCTACCAAAGACACACAGGTAATCAGCTACAAGGAAGCAGGATCCAACTTTTTTGCCTATTCTTAGGTATTAGATCATGCTAACTTCCCTACAATAAATGCTGTACGCACATGATGACCAAAAAGAGGTAGGACGAGGGCAGTCAATGGTGTCTATTCCTAGCTTTAAGGCTTGACCACTATCCTGGCCAACTCAATTAACCTAGGGTAGACTAGTCCACCCAGCTGTAAAATGAGACTATAATACTGACCTCGATTTGTGGGGAGCAGACAAATAGTCCCTAAGATAAGCATCACTGAGAGAGCATTCTTGCCTTGACACACCATTAAAAATAAGACAAAAGCTTTGTATTTCATTTGGGAAAAAGTGAAGAAGGGAGAAAGAAACTTCGTTTACCTTTGGATGGCCCTTCTCAAGTCACAGTATCCCGAACAATCCCAGCAAACATGCTCTGCTGCTCTGGGACATGATCTCACACTGCAGAGTGCTCCCAAGCTCAGCCAGCCTGACATAAGCAATGGGAAAAAACCCAGAGCAGAAACAGAGCAGAGAGAGAGGGAGTGCCACGCATCTGCTCGTGGCCAAAAACACATTGTCTGACCTCTGACACAATACAGACTATGATCTCTGAGAAACTCTAAAAATCTTACTGCCCAGCAGAGACACTTTTTTGGAGCAACAAAGGCAGATGTGCTCTCTAATGACACAGACAAGCTCTTAGCCTTCAGGCAGTCAGGTGTATTGTTACTGAGTAAAGCAGCTTTTTCTCACCTCAGGGTCTAATTCGTTTGCCAAAGTATTGCACAAGTGGCACTCTCTATTTGCAAAACACTTCCTCGGGTGGCCTATTTGACACCAAACAGCAGATGGTTTACTGTCCGTGCAGCAAATACAGTCATTTTGGGGTTCCAAGTGGGTCACAGCTTGGTCATACAGCAAGCAGCTGCATTCGTTGTGGAAATATTTCAAATGTTTTGCTTATGATACCTGGATACTTCCTCTCTAATTCTGTCTCCTCTCCTTCTTCTGCTTCAATGCCTTTACCTGGAGGTAAGTATAAAAACCAGATAAAACCAACACACAAACTTCCCAGAGTTTCAATCTATTGGTATCCCAAATCATTCACATGCTGGAGGCCAAAACAGAAAGCTCCTCTATCTGCCAAGCTCTAGAGAGATGACTACATCCATGCCATTCCTGCAGGACTCTACAGTTTACCCACCTCAGTTCTTTAGTTGCCAAGGTGTTTAGCATGGATAAGGCACATAGCTTATATGAGTTTAAACTGGCTCCGTTCATTGGGGTGCCTTGCATTGGGGTGCAAGTGCGTATGTTTTCATATCTTGTACAGTTTGCTGCAGGATATGTTCAGAAGCTCAGCTAGGTTTTTTAAGCCCCTTATGGCTTATGACACCCTCCATTAGGTATGGTTTCAGAACTTGAATTTTATACTTGCCCTTACGTTGAAGTGAAGTACAGTAAAGACCTTCCAGACCCTACAGTGTTATGATTTTCATAGCACTTTGCATCGCAGTGTGACACACAGAAAGCTCACAGACAACAGAAAGCCAACCAAGATGGATAGTAGGTTGTCAGGTCTCTAGATGTACTGAAAAACTGCAGTTCCTTCCACTTGAATCAACATGGCTCACAGATCTTCCCAAGATCAGGTTTTACCAAGTCTGCAGCTCTAACAGCCTCTCTTTGCTAAATTTCAGATTGGTGTTCAATACCGATAGATTTATACAGCAGCCTAGAAACTGAAGCACAAGCAAATGCAGAATAGGTCAGCGTTATTGTCCTTGTTCGTGACCTAGATTTTTTTCAGTAGAAAACAAACTGGGATTGCAGTGCACATAACGGGTTTATTCCAGAGAGAGAGCATAAATGCACAAAAGAGCAATGCAGAGTTTGCAGCTGATCTAGCACAGCTCAGGAAAGTATAAAAAATCTGGGCTGCACAGCTTTGCCAAGTCACATTAGGTGAATCAGTGCCCTCATCTATCATGACATGAGTCCGGCATCTCACATGCAGCCTCAACCATCTCTCCTCTTAAGCGAGGAAAGAGTAAACTATCTCCTGCATAAAGCGCTGCTAGCAATATTTATCCCACTGGCTATGCTAAATAATGTGTGCAGAGGTCAATACAGTAAGACATATACAAATACATCTTGGAACAAATAAAAGGTAGGGTTGGATGTTCATTTTTGGTATACGGGGCAGTATTAATTTTATTTCCAGATTTCATAAACTTTTCAAAGCCAATTGTTTAAACCGATAGTCCTCAGGTTCTGTTTTTTTTCCCCTAATGTCAGTTTTTGCTCCATTTTAATATATCCTCTTTAATTTCCTTTACAGCTAAGTACTGGTCAGAAGAAAATGGCAGAAATTTCCCTTACACCAGCTGTTATAGGATCTAGTGTGGATTTTAAAATAGAATAGAGTTGCAGCCTGCATTCCAAAAAAACTCCAGTGAACCATGTGAAGAGCATTGTTTGGGAGCAATTGGAGAGATAACTGCACTCCTGATTTAACTCCCTTATTATCCTCAGTGTACAAAACAAGTAGCTGCAGTAACATCATTATGCTGAGAGTACTGAAAAGAACACAACACAAAATAGCTTAATCCTCATTTCTGATACGAGCTGTTTAGCAGCTTCAGCTGTACAACTGTGGGAACTAGTGGTACAATTTCACAGAATCTAGCCCCATGAAAACTCATTTTTTGCACAGTGCGCAAACACGAAATGCAAAATAAATCATCTTGTGCTAGGTAGGGCATTTGATTAAGACTAGTGAGCCCAAAAAACAGAGCTACCAACAGGCTCCGAGTTGTGCAGTCATACCTCTTCCTATTCCTATTTTATTCAACTTCACTTAATTCCTCCTGGTTCTTTGCACGTGTACATCAGTTCCCTCTGATGCTACGGTTCTGCTCACAGATTTTTCTTTTTGAAAGGATTTTGGGGGAGGATCAGACAAACAGAAAGACAATCTTTTTTACTTTGTAAAATAGTTGAGCTCCCACCAGACTGAGACCTCAAAGAAGTCGGTCCAGTACAAGCTACAATAAAGTACAGGAAGATGGTTCAGCAACCAAGAGAAAATGAAAACAAGTGACCAGTGGAGGTAGCTACACAGACCAGCCACATGCAAAATATTATGGCAGAACAGGCAGCTTAAGAGTGACAACTTTATATTTTTCTCCTTATTTGAAGTTTCCCTTAACCTAAAGGAACTTACCAAGACTGAAATTATAGAGGCTGACTTCTGCCCAGTATGTTTTTCTGCACCCTGGCCTGAAAATTCAGAGCCTTGAAAGGAGACAGTTCAACCTACCATTATTCTGAAGAGGTCTTCTCACTCCTGACTAGCTAAGCTCTGGCCGAGAAGCCATCAGCCACAGCTCCAGTGGTGGTGAATGCAGCTACAAGAAGCCTTAGGGCTGCTGAAATCAGCCGGCAGGCTTGCTGCAGGCCAACGAAGGTCTGCATGAGAGGGGGTTGACTTGCAGCATCTGAAACGCACGGACTGAAGACAGTGCAGTCTGAGAGCAATCAGGAAGTGTCTCAATAAAAAAAAAAAACACAGGCTACCCAGCATGGAGCAGAGGAAGCAGCACCATAATCCCCACATGTACAGAAGAAGATAGGAAGAATAGAGAGAGGGCTAACTTTTGTAGGGTTTTTTAGAATGAATTGTAAGAATTAATTATTTGTATGTTACCATGATTTCATACCAACTTTAGAAGCTGGGGCTCACTACAGTAAAGCGCAAGGAGGGAAGAAGCTTTGTTATTTACAAAGCTGCAGAGATGTTCTCCTTTCCCTGCTCACCTGTCCAACAAGCACCGTGCTTTTTTGTTTTGTGAATGTGGCCTCACAACACCTCATTACACTATGAAACTTCCCAACCACAGGCTGCTTTTGGGAAGGGCCAGGAAAGCACCATCGGCCTGATCTCCATCAGGCTAAAATAAATTCAAAGAGTAAGCTAGCGTAAATACTCAACAAAGTTAATCAGAAACCAGAATTTCCCATTTAGGTAAGATTTCTGAAATAAACATAAAATTGGATATGCATTTCAAACAGGGGAAACCTAACAAGTCCAGAGAGGCCTGGGTCTCCCTGCAGGATGCAACTGCAAGGCAGCAGCTATCAGTCTGCCTTTGAGCTGAGGAGCAGGAGCTGCACGACCTGTCAAGGAACTCGACTTGTGGCCAGGGCTCTGAGGGCTCCTCAGCAATCCGCTGCCACCAGCCTGTCAGGCAGACTGCCAAGGAGCTGGGCAGGAAGGAAACCAGGGAGGTTTCTAACAGAAAAAACATCCCGCTGGAAAATTTCTGACCCACTCTAATAATGGGCCTACTTTCAGAGTCAGTTGTGATGCTGGCAGAAGGTAGGGAGACCCACTGCATTTTCTGTTTAGTTATTGGCTTCCTATATAAATTTCTTTCTATACCAGACACACGCATTAACTGAAATAATCCTTAAGAAGGATGTTCATAAATCCCTTCAAACCTCTCCACAGCAAACGACATTGCTTTTCCCGAGAATGATGACAATTGTTAATTGGTGTTATTCAGAAGGTAACATTTTCTTTGGTAAGGTCTTTACTGCTTTAGGCAACCACACGTACTTTTGGCAGCGTCTCTAGACAAGCCTTGTTGGCAGCACACAGTATATGCCTCGCTCGGAAAGATTGCATGAAAAAACAGCTCACTTTCCAGTTCCAATTCCAAGGCTTCGTAAACTTGGCAAGGCTGACAACATAATCTGGCTTGACTGCAGGAATAACTGATGCCTGATAGGTAGCATCCCACAAAGCGACCTGAGCTGCCCATGCACACGCAGTTACTCTACAAAAGGAGACCTTCTTAGCCTAACTCCCTGACTACTGGCAGTTGACCGACCTACATACCGTTCGTTGTTCAGGGTCATTCTTGGAGGGTCAAGGTTGGGGTTCTCCATGGACTCCATTTGAGGACAGCGTAGGAAGTAGTAGAGGGTGTGGAGAGCATCAGGGGACCAGGAGATGGGTTGCTGCTGCCGGGTTTGCCGAATGGGGCTCATTCCTGGGCGGATGGTGTTCAAGCACTGCATGTGGTGCATTGCTCGTGATACCAAATCACCTGCACAAAGAGAAAGAATGCAAAAGCATCTCTTTACTATTCATCCACGGTCCTCTTAAGTACACTTTTTGAACTAAATAAAATCTCTCACAGCTAAGAGAAACGTCTTTTGTGTGCACATATTCTTTTTCCTCCACAAAGGCATAAACTGTCCTCAAGCTTTGCAGGTTGTTGTATGGGAAATTTAACTTTCTTTCAAATGACAAGCTTTAGTTAGAAAATACAGAACGAAACTTCTCTCAGTCACCATACATTCAGAACAACAGCTTTATAGTGATTTTTTATATCCTGTTTTAATGCTGGTTTTCTCCTCTTTCCAACCATGTATACCAGTTTCTTGCCTGCCTACAAAAACTACTGATATCTTTGTAAAATGTCCACAGCCCAACCTGGGAGCACAGCTTTCACAAGGCAAAGCCGGTAACACCAGTACAGAAACTTTACTCTCATCGCCAGCATCACCGTTTTATGTTATGAGATTGTTCCCATTTCTTTCAACTGGGTTGTGACGTTCTACCCTCCCACCCAGGCACTTGTGACAAATTAATGATGTTACATTCAATATAGAAATCCCTTCTTTTAGGGGTCTGCTTCTCTCATTCTCACTCTAGCTGCAGGTTTCTCCAGAATAACAAGACCTGACTCTCTTATTAAAAAGCCAGTCTTTATCATGCTGACTGTCACAAGCTATGCCAGAAATTTGCCCCTGAGCCTTGTAAGAAGTTCAATCCAGGAGCTTTCCGGGCTGCTCAGTCCTCTTGGTCTTTGAACTCGAGCCAACCTGCCTCTACGTCAGAGTATTGGTGGATTTGAGGAGGCCTGGAAGAAGGCGACCTGTATTACACAGTTTCTACTCGGAAAGGATTTTAAGACTGCAGATTTTTAAAAAGTTCACAGAGTGTTGACCCCCAGACAGCAGCTATGCAGTCACATAAAGCTGGTCTTTGGGTAATAAACTTGCTTTGGGCACACCCTGTTTACTCTCCTTTTATTGTGGTGCATTACAAACTCCCAAGAGCTTTGCAACAAAGGCTTCAGACACTGCATCTTTGAGTAGTGTGACTACCATACCAGTGAGCTGAACGATTACTATAGATTACTATACATAGCTAGGATCTATTTTTTCCTTGGGAGAATCCTCTGTTGCTTTATGTTTTACAGTCCCCTAAAACTCTCACAGGAAATGTTACCCTATTGTGTCCTACAGTTACAATACTGGGAAAGGATGGAACTGAAATAGTCGCCCCATCGCAAAGCTGGTTCCTGAGAAAGCGCCCTGAACTTAGCCGTGCCACACATGAATTAGTCACGCCTCCCTCGAAATTCTTAGGAAGTTATTATTTGTTCATTTATATCTAACAGCAATACACTGAATTTGCCAAACAACCTCCAGCTGAACCCATGGAATTCTAGTGTTACACAGGCTAGGGAGAAACCCCCACAGGGCTACTGCATGTCTAAACATGACAACGTTATTAGTGGTTCAGATCGATGGAGTATTAAAAATCTCAATTTGCAACGTAAAGCTGTGCCACTCGTTTGTTGCATAGTACATTCAGTTCAGGGACCCACTTCAGAATGGAAGAACCTTCTAACATCTCTGCCTTTCCACTTCAGTAGCTCCTGCCTCTCCTGCAACCAAACGTTTTATGAGAGTATCGTGAATCCTTCAGCGTTGGTACTAACACAGAAGTCTGCGTAGTTATAGCAG
The DNA here is from genome assembly GCF_964195595.1 of Calonectris borealis. Taxonomy (NCBI): domain Eukaryota; kingdom Metazoa; phylum Chordata; class Aves; order Procellariiformes; family Procellariidae; genus Calonectris; species Calonectris borealis. The sequence goes on from NC_134325.1 coordinate 19,058,965, forward strand.
AAATGCATCTGGAATTCAAATTTTCAGCTCAAAATAACGTTCCTTCTCCTTTGCACACTCACTCTCTTTATTTTTCTGGCAATGTGCAGCAACTTTTTTTTAAAAAAAAAAAAAAGTAGGCAACTGTATCAGGAGATCTATTCACTAGATGTAATGACCAAGTTGGCCAAAGCAGGGACAGGGGAAGAGAGGGAGGAAGCTGTATTCAATCTTAGGCCCATGCTACAAATGTTCTCTTGTGTTCCAGGATAAATAGAGGTGTGTTAAAGGAATTTGAAAACCTCAAATTAAGGCAGGTTGCAAAATAAATGGTGAAACCCACAAACTCCTCGCTGGCCCTGACATTCATTAGCATTCAGATGGTGGAGACTAAGAAAGTGATGCCAGCAGAAATGTTGCAAGGGAAAAGTAGACCAGGAAAACACAAATCATTTTTGTTTACTTTAAAGGGGCTTTGTGAGTAGTCTAGGAATGGAACAGTTCATTTGGTTAGCATTAAAAAAGAAGGTTTTGAACAAGTTTTTGTTACCAAAGTGCTCTCAGATTTTTTTTCCTCCACTTTTTGTTTTTTAAGTAACCAAAAAGCTTTTCCTTGAATATCCTGCACCCTTGACATTTCTGCTGCACAAACACTAACAAAGAGAACCCTCTTCGCCATCTGAGGGAGGTGCCACTGCTGTGTTCCACAAATGTACAAGAAAGCCTCCAGAGACAGCTAGGCAAAAGCATCCATCTTCTGTTGGCACTAACACCACTAAACTACCAAAAGGCTAGAAAAGCCACATCTTATGCATCTCTAAGGTGAATTAAATACAAAGTTGTCTAATGAAACAACCTGATTTTCATAAACAGCACCACGAGACAATTAAATCTTGCACAACGTTAGCCAAATACTGCTCAGACTGTCAACAATAGCAACACTCCCACTGACCTCAATAGCGGAGGGACTGGCTCTCCTGCTTCACTGAAAGAAACCCATGTTCGATTACATCCGAAACTTACTCAGTTCAGAGATGCTTCCAACGCAAGTTGCCAACAGAGATTGCTCTAATGTTCGGAGTTCCAGCTGGGCGTAAGCATCAGCCCGTCCATCGCCGCACACAGAGCCATCGTTGTATGGGCTAAAGTAGGCAGGCAGAGACAGCACACCTGGGGACGAGAGCAAAGAACAGTCCTGTGACAAGTGAAGTTACAGGAGCGGAAAAGCAAGTCTCTCTACTGATAGGAGCGGTAGGGAACTTGAACACCTTTGCACCTTTCTTGGGGGACTGGAGGTCTTTTGAACAATTCAAACAAAATCAAACAGTGCTGTAAATACCATTGGAATGGCTGAAACAGTGAAACTAGGCTCTAGGGAGTAAGGCTGGATGATTCCACAGCCTTTAAAAACTAGAAACAAATTGCAGTTGAGATAAAACTACATGAAAAGCTTTAGTGAAGTCTCTACTATTGTTTATACAACAACTCGGCTGTGCACACACAGCTTGATTTTGAACAGCTGTATGCAGATTGCTAGATATAAGGGCCTGATTTTTAGAGGTGTGAAAGATAACCTCTAGTCCATCTAAGGTAAACGTTAGCTACAATCTTTGCAACTCTGAAAACAAAACTATGGGCTCTGCCAGTTCTTTGAACCTGCATCCAATTTCAAATGCGCAGACTGTGGTTTCTACATGTGTGAACCTTTGGATATGCCAAACTACGCCCACAAGTTTTGGGGCTGACTGTATTTTCATGTCTATAAATGACCCCTCTATGAGAGAGAGAGATTAGAAAGATAATTACATTGCATACACGCATTTACCACACACACGCACTCCTTCCATTTTATCTTCTTGCACACATGAGCATTAATGCACAGTAACTGAACAGAACGACGGACTTGCAAGCAGTTTTGCGTAGTTGTTATTGGGACCCCAATAACATCCTACTTTGTGCATATCCCTACAACTCATTTGCATTGTGGGCTAATTAGAGCCCATTTGGGTGAATTGGCTGGGAATGGTAGCAGAGACTGAGGATGCTACAAAAAACTTGACATACAGTTTCATGTTAAGATGCAGGCAGTCATTCACCTTCCCCCAGACACCTTTTCTACCTGTTATCTTTGGTCGAGCATGGCAGATCTGCAGCCACAATGTAAGTCAGTGCAACATAGAGATCCAAAAAAATACTGCCTCCCCTGCTTTCCTCCCAGAAATCCATTAGTTGAATAGTTTCTCTTCAAATTAACGAGCTGAATTTTGTTGCCCTTTGGCCACATGATTGCTCTGTGTGGCACAGAGGGAAGGGTGGGAATGTGACCTCTAGAGCTGACGTGAGGTGGGGAGCACGGATACGTGACTGAGGCTGGGGCGGGAGAGCGGACCTGCCTCCTCCGGTGGCACCCTGGGGTGGATCTGGTGAAACACAGCGTGACACTGCACCCTGAAAAGCCGCCTGCAGTCCACACAGCCAGTGTTCCTGTACCCTTGTTGCTACCATATTTTCAGCTGTGTTCCATTGCTACTATACTTTTAGTTACGGATCTATCCCACAATTCCAGTAGCACACCCTAGCCCCAATTTTCCATGATTTCAGATGAGGACGCTTATAGCCACAACTGCCTATGCTCTTACCCTGCTGCATCCTGTATTTTTGATTTTTCAACTTTGATCCATGCACAGCCATACCAATATATTTCAGCTTAGACCCACATTTCCTTCCCACCCTCACCTTCTGACCCCGCTTCAGTCTTAGATGTGGAGAGACTTTACTCCCATTGCAGTGACCTCCTGTCACATAGGTGCTGTGTATTCTTGTCAAACAAAACCCTGCCAGCTGAACGGCAGCGCATTGTGCAAGAGCTTTGTTTCTTTGTCTTGATGTTTTCTTTTGAAATGTTATGCTGAATTGATCTCTCCTACTCTTTTCACATCCTCTTTGCATCCTGCTTGGTGGTAAAGCCAAGGGCTGCATCAAAAACTTCCTGGATATTTTGAGGATAAGGGAATCATTTATTCCTGTTGTGCTTCTTCACTGTACATCACTGTTAGTTAATAGAGAAAACTCTGCCAATGCCCTCTGTAACCTGAATAATTAGGAAGTCGAGGCTTTAAGAGCTAACAGAAGCGATGCATGCAAACTAGAAGAGCTTGCTTTAAATACACTGTAGCCTCCTATACAGAGCCTAAGCCACTTCCTTTTCCATGTTAAAGCTATGAAAGGATGTTTTAAAGACATATGGATTGAATTTATGGCAGAGGCAGAATGAAAATAGACTGATTTGTCAAAAGTTTCAAATAGAGGCATATAATTCTACAGAGGAGAAAACAGAAACTGGCAGTTACATTACTAAGCCAGGCAGAGGAAAAAAAAAAATGGGGCACGTTTTCTCTGCCAGCCAGTTTCAGTTGGTTCTGTTTTCTAACAAGGAATTAAAAATAAAGATTTGTAGAATGATTTAAGTTGGCTCACAAATGAAACAACATTTTCTCAGGTTTTCAGTTAACAGTTTGCCAGGTGCTGTGGGTAAGAGGAAACAGGGATGATTTATTTACTTTTGGAAAAATTACTCATACAAGATAGTTGCGGACAAAAATTATGTTCTCATCTGCCTTGGTACAGCTGAGGAATATCCTCTATGTACAAGAGAGGAATAAGGAAGTTACCGAGACTCTGGCCACGTGCCACAGCCCGATGATGCCACTGGGGATTTTCCCTGGCATTGCAGTGGGGTATGAATCAGGCCCTCATTACATAAGATTTCACAAAGGCTCCCCACGCCTGGCAGGTCTCGATAGGTACGAGCAAGCCTGGGAATGAGAAAACACACCTCTCGACACTGCTTTTGAGACAGACGGAGAGCAGTGACCGCATGGGCAGCAAAGTAGAAACGGACCCCACAATTATCACGTCTTGCAGCACGCTAATCCTGATCTCCTCTTCGATACATTTCCAGTAACTGCGCCGAGTTGGAAAAGCATCATCTTTGCTCCTCAGATCAGAAATTCAGGCACAAGGACATCTGCAGCCAAGCTTTGCCCACTGGTATTATAATTAGGAACAGGACTTAATCTTTAATACCAATTAAAAACACATTGTTTGATAACAGAGACAACTGCGTTGTGATGACTGCTTGTACCCCAAGTGGTGGTACCTGCTCTCCTCCCACTCAAATCAAGAAATTTGCAGTCAAAAGGTGTTATAATGGTATAAATCATAGGGGCAATTTCTATTTCTATCTGGCATTCCCATTTCTGTATTTTTATATTTGTGGCAACACTGGTTTTAATCATAGCTAGCTAAATAAGCAATTTAAATAAATCAATTCACGTCAAAACACTCTCTCTCTGTCTGAAATCACATTAAAACTGCTGATGTATTTCCTGACGTTCAAGAACGTGTTTTCCCCACAAAACAACAATGTGAAACAGCACGTAATTACCGTGCAGGAACGAACCATTCAGGCGTGCACACCACTGTTCTTACAATATTTTCTCTGATGTGGGCTACGTTGTGTTTCCTACACATCCCTGGCTGTATCCTGGCATTCTGGTCACAACATTTTTTTTTAATTAACCAAGATTTTAAGTATGGGATCCAAGCCCAGGTGAAGTTGGTGAGAGCCTATGAATTTGAGCATGGCTTAGATGAAACCGCAAGAGCACAGGGAGCTAAGAAGTCACCCCTCTAGAATGGCGTGAGGCAACACCCTGTAGCAGCCCAATTGAAAGCACATTTGTAGCGCTGTGATTAAGGTACGGCTGGCTAACAATTTGTTTCTGATATTTCCATAGCCTTTGAAATAGCAGCTGGAAATAAAGGCATATTTATTCTACCTCAGTTAATAGACGAAACCTGTTCATGGGCTCTTGCTGCCAACGATCTTAAAAGGCAGTCACGACTGGGTGAAATTCCAGTTAAGCAGTTCCTTAAACTCAAATTATTCTGCTTGCCTAAAGATTTTGAAATTGTTGTCTGTAATTTGATGCTTTTTTAATAGCCACTGAAGAAGTTTCCACAGCCTGAGCTAGGTCCAGGGAAAAGTCTGTTCATGCTCTTGGACATCCTCCTGGTTAAGAGGTGCAGCAGTTCTGCTGAGAGCTTTGGCTATAACGTGATTGCTCCCACGAGCAGGGCTGCGCAAAACTCTGCGTGGTTTCCTCGAGCTGGGCAATCGGTCCAGTCCTCAAGCAAGGCAACTTCTGTAAGGAACCCTGGGTCCATCTCTGAATGTCCCGTGATAATTCAGAAGCTGGCATCAAGTTCTGCTCTTTTGATATCAAGGTACAAGGAAATGCAGACTTTTACCTGAATTTCATTTTAAGATTTGAATGTTTAGAAACTTTATTTTAAATAATTTTAAAAGTACCCATCCTATCTTCACACTTCATGCTGTTTACATGTTACATTCATGAAAAAGGACTAGCCATCATTTTTACCTCGCTGTAATGATTTTCTCTCTGCTTTCTCTTCTTTAATCTAAATCCTTCATGTTGGGAGACAACTTCCTAGTGATTAACTCATCAGCCATTTGATGACTTTCAAACACTTACATGATGTCTGGAGGTTAAGATGAGGCCACTCACAAGTGGCAAAGGGCCAAGGAGACTTGTCGGGAAAGCACTCGAATTCTGCTGTCTGGGATTCATCACAGAAATTGCCCAGGATACTAACTCCCTCATTTCAGAAACGCACTGGCTGTATTCATGACAGGTTAGGCAAAAAATCAGAAATATAATTAGCACAGGGGTATACACTGTAAACTACTGACACAGAAAAAGTGCCTTTTTTTTTTTTTCTTGATAAACCTAGCAAAGTCTATGAGACAATACATGTGTATTGATTTCTCCCTTTGGCCAGAATAAAAACAGGTTCTCTGGGCAAGGATTCTGTGTATTGTGTTTGCATTGCCCCTAAAACAGTGGTGATCATTACTGAACACTACCATAACACAAATTAGCACAACAGGAAAAAAGTATCTATTTGGCAAAACCAGCCAGAAACGAAAGCCCTCAGAAAATTCAGGATCGCCTTTATACGTGAGAAATGCCCCTAGTACCGCAAAAAGCCCCATATGTGAAATCAGAACTGCTGTGAATATGCTACAAACATGTATTAGGAAACCAAGTAAGGAAAAATGGTCTTGGTCTCCAGCATCAGCATACTTTTGCAATATTTGGCTTGTGATAAATTCCGTAAGAAACATTCTGCGAGGTGAGAACGATAGCTGATCCCAGTGAACTGAGCTGTGATTCAGAAGGCCAAAATTCTGAGGGCAGATGGTGATGACCTGACTACACTGAAGTGAACAGCCAAATCCCACTGATTTCAGTGGGCCCAGTAAAAACCTCACCCAATTGCAACTGCAGTTCCCACACGAGAATTTGGCCATGACATCAGGATAGCTGTCACCTTGCACAAAGTCCTGTAATTCTTCATAGCAAGGAGCATTCAAGGCTTTCCTTGTTTTTGCTTCCCATTCTACGAAGCAACACAATGCCATGCAGTTCCCTCTTGCCAATCAATTGGCAAGTACAGAGCACCACCTAGAATTAATGCCAATTCCTGGAGCTCTGTTTTCTTCTTGCCAAACTACCACTGCTAGAAAAGCTCAACTCTCCTTTATTTTATGAAATGAGACAGAATCATTCTGACAGAAAATAAACAAACGCTCCCCACTCCCCCAAAAAACAGGCAACCAAAGTGTTCCTGATACAACTCACTCAAATCTAAACACATCATGCTCTATAATCAACTACAGTCATGCTATAGATTGTGAAAAAGACTTGTGATCAGGAAACAATGCATATAATTGCTAACATATAGGAAAATAATGTGGCTTCTGCTATAAAGCAGGCAGGCATCTCTTTCAGTTTGTCTCTGTCAGCAGTAAAAAAAATCAAACACAGTTGCTTGTATCTAAATCCACATTAAACAGTAATTCTGTAATTGAAAACAGGAGGAAAAGCTGAAGAGGGAAAAGCTTCAAGCAGAGAGAGCAGATCTTCAAATCTTCTGCAAGTGCTCAACTGAATCTCTCCATCGAAGAGCTGCTGTCCTAATCGGACACTTCTGCACAGATTTGTCTGATTCACACAGCGCTCACATGGGCTCCCCGGTCTTGGTCTAACTGCTCGCAGAGACAATGTCCTCTTCAAATTAACAAAATGCAATTTGCCTCCACTTCAGGAATGTTATCAGAGATGCTTTGTCTTGAAGCATGCAGCCTGGTCCTTCATGTAGCTCAATGTCAACAGGCGTTGCTTGACTGAGGTATCAAAATACCCCAAAACAGAGTTTTAAAGCACTCTCAACATCCACTACCCCTTTTCTGGGGTGCAGGTCACTGCAGCACCTCGTGTTCCAAAAGCAGGTGAAAGCAGTGGAGCTCACAGCTCCTGCAGCGCGATGCGAGCTGTAACGCTACCCTTGTGTGTATGCACTGCCACAGAAAGAGCAGAAGCCTACTGACAGTCACCACAAATGCTTAAACATCTCCTTACTCCTAGGTAACTAACTGTGTCCTGTCTTCATCCCACACTCGCAAACGTTCAACATACTTTGCTCACTTTTGCTATGAAAATGATGGAATTGGGCTGAAAGTTGGAGGGGAGAAGGTAGGAAGTAGGTATAAAAACTATTATATTTGAATCCAGCTGTGATATACAGGATTGCAAATGACTATAAATGTAGGAGAAAGGCCTTGGTTTGGTATCGAGTCAGTATTTACTGAGTCATTAATCCCACTTCCATATCCCTGTGGTCTTCCGGACAACCACTAACCTGGCTTGGCCCCAAGTACTTAATTGAACATAAGCACAAGGGAACATAACCTTGGCGTATATTTTAATGACTGCCAAAAAACATAGCAAATTTTATCTTTCGCAGCAGCAGCATACTTTGCAAGATAAAAGGTATCAGTGCTTTTATGAGATGGTGATTGTCCTCATTTCCATTTCCTAGATGGAGAAACAGAGACAAAAGGAGGAGAAGCAACTACCAAGCTCATGCATCAGAACCAGCTCTTTGGAAAGTCCAGATATCCCAGTTCAGAATCCCTGTGCCATTAGACCTTGCCTATATGAAACAGGCCAACATGGAGCCATTGGATCACAACCTGGATCCAGAGATTTGAAATCAATGGCATGACTGCGAGAGATAAAACCACCTATGTTTCTAGGACGACTATTTTCAGAATCCAGTAAGGCACATTAAAGAGAAAACCCTGTATTAGGCTATAAATATCAATGAAAAAACCAGAAAATTTTATGAGGCATGGTATAAATAGATTATGAACACTGAGAAAGAAATACAAAACCAGAATCCTGTGCCAAAAAATGAATGTGGTCCAACAGGCAGAAGACCTACCATTAACTAGTTGTGTAAACTCCGACCAGTTTACTCAATCTCAGTGTCCCAGTTCACTTATCTGGAAAATGGGGATATTGCTTCATTCCCATCAAGGGTAGTCTGACAGAAGCAGTGTTCTTGCTTCATTTGTTATTCTCATCTTACTCCTTCATGCTACTCATCATCTCAGCAGTGTCCCCATTTCCTATATGTGCCAATAGCACATTTTTTGTCCCTTAGCAACAGTCCATCTTTCATTTACATAGCCCTTTTTACCTTCACAACATTCCCAAAGCTCTCTGAGATACAGCTACTTCTGAGATGAAAGGACACCATATTGTGACAATGTATAATTCCACCTCAATGGAGCTTATGATACAGGAAGAGAAGCTTTACCCAACTGAGAGGGGTAAGAAGGGCAAAATGGATTTAAGCCTAATGGAGATTCTGATGTAGATACGATATCGGGACAGTTATTCTGACAAACATAGCAAAAATACCATAAGTTATTATAAAGAAGAAACTATATATATATATATACACACACACACACGAAACAACATATGAAAGCTAAAAAACCCCAAACCCTTATTTTTAAAAAATAGGAGAGAAAGAAAGAGAGCGAGAGATACGACAGATAAACAATGGCAACTCCAGAAACACCAAGTCCTTTAGTAGCATTACTGTGAGGATTAGAAAGCCTAGGGAAAAGAGGTTTACATCACTTTCTCCATTCCCTTAGAATTCTTTAGAAGTCTCCAATTTAGGTGCTTTTACAGTAAAACCAGCTTCATTTGGAGTAACTGGTAGGACTGCAGCGTAAGTCTAACAAAACTGCAGGCACCAGCTAGAGCCCTCATACCCTCTACAATACCCTCTTCTAATCCATCCTTATTGTTCACTGTCCTTCCTGAAATATGGTCTTTGAATCATGCCCAGTTCTCCAGATGTGGCCTGAAAAGCTCTTTGTACATACCATAATGACCTCTCTTTACTTGCGTTCAATTCTTCTATTTATACATCCCATGATCTGTATGCTTGCCAAACCCAAAGAGGATAGTAAATTTATATCCTCTGTCACTCCCAGTTCCTTTTCTTAGGGAACATCTAGATGGAGAATCTGACCAGGGCAGTACTCCAGAACAATCCCATGCAATCCCTTCTCAGCTATCCCAGAGTAATCTTTTGAAAGAGCTTAGTCTACATGACCCCTGCCCATCAACTTCTTTATACAGGTGAGCCCTTGGTCTGATAAAATCTGGTTAGACTCTCCTGGCTGTAGTAAACGTGCCATTAAAATAAGATTTTAGAAACTGTGGTCACCTAATAATAAACATCAAGACTGCAATTAGATCAGTTCATGACTTAAAATATTGTTAAGAGCTGTTTATTCTACACTTATTTTGAAAAAGCCATGAGGAAATAGGAACTCAACAGTAACCAAACTACTGCTCCTCAAGGACTGGTCTTTTTTACACGACTCAAGGATTGCCTCCATCAGCTGTCAGCAACACCCGCCCTCTGATGCACAGCTGCACAGTTTTGATTTTGTCAGGGTGAAATATGCATCTGTCACTCAATATAAGATTGAAATTTTATCTAAGTGAAACACAGCACAGTCCTGAGACCATGAAGTCTGACCTCAAGAGGGCAAGGTTTGGAGTCTCACTAGGATGATCACATGCATACCATGTTTGCAGACAAAAATGATTCAGGTTTTGAGTCACTGGCCAGACAACACAAAACTTCGGGTGGGTGTACACTGGGTAGTTCACAGGAAAAAAGACAGTATAGTGTAGATTTGATACCTAGAGTTTAATCTCCAATATTGTTGTCGGCGTAGCTACAGTAAATTGCTCACACCAGCATTTACGTGCATGAGTAGTTCATGAATCATACACTTTGTCATTTTTACCCCAAAACTGCCTGGAGCCCAATATTATCTTTGGTGAGCGCAAGTTTTTGGGACAACTATCAACACAAACCTCCACCATACAGATAACAATGTTTGTTTTTGACACGCACCTTTAGACAGGGTTTAGTGTCTAGGAGTATTTTGATAGCGCTAAAGACCAGCAACAATTCTATCTCAGAACAGAAGCTATTCCTCTCTTAATTTTTATTTCCTCAAACAAATACTTGGAAGTATTTGGCAGTTTTTGCCCCACAATACAGCAAATCAGTCTCTTACTAATGATAGTATTTTGCAACTTTCTGCTTCCTCACATCAAAGCATCCTGGAGATCTTGTCAACAATGACCAACTGTTTATAGCCTCAGAAGCGTTGTTGAGGAATTCCACTTATTCACCAACTGCTGACTTTTGCCCTGTATGTTTGCAACACCTTACCTATTTCTCACATCATGTGTGGTACTAAAGGACCATTTCATACCATCTACATTCATGCTTGGCTTTCTTCCATGATGTATGCCACTTGCTCTGGCTTCTAGCACCTATTTTACACTCTACTTCTGCATCTGCATTCTTCTTTCTTGTCCCCCCTGTCACCTGCTCATCATTATCATGTTTGTACTCTTCCCAGGATTCAGCCTTTGAAGGCTCAACACCAGTTACAAACAAGAGTAGATACAATATCTATTTTTGAATGTACCCTTTAGGGGTAGCAACACTGCAAGAATTTGGCACTATTTGTAAAGCTAGCAGAAGAAAAAACCCCAACAACTCCACTACAAGGCTCTGGCCTGTCTCTCGCATTGCGTAAGTGCCAAACGCGTTTCAAAGTCTAAGTCTCTTGGTTGTAGCCATTTATAGTTTGTATAAAAAGCATAACTTGTACACTTCCATTAGAGCCCTAAATATAACTGCCCTAAGCAAGTATTCGCTTTTCAAACAGTACCTCTTTGAATTTTGTTTTCAAAAGAATGCTGTTGCCACTATATTATTTATAGACATTTACATTAAGATCTAAATACTTGGTCAGGAAACCGCTCAGATTAATGGATCCCCAGCATTGTTCTATAACTCTAAATAGCTCAGAAGAAAAACAGGTTGCCTATATTTTTATTCTAAAGCAGCATGTTTTTTGCATAAGCATAAAAAGCAGCAATGTTTACAGTGCTCAGACTGGATGGGCATGGTTCTTTGAAGAATCTGGAAACACTACCACATGTTTCAGTTTTTTAACATAGCATCTGTACAGAGGATGAAACTTAGAATTTCAATCTTGGCTTGGGTTTTTTTGGTTTGTTTATTTGTTTGTTTTAAACAGGGAAAATATCTTTATTACACTGTGCACCGTATCTGTAATGGATTCAACTATTCAACGTAATTGATTTTGCCAGCATGCTATCTTCTTAAAGCTTTCTTGCACGTGAATTTCCAATTACACCATTTCATAGCATGCAATTATTTTCTTGACCCTTGGAACATAATTATTTGGAGAGGTGACCTCCTTCAGGTGATATGATGAAAAAACGGGAAAAATTGCCTTATGGCAGAAGTAAAAAGGAAAGTAATTTTCAGAGCAAGACAGGTTCTCGATGCTTTACAACACTGCGCGCACACAGACACTGACAGTGTCCCCAGGAGGAATAATACTGTGTAGCTCAGAGAGTGAGGACACGTGCCAGAATAGATTTGGCAAGAGCACGGTCAGCGCTCCAAACACCAAAGTAGTTCTTCTCACAGACAATAGGCAAAAATAATGTCGTGATTTTGTGCCCGCCATTTCTACCAGAGAGAACCAAATCATTTTCTTTAAATGTTATGGAACCCTTGCTGCTAACTGCAAAATAAAGTGGCATTTCTTGCACTTTTGCCAGAAGAGCAGCTCAGCCCTGTCCCCATCACTGCTGGCAAATTCTGCGGGACCTGAGGTGTAGGAAACGAACTCTGGAGTGCCTACCTGCTTATCCACGACTGTGTGGATTCTTCTAAATACCTTTCAAAATCAGGAAGCCAATTATTTTTCAAGTAATCTTGAATCATATGGTGCTAAAATAACTTGCCCACAGTCAGTCAGGGGCTATTCAAACTGCAGGATGATGCAAGCCACTTACTAGAGAAGAAGACCTGAGGAAGAACACAAGTTGACTGCAAATAAAGAAGCGGGCAGCTATTATCATTTTGCATTCCTCTCCCCCTTTTCAGTTAGCACCCATTTCCAACACTGAACAAGCCTGCTCCTAAATGTGAAGATATTCCTACGGCAGCATCTCGCATGCTGGTGGCAAAGACTACGATTACAGGGAACCTTCCTACAATTCTTATAAAATAATGGAAAACTGGCTCTCCGAGGAAGATAGAATCATAGAATCATAGAATCATACAGGTTGGAAAAGACCTCTAAGATCATCGTGTCCAACCGTCAACCCAACACCACCATGCCCACTACACCATGTCCCTAAGGGCCTCATCTACACGTCTTTTAAATACCTCCAGGGATGGTGACTCCACCACTTCCCTGGGCAGCCTGTTCCAAGGCCTGACCACTCTTTCAGTAAAGAAATTTTTCCTAATGTTCAATCTAAACCTCCCTTGGCACAACTTGAGGCCATTTCCTCTTGTCCTATCGCTAGTTACTTGGGAGAAGAGACCAACACCCACCTCGCTACAACCTCCTTTCAGGTAGTTGTAGAGCGCGATGAGGTCTCCCCTCAGCCTCCTCTTCTCCAGGCTAAACAACCCCAGTTCCCTCAGCCGCTCCTCATAAGACTTGTGCTCCAGGCCCTTCACCAGCTTCGTTGCCCTCCTCTGGACGCGCTCCAGCACCTCCATGTCCTTCTTGTAGTGAGGGGCCCAAAACTGAACACAGTATTCGAGGTGCGGCCTCACCAGTGCCGAGTACAGGGGCACGATCACCTCCCTATTCCTGCTGGCCACACTATTTCTGATACAGGCCAGGATGCCGTTGGCCTTCTTGGCCACCTGAGCACACTGCCGGCTCATGTTCAGCCGGCTGTCAACCAGTACCCCCAGGTCCTTTTCCTCTGGGCAGCTTTCCAGCCACTCTTCCCCAAGCCTGTAGCGTTGCCTGGGGTTGTTGTGGCCGAAGTGCAGGACCCGGCACTTGGCCTTGTTGAACCTCATACAGTTGGCCTCGGCCCATCGATCCAGCCTGTCCAGGTCCCTCTGCAGAGCCTTCCTACCCTCCAGCAGATCAACACTCCCGCCCAACTTGGTGTCGTCTGCAAACTTACTGAGGGAGCACTCGATCCCCTCGTCCAGATCATTGATGAAGATATTGAACAGGACCGGCCCCAAAACTGAGCCCTGGGGAACACCGCTCGTGACCGGCCGCCAACTGGATTTAACTCCGTTCACCACAACTCTCTGGGCTCGGCCGTCCAGCCAGTTTTTTACCCAGCGAAGAGTGTACCTGTCTAGGCCGTGAGCCGCCAGCTTCTCTAGGAGAATGCTGTGGGAGACAGTGTCAAAGGCCTTACTGAAGTCCAAGTAGACCACATCCACTGCCTTTCCCTCATCCACTAGGCGGGTCACCTGGTCATAGAAGGAGATCAGGTTGGTCAAGCAGGACCTGCCTTCCATGAACCCGTGCTGGCTGGGCCTGATCCCCTGGTTGTCCCGGACATGGCTCGTGAGCACCCTCAAAACCAACCGCTCCATGATCTTCCCCGGCACCGAGGTCAGGCTGACCGGCCTGTAGTTCCCCGGATCCTCCTTCCGGCCCTTCTTGTAGATGGGAGTCACATTGGCGAGCCTCCAGTCGTCCGGGACTTCCCCAGTTAACCAGGACTGCTGGTAAATGATGGAGAGCGGCTCGGCAAGCTCCTCCGCCAGCTCCCTCAGAACCCTCGGGTGGATCCCATCCGGCCCCATAGACTTGTGAACATCCAGGTGGCATAGCAGGTCATGAACTTCATCCTCTTGAATTATGGGGGGTTTATCCTGCTCGTTGTCCCTGTCTTCCAGCTCAGGGGGCTGAGTACCCTGAGGATAACCATTCTGACTACTAAAGACTGAGGCAAAGAAGGCGTTGAGTACCTCAGCCTTTTCCTCATCCTTGGTGGCAACGTTCCCCCCCGCATCCAATAGAGGATGGAGATTCTCCTTGGCTCTCCTTTTGTCATTAACATACTTATAAAAGCATTTTTTGTTGTCTCTCACGACAGTGGCCAGGTGGAGTTCTAGCTGGGCTTTTGCCTTTCTAATTTCCTCTCTGCACGACCTAACGCGATCCCTGTACTCTTCCTGAGTTGCCTGACCCTTCCTCCACAAGTGATAAACTCTCCTTTTTTCCCTGAGTCCCAGCCAGAGCTCCCCGTTCAGCCAGGCCGGTCGCCTTCCCCGCCCGCACTTCTTGCGGCACATGGGGACAGCCCGCTCCTGCGCCTTTAAGACTTCCTTCTTGAAGAACGTCCAGCCTTCCTGGACCCCTTTGCCCTTCAGGACCGTCTCCCAAGGGATCCTCTCGACCAGTGTCCTGAGCAGGCCAAAGTCCGCCCGCCGGAAGTCCATGGTAGCGGTTTTGCTGGCCCCCCTCTTTACTTCACCAAGTATCGAGAATTCTACCATTTCATGGTCGCTAAGCCCAAGCCGGCCTCCGACCACCACATCTCCCACCAGCCCTTCTCTGTTCGTGAACAGCAGGTCAAGCGAGGCATCTCCCCTGGTGGGCTCACTTACCAGCTGCGTCAGGAAGTTATCCTCCACACACTCCAGGAACCTCCTCGACTGTTTCCTCTCTGCCGTGTGGTATTTCCAGCAGACATCCGGAAAGTTGAAGTCCCCCACAAGAACAAGGGCTAGCGACTGGGAGACTTCTGCCAGCCTCTGGTAGAATATTTCGTCTGCCTCCTCTTCCTGGCCAGGTGGTCTATAACAGACCCCCAGCAGGATATCTGCCTTGTTGGCCTTCCCCCTCATCCTTACCCACAAGCACTCGACCTCGTCATCACTATCATCGAGCTCTAGACAGTCGAAGCATTCCCTAACATACAGGGCTACTCCACCGCCTCTCCTTCCTCGCCTGTTCCTTCTGAAAAGCTTATAGCCGTCCATTGCAGCACTCCAATCGTGCGACTCATCCCACCACGTTTCCGTGATGGCGACTAAGTCATAGCTACCCCGCTGCACAATGGCTTCCAGCTCCTCCTGTTTGCCGCCCATGCTGCGTGCATTGGTATAGATGCACTTGAGCTGGGCTGCCGATTTCTCCCCCGACAATGGCGTGCGGACCCTAGGCTCTTCTCTAGAGAGCCTGGTTTTATCCCCGTCCCCCTTCAAATCTAGTTTAAAGCCCTCTCGATGAGCCCGGCCAACTCACACGCGAGAATCCTTTTCCCCCTGCGAGACAGCTGAACTCCGTCCGTCGCCAGCAGGCCCGGTGCCATGTAAACCTCCCCGTGGTCAAAGAAGCCAAAATTCTGTTGATGGCACCAGCCCCTGAGCCACGTGTTGATCCGATGAGTTTTCCTGTTCCTTTCATTGACAAAAACTAACATAGCTGGAAATTTTTTTTTTTTTTAAATAAATGATCATAGCACTACCTCTGTCTATAAAACTTCTGTAGTCGTTAGGCTATAAGACAAAATTAGTATTTTTTATTTTGTTGGTTCCCTGCTGAACCCAGACTATGTTGCTCTACATTGCGATTTTCTCTCTGATTGCAACGTGCAGCATCTCTACTGCTGTGTAGCAGAGATGCACAGCACGGAAGTACTTGAAAAGCAAAGGTCCATACCACATAAATAATCCCATACCACATAAGTAATCACTTTTTGGATCCAGCTGTTTGTATGCAACCACTATATCCTAGTAACATTAATAGCTTTGACTATTGCCAAGAAGAAACGTCTTAGAAGGCTTTTTAAATTTGTCATGGAGGAAAGAAAAAGCTAGAACCATGGCAGATGCAGATTTGGGGAGGCTCAACTATCTAAGAAAATGTTTTTCCTCAAACAGCACTCTCTTCCTTTCACCAAATTACCAAAGCAACAGTTAGAATAAGAGAGTGTTCTGTTAAAAAAGGACAAGCTGGTAAAGGCTAAAACTAGACTGCACTGCAGTTCCATTTAGGGAATTTCAAAATGCAGATAGGAATAAAAATTGGAATAGGAGATAGGACAGATCACTTGGATCTGAAACCCAGGTGCTCCACAACGTAGACTTATTTGGAGTTGAAATTTCACTTTAAACCCATCTTTTTCCCAAAAAGAAATACAACAGTAACAGGGAAGGGAAAGGAGCACACAGGAGACTCTGAGAGGTTGGAAATAGATACATGGAAGAAGGACGGCGGGAAAGGAACAGGAAAAAAACCCCAAACGTTCCCTGATGAAGGAACTGGTGAAAGAATGGGAGAGCGCTGGAAAACAGTCAAATAAGTAAGAGCCACTTCTGCTTTTCTTATCTTGGAAATATTTTATTTTTCCTAAAAATTTTCAGGGTCTTGAGGAACTTATAACACTCTATATCCTTTAACCCCCCATATAATTTGTCTCCCTTCCCCTCACCTCGTTCCCTGAAAAGTGGCACCATAAACAAAGGGTGACCCAGCAGAGCTGGACATGCCTCTTCATAACACCGATGGAACCTGATACCCACCGTAGCTATCTGGGCAAAGTCATGCAGTTTCCACATGTACCTTCGCGGGCTGATTTCAAGACCAGCATAATAAGATATACAAAGATAAAGGAATCAATTTTTTAATAATATTCTTTGAAACCTGAAGATCCTTGGTTTTGTTTTGGTTTTGCTGTTTTACAGTTCTTCAGGGCAGAATAATCAGACAAACACGAACAGAAAAATGCTACAATCTCCTACCTACCTATTTTCTTCAGGATCCTCTTCACCTTCCTGCCCTATTCTTACTAATAAATCACTGATTTACTTTTGGGCCCTGCAGGCCCGACCACTGCTTCTTCATCTCAGTAGGAGCCAAATGATGATTGAGATGCCAATATATTAGGCTGGCCTGATTCAAAGAAGGATAAGGAACAAAGCATTTGTGCAAAGCAAAGATAAATGAATATAAATCAACTGCTAAGCCATTTTCTGTGATGGATTAGCACCTTTCTTTGACCTAATAATGTCAAGGGGTCTCCATGCTGACAGCAACTAATGTGGAAATGTCTGTGCTGTGTAAAGCCAGGAGAAATTCTGATCTCCAGCTGCACTATTCCTCTATTTGTATTTTGCTGGGTGTCTCACTCAGGTGTAAGCAATCCATCTCCTTCATCTCACCTTGAGGAATGTCACTACAGCATCCACCGAACTATCGCTAGAGTACAGGACAGAGATTTCTTCCACTCCCTCTTCAAGTTTCTCCCTATAATCCCATTTTTATCAGTAAACCAGGACAACCAGCAGGTCACAGATAGTTTACCTAGCTGAGGACTGGACAGAAAACCTTTCTCAGTACCTGGGGATGTTGCTAGAGTATAAAACTATACAAAACCAGCAGCAAAAAGCAGATGTTTGGATCAGATCTGGCAACTGCAGTTTTACCAAAACTTTTTTTTGCTAGAAGGTAGCAAAAAAATTGGTATGCACAGAGAAAACTTCAGTGGGAGTCGAGCCCAAACCTCTCAGTTTTGGCCATATGCAGTAGCTAGAGCTGCATTATATAGAGTTTAAAAATCCATTGTGTCACTGACAAGTGGCAAAACCTGCAGCTTTCGAGAGCAGGAAATACATCAAAGTCCTGCAGCTATTGTAGCCTCTACTGTTCTCATTTCCCAGATGCAAAAGACTTGTTCATTACTTTTCTTTTTTTTGACAATTTTGGACAAGAGCAATGTTTCTCTTGTGTTTGTGTTTGCAACATGAGCCTCTGTGTTATGTCTTAGATGAGGTGCCTGGACACCTGGGTCAGTAAAAACAAGATTTTTATCCCTCGGCTGTTCTCACAGCTAGCTCAGGATCTGCAGTTCCAACAAACAGCATGGGATACTCAAATCACAGCTCTCGCATCAACCTACCCCACAGGTGACTGGCACTTGTCTAACCTGTTATCTTTGTCTGGAGACTGAATCACCTTTCACCCTCTCTAAAGAGCTGACCCGATGAAAGATCATCGTCATAACGTGCTTCGGGCCAGACTGCACCCATATGTCTTCACATTACCCATTCCATGCAGACTGACACAGATAAGAGGTGGTATCTCAAAGAGACCTAGGGCATTAAAAATGAGCCAAAGGCTTCGCGCTCTCATTACACCACCTACATTGTTTTAAACTTCCACTGAACTACCTCCAATACTAGAGCAGCTGTGCTCCTGCCTCTCTGCTTTGAGCCCGAGCTTTGTGTTCCTCGCCTCTGCTTTCGTCAGAATTGGCATTTGTGCAGTTGTATCATAAGATGCTTCAGGAGTCAGAGGGATGTCTCTCTTGTTTGCTATCCCCTCTCTCTCAGTAGACTTAGCTTTGGTCACATCAATTCTTTGCCTCAGCATAAGCACTGTATAAACACATAGATGCAAGTGCAGGCATAAAAGGGGCAGTAGGAACGCATCTGGAGGCAAAAGGGGATGGGTGAGACTGCAGCAACTCCAACTTAGTTTGGCTTAAGCTGCCACAAAAATCACACCCTTATACTGCTACCATGTCTTGTAGAAATACCTGAAACTGCCAAAATACTGAAAATCATAAATTAAGTACGATCCTTTAAATCCATCTCTTCTGCTTTTAGAGAAAATAGTAAAAGACTTACTTTTAGAAATTAGTAGAAAACTTATCCGCAGTTTTGGCATTCTGAGAAAAATTGAATTTGCCAAGTGCAAGAAGTTGTTTATAAGAAGAGAAACAGAGAACTGGAAATGGTTCCAGAAAATTTATTATGATCCACCTGATTGTAGCCAAAAATATTACATCAGCCTAGATAGCCTGAGAACTGGAACAATATTACTCTCAAATTAGCAAGTTGCTTGGTACAACAAGCAGGGAGAAATGGTTTTGCAGGAGGTCTGGGTTCTCTCCCTAGCTCTGCTAGGGACCATGGGCAAGACCGCTTCTCTGCCTCTAAACTTACTATCTGTAACCAGAAATAAAGACATTTCTCCTCTACTCCTCAGTTTGGTTTTTGGTTGGTTGGGTTTTTTGGTTTTGTTGGGGGGGAGAGGGGGGAGGGGAGACTGGACTGGTGTTTGTTTGTTTGTTTTTAAAACATCTTAAGATTCTTAGGACAGTGAGCACCTCTACACTAACACTTCCAGAATTTGCAGTTCTCAGACATGAGCTTTCTTGGTTCACACTTAAAAGATGGATGAATGCAAGGTAGTTCCAATCCAAAAGCCATGGAGCCATTGGTGCTGATGACGAGTTAGACTTAAGTATAGTGCCAGTGTGCCAAGGAATTCCATGTGTGGCGCTGTGTTTAAAAAAGTAAAACACAACACATGCAAAAAGGTCAGTTGATGCTTAAATATTTTAAAGATCATAATTATGAGAACACTTTTTCAATATTTAGACAATTTCACTCCAAAATAAAATACAGCACTGACCTAGTTACAATAAGAGAGCTCGTCTAATAACATTCTTTTCCTATACCAATGCAATCAAAGCATGCACGTTCCCGACTTCAGGTGGAGGGTGATTTCTCTCATTTAGCACAACTGATGAATTACCTGTTTTATGAGAGTCTAAGAAGCCAAGACTCAATAAACTCTCTGATGGAGCTGGCATGACATCATTAATTCTGAAGCAGTGTTATGGATACCTTTTATCTTGAAGTATCTAAAAGAACTTTCTTATACGTTAAACAAGGTAGTTCATAGGCAGTGCTTCTTGGAAAAAGGAAATTCACTGCTGGGGTGAAAGGAAAACAAAAACCAGTAGCTGCCCACACACAGCAATGCTGTCCTACCAATTAAGAAAGGAAAACTATTACCTCGCAGACATACAAAACGTTCTTATGAACCAATCTGGGGAACGCTGGGAAGTCAGGGCTGGGCTAGTGCATTTGGCAAGTCCAAAGCACTTCCCAGTGCCACAGCTCATTAAAGCCCCGGCCTGTTCAGGATCCCTCCTCTCTTCTTCCCCACAAAAATGGTCACAGAGAGGTGGGAAGCATGGAAGAGTCTATGCTTGATGCCACAGTACTTGTGCTGGGCCAGCCAGTGCATCTGCTGACAAGACAGGAGGCTTGGCTGCCACGTGTGGTCCACCACTACCATCAAAGTGTGTTGATGATGCTCCAAGGGTCTTGGCGTTGGCCTAAAAAGCTTAGGAGAGAACAATCATTTAGACTCTCTTCAGCTAGGCAGATGTTCCTATAGTGTTTCAGTCCCTGAGGACACAATCTGACGCTTATTCTTGTACCATCATTTTCAAATGAAAGACAAACTTTCATGTAATTGCGCAGACGTAGGATTCACAAGTGAGCTTTCATGCTTGTGACTCAGTCTGGCCGTGCCTGCTGAGGAGACAAATGCTACAGAATTGGACATAACCCACAGGCTACTTTTTCCCAACTTTGAACCATTAATTTATTTACTAACATGGTGACTTTGCATACCACGTTCTCAGAGGTACAACTGTTCAAGCTCACGTCACTTGTTTTCTGAAAGCTGAAGTTTTAATGAAACATCCTGATACAGTTTAACATGAACAGTATCTTTCCAACTGCATTAACTCACTTGTGACACGTGTAGTTTAAAATTTCTTCATTTCCTGGCCTAACCTGTTGTGTAAAGTTGCTGCTGTGTGCTTTTTAACAGCTGCCATATTCAGCCCTGAAGGCTGCTGTTACAGGGCACTTAGGGGAAAATGTGATCTCTGAGTGTCCTTGACATTACTCACACAGATGCGTTGACTAATTGGTCATCTTAAAATGTGTTGCAATTCTGGGTAAATGCTGCGGAAGTACAAACATTACTGTTACATTACAGAAAAAGAAAAAACTTCTGCAATGGAGGAAAAGAAGGTAGGAAATTCTCTGCTCACACACATGCAGATTTTGCTCCCTAGTATAGTGCTAACGTCAGGACATGAGAAGTTTCCATGAAACTTGTTGACACCTTCTGTGCAAGACTTTTTTCTCTAAGATTTTTTTCTGTCTATACATAAATTATATTTGGTAGTATGTTGCCTCTACATAAAGAAGATCTTTAGGCAAATGTAAAACGGATTTTTTTTTTTTTAAAGACTTTTTCTACCTTCTCCATCTCTCCCCGCCCCATACACACTGGAGCATTCTGATGAAGGAAGATCCGAAACGAGGTTCAGCTTCTGAATATTCAGTTCTTACAATGGTGAATCCTCTTAAACAGCTCCAGTAATCTCCCATTAATCTCCCACAAGAGCTAACATTCTGGGAAAAAAATATAATAATCTCTTAATCCTTTTGGGCTGGGGGAAGTTCCAGGATACAACACTGAACCAAAAAGCATTTAGTATCTGAGCTAAAGTTTTCATTAAATCATCAAGTATCTGCCCAGGATGAAGAGGCTCCCTCCAAGTTATCAGCAAGTTTCCTCCCTATCAGTCACCTCCATGAATACCAAGGGCACCCCCAGATGGAAAAACACGACTTCTAAGTATGCGTGACAGAACATTTCAGCCAGAATTACAGAAGCTGTTGGGCCTTCACTGATTTCATTTAAGTGATCTCATGCATTGACTTGAGTAAGAACTGTGTTGCATCAAACCACAAAGAGTCCAGCTCTTACAAGCTTGATCACATCATCCCTAAGGTCCGTGTTAGGTCTAAATTGTACCATAGCTCATATTTTATATATTTTTTTATCTATATAGTATATAAATCTCATAAGCAAATAGCTAATGAAAAGCAGAATGCAGGAAATTTTACAGGGCAAACAGAGGTCATCTATCTCAAAGAGGCTATGTTGTCTTCTTGATTTCGGCTGCCAAATGTCTTTCCCACAAATAAAAGTTAAGTGCATTTGTTGCATCAGGTTTTATTCCCAATTTTGTTGTTTGTATTTTATAATGAAAGGAAGTGCACTTTAGATATATTAGCATTTCTCTTTTCCCCACTAAGCACTGAGAAGGAAAATGGCTTTTTACCTACACCTGCACGCTGCCTGAAACCTGAGGACTGGATTTCAAACTATCACAAAAGGCTGTGACAGAGCATGTGGGCCCACTACCCAGACACAGTACATTTGTCAAATTTTAGTTCAGATTTATGCTTCACTGAAGACATCATCATCAACTCCTTTTTCAAACATTGTTAAAAGTTCTGAGGTTCAGGTCTAACTGGGACCTTTAGGAACTGCTTCCAATTCTGCATTCCCTAGGTAGGAAGGAGGAGGTCTCTCTGAATCTCTTGTCATCTAATAGACTGAAAAACAAACCAAGAATTCCTCCCACCCTTTCTTCTGGGATGTAATGAATAGACCTAAACCACTCTTTGCAGGAACACCGATTTATGTATTTGAATCAACTTAGCCCTTCCTCCTTTTAAAGCAGGTCAGCAACTGGAGTGGAAGTTTTAAACAATACCTACATAACCCCTTTCTTCAGCTACCCCAGCTCCTCTACAAAGGAAAGATCGATATCATTCTGTTTTTCAGCTGTAGAAATGGAGGCAGGGACATCAAAGCCTTTGCCCAGCATCATTCCCCAGTACTGCAGTGCAGCGGGAAACCCAGTGCTCTGGAAGTCAGACATGCTCCAGGGAGAAGGGTGGGAGAAGAGAAGTGGTTATCAATAATTCTTTTCCTGTTTGCATAGTTCCTGGTGAACACAGGGCACCTGCGCAGTCACCAGGTGAAATACATCTCCACCAAGCAGTTTTATGCAACATACTACATGGGACCTGATTGACAGCTTAAAAAGTTCAAGGCACTGCCACATGGATATAGTTTATTCAGTCTCTTCAGCTGGGAGGTAAAAAAAAAAAAATCATTTCAATGCTAGAGTCTACTTCAGTATTGTTTTGGTTACCCTCTGGCTTGCTTTCTTTATGTTCACTTTCTCCTAAAGGATAGTGCCAACAAGACCTGCACCACCACAAAAAAAAGAATGAAAAAGAGTCTAGAAGGAACGATGCATTAAGTCTGCCACCTTTCACATTCTCTCCCTTCGTTAAACAGGCGTCACTGTTTTGCTTCATTGCTTCTGTGCACCAGACTAACGGCTTCCAAGATCTTTCCACAACAATATCCAAACCCCTGTTCCAGCACAGTATTCTGGATGATTTTTCCAGTGCACACAAAGTCCCCCAGCTGACTTCTTTCATTTCCAAGTTATTGTACCATTAGAATGACAACATCAGATTTATTACATCGTAGACGTATCTTAAATAACCCAGAGAGGCGCTGACATTCCCTGCTCTGGATGGGGCCTATGCAAACCCCTCTCTCCTGCTGGAAGGACAAGCTGAGATCAGATTGATGTGGAGTTTTTCAGCAGGGGATGATTAAAAATAAAAATCTGGGGGAGGGTAGGTATTTTGAAGAAAAACTTCTCTATTCTCAGAAGAAAAGGAAAACTATTTTGAGGCAGCATTATAAACCATAAGACTGTGCTGAAACAGAGGTTATAGTGGGAAAAGACTTAGCAGGCTGTAAAGGCAACAGTAGGTTTAGTACCGAGCTCATGGGACCCAGCAGCAGAAATATTGAATTTATTCCAGTCTGCCACTAAATCATGTGACTAAGGCATTTCCCTCAGTTTTCTCATCTGTTAAACAGTTAACAATACTGCTTCCCACTTACGATGCCTCAGAGATGCTTGGAAAACACTCCGAGATGCAGAGGAAGGAAGCGATACGGCAGACAAAAGCTCTCGGTCTTCATAGGGACAAGATCCTATCGTTGTGAACACTAAATTCATGATCCACTGAGACGAAAGGCCAAGCATTAGTTTGTTGCTTTATATAAAACATAATGCTATATATCAGTCTCAAAGCAAGGCTACGTCATAATTCTGTTTTTCCTCCAAGTACTCTTGGGGGAAAAAACAAACAAACAAACAGCAAGACAACCCTCAGCAAATAGATACAGTCCTGACAAAGTTCGCAGCTTTTTCAATACAAGTATTAACCTGAAAAGTAAGCAGTTTATTGTCTATGGCAAGGTAGGTGGTGCTACAATTACAGATTTCTGATATTCATGATTAAAACCCTAATTCTCAACCTATGCAGACCACAAGGGAACAGCCCAGAACCATTCTCTCCAGATCCACCGTCTAAGCACACAGGCTGAGCGTTGTCTCTACATTTGTGGCAACATCTGTGTCCTGATGAAAATGCAGTCTTTTTATATTGACAGAAAACATTTTCCAAACCAGTTATTCAGCAAAGAAGCTGTTTTACAACAAATTATGAGATAAGGCTAAAATCTATCTGTGCTTTCCTGAGCCTTTAAAAGACTGAACGGAGATGAAAGGCAAGCCCAGGCATGCCAGTGGAAGCAGGCAAATGACTTATAAGATCACCAGTTACACACGTAAGAAATTCTCTTTATTGCCAGTGCCTGACCAGAGAGGGGAAAAAAAAAAAATTAAAAAAATAAATCAATCTGTTGTGGTTAGACTAAAAGACACACAGCTTCACCAGCCATTTCACTTTGTGCTTTATACAAAGCTTCACTTTGTTTGAAACTTCGAGTCTTGCAGCAAGAGATGAGCGCAAGGCTTGGTCTGTCACAAGGTAGACTACAGAAGGATGTTGTTCCAGACACAGAAACAGGGCATTATGCTTCTCGGGTTATATCTCCAGTTGGGTCTTTTGTTCAGGGTGTTCGTGAGATTTTACTCCATGCCTCCTTTTCCACACCTAGGAACTGGGGAATAATATGAGCATTTTTATTACGTATTTGCATTTTCAATATGGGAGAATATATTCTTT
The DNA here is from genome assembly GCF_964195595.1 of Calonectris borealis. Lineage (NCBI taxonomy): Eukaryota > Metazoa > Chordata > Aves > Procellariiformes > Procellariidae > Calonectris > Calonectris borealis. Next base: position 19,084,033 of record NC_134325.1, read on the forward strand.
ACGTGTAAGGCTCATTTCTGCAGCACAGCTTCTCTCTTTTTCTGTTCCAGATTTACACTGGTTTCAAACACCGGCTGAGCCAGGCAAAATAGGGAGAAGGAAATGAGTACACTGGAAGAAGGGCCACAGGTGGATGAAGTAAGAGTCAGAGTGTGTCCCACAGGCAAACAGGTTCCTGCAGATGCTCGGAGAGCAGAGGCTCCAGAGAGGACAGTTTACCGTAATTCTGCAATGAGTAATGAATCCGCATGGCTTCCAGCCGGAGCATGTGATCCATTTAACTTCTTAGCGGAGGAAAAGGCCTTTCCCCACCACCGCCTGACTGGACAGTATCAACAGCTATTCAGACTGAGCTACACTCACATGCTCCACCGCCACCTCTTGCACGGAACCAATCCCTACCAAAACCGCACTTATCGTTCTCTACATTACTTTGTTCATGACTTAAGTTGTCATCTTTACATGAAAGTTACTTCTTTCCTTGCAGCTTTGCACATTCCCTGCCTGGTTCTGAGCAACTTCAACTTCATCTGACGTTCATGACATCACCCCTGTTGGGACCTGCCGCTCCATCCCCTTGGGTGGCTCTGACAGCAAGTCTGAATTGCATCCAAGTTTGTGACAGGCAGAGCCGTCCTTTCTCAAATGCTAGCTAAAGAAAAATGGCTTATTTCGTCATGTAAAAGAAACTGATTTTTTTTTTTTATTCCAAACCAACTCCTTCCAAAAATAAAAGGCAAGTAAATGGTCAGTTCAGCTTCTCTGCTCCCCTTCACAAGGCCATGACTAAGGGTTGGCAGGCTCACAGCCAGACTGTGAAATGGATGAATTTCCCCTCCCCACACTTCTAAAAAGTGTAACATCTTGGCTCACCCTAATGCCTCTTTAATCTCTTTTCAACATTCATACATTCTCCCAACCAACTAGAATGCAATTGCTGCTGCATAGTCTATTTTTTTTAAAATAAACATTCCCTGTTCATTTTATTATTCAACATCATCTGTCTGATCCTGCACTATGGAAGCAGAGTAATTTTGGAACGCCTGTAAATCACACCACATAAACTAGCCTGAAATAACTTTTTTTTATTATTAATTTGTTTTATGGCCTATCATTGCAACCAGCTTATGCTGCCACGTATAAAGTCTAGATAGCTGTTTAAAAAAAAAAAAACAACCAACACAACAACAGAAGACCCAAGGTACTAGCTGTACCTCATACCACTGGAAGCAAGGGCTGAGGGAGTTGCAAGGAGGCAGCCCTTGCTGTCATTTCTACATTTACAGTGCTCCAAAATAATAATGATGTTTTAAAGATCATTTGCCATACTACAGCAGAAAGAGATCAATTCTATGTGAAATTATGAAAAATTAGAGCTATTTATGAAACTGTAACTCTGATTTCCTGCAGCTTCACACAATTACTGGTTTCTTTGTCATAGCAAACATTTAGGAGAAGAGATGTCAAACTTGCTCTGTTTGGCACAAGGAATGCCAACCTCCCTTTCCTGATGCTTTCATTTGGAGGCTTTGCTTTTAACCTGCCATTTTCCCAAATGTCATAAGCAAGCAGTCTAAGTGTCACAGCACTATATTCCATTTGATACCACTCTCAACTCAAAGCAATTTTACATCAGCCTCACTGGAGTATCTTCTGCTTTGTACTGGCCAAGGAAGTCCAAACCATGTTCTCATACAGGGTACAGGGTTGCATGGTTCAGAACTAGAAGTGAAACAGTTTCTTGGTGACCTCTCTGAAAAATGAAGCCCAGGGTGAGAGTGGTTCCCTTCAAGTTTCTTAAGGCAACAAAAGCCTACCTGGGAGTCTGTTCGGTAATACCAAATTAAAGAATTAAAATAAAGTATTATGGCTAAACAAAGAATCGGGGAAAAAACCCTCCTACCAAAAAAGCACTTGCTGTATTTTGCTCATTAGATTGCATCAAACTGAAGTCTCATGGAAAGAGAAGGGAAAGGGTTATTCACACTCTAAATTCTTTTCCAGTTTTTGTGGTTTACCAGTCACATTTTTCTGCCTAATATTTAGCTTCTCTGCACTTCTGCTTAGGGACAGAGCCTTGCAAACAATAAAATGGTTTAAATGATTACACAGAGTTTCATTTGAAATAATAAAACCAAAAAAATTTCAGTGGGAATTCACACTGGGCCACCAGTATATCTGTGCTTGAGCCCTATTCTGAAGTCTATTACCAGATGCCTAAATCTGGATCTCCGTATGGGTGCCAGCTCTCTGGTGGACGAGGCAGACTGTAGCCCATGCTGGGCACGCTGCTCACTACTGATGCGGCATCCTGCTGTTCACCAAGGGTTTGGGCTGGTTTCTTTACATTTGCCACTCAGCTGAAAAACAGCAATCCGACACAGAGGTTAGTCTCCCCTTGGACCTTCGACAAGTGACTCTGGCCGTATCCAGTAACAGCCTCACAGTCCCTGGCCAGGTGACTTGTGCCCGTTGCACCAATACCATCCCCAGGGCTACAGCTTCAGTTCAAAGTTGCCCTAAGTGACTGCCAGCTGGCTCACTGAAGATAAGAAGCAGGATCCTATCCGACAAGCAGGCAATATGCACAAGCTCAAGCCCAAGATAAGAGGCCATGGCAGACAACCTTAATGTTTAATTTCTGTGAGACACTACACTTCCCTGCTGCACAGGAATGACTGAGGATAACACTGTTAAGCTTGGATACAAGAGCAGCACGGGCTATTTAAACGAACAGCCAGACTACGTCACCAACGTAACATCAGCCTGCTTAGCACGGCAGCACAACGTGCTTGCTTTTGAAGCGCTGGCAGAAGGGACGGCATCTTTTGCACAAGTTTTGTAGAGGAGACGGCAGGAAGGTACAGAACATGCACGAGGCTTGTATTAATAACTAGGTTTGTGTTAGTAGTTGAGGAAGAAAGGGCACAGAGCAGGGATATAGTGTAATTGGATCCTGGCTTAGGAAGCAAAGACAAGGCTCTGTATGTATACACACGTGGAGGAAGAGAGGAAGGAAAGCCAGAAAACCCTGTCAGAGTTGACCACACTTGCTTTCCACAACTGAGGTTTCCAGCCACCCTTTTTACTACAAAAGAAGCAAAATAAATATAAGCAAAGTGGAGGATTTATGCGAGCTCTGTGGGCATGGGAGCAGGGCATGTATGACATAAGCTGGTATCACAGCAAGACTGTGAATCATACGGTAATCAAATGAGAAGTTCCTGCCCAAACAATACACACAGTGTTGGACGACAGGTCTTGCAGGCAACAGCACTGAGCTCACAGACTGAGAGCTAGAAAAAGCCCACAGACAAAAAGGGAAGCCCCTAACAGACACAACGAACAGCAAAAAATTAAAGACATCCTGGGCTCTGTAACAGTCACATTTTACCTAACTGAGAACAGAAGAACCTCAATTCTACAGACAAAACTTTTGCTCCTACTTTACCCCACAATCCCTCTGCTGAAAACTTGCCCCAGAACTTGCATATAATGAATTCAACAAAAAAGATTTAAAGATCTTCTCAGATGCCTTTGAATGCCACCAAACTGTTATTTACTACATTAAGTAAACTCCCAAACACTCCAACTAAAATGACCAGTTTTCTAACTATCTTTCACCAATCAAAACAAAACAAAAAAGTCCCTGGAGAAGACAGGACTGAAGCTTTGTTTTAATATTTTCTGTGGAAAAGTCACCTTCGGAGTAGGACTTCCAGCTCCCTGGAAGAGGAGCGTTTTTTGTCAGCACAACTGACTGAGCCCTTTGCTCTTCTTTGGAAGCTCGAGCCATTTCCATGCTGCTCAGCGCGGGTCATGCTTTCAGCCGGCACCTGTAAAAGTCACACTCCTGCATGCAACCTGCAGAGTTTACAGATGTCCACTGTGGGCATTCAGATGTAGCACCGATATGTGAGAATTAAGACAGATAGGTCACTTGTGCCATTTGGCATTTATAGGGCAGCTTTAGCCCAAAGCATTTGTTGTTTTCAGCCTTTGCCCTGGCTAATCCTTTCAACAGCCTCAAAAGGCATTCTCTCTCCCAATTTCTCTTTAGCTTTCAATCCTTAAATGCTAAAATAAGTGTGTGATCAGTATAGAAAACATTGTTCAAAGCCAGAAGACGCTGGATTTCAGTACTTTTTCAGGTTCAGAAAAGTAACAGAAACAGAAAAAGGCAGCAAAAACTCCGAGTCAAACAGGAGATGCTGAGCTGACTTGGCTCTGACCGAGATCTGGACAACCAGTGCCATGTACTCAGGAGAAAGACAAAGGCCTGGATGTCATCTCAAAATAATCCCACAACTCGGAGAAAAGAAGTGACACTCAACAAAATGCAAGGAATATGCAAGCTTAAACAGTAAATGCCAGAGCAGAAGATTAAAATAAATCACAGCTGAAGCAAATCTAGTGAAAACCACAGGCATAATAAAAAACAGACAGAAAAACACAACGTAGCTGGGTCACTAGCTATGAGTTTTCTCTGATAATGTTTCCAGTAAGTCCCAGAAAATAGATCTCATTGTGGAACCTATACGAACAGCCCTTCTGAGTTACAAGAGTGTATACACGCACAAATGCATGAGACCGAGAAGCGGGTTTTAGGAAACAGCATAGTCTACGATTTTTACAAACCAGTGTAGTTGCACAGTTTTCTCTGAAATAACATCTGTACGCACCAAGGGGAGGCAGAAAGGAAATATGCTCCTTAAAAACATGCTCCGCTTCTTTTTACAAGCAAAACCACATACACACTCTACCACTGTTAGCTCCTACTATAAGACTAGTGTGATCAGCAGCCCCCCGGGGCCTCAGGCTCTCTTATTTGAACTTCAGGAGTCATGGGAGACCTACAGGAAAGGCCATGTCCAGAAGCTACAAAAGCAAACAAATCCCAAATTGTTATGCTCTTTACAGCAGTCCTACCCTTCCCTATGAGAGGCTGTGGCACAAGCTGGGGTTGGATTCGTGGTACTGACCACACTTCGTCAGTGCAAGCACTGACAAGTCAAGGCATATACACCTGCCAGGGGCACAGCCAGGGAAAAGGCAAGACCAATTTCTATTGACAACAGTTAGCTGACTTGTTCTGCCAAGCTGAGCAATCAGAATTCCACTTCTCTCTACATGCAGCCCCTCTTCTCCTCGCCTTAGGCCATCTCCACCCACCTTTGTTACTTGGATCTTCTTCTATAGTTGTCATAGCTGCTTGTCAGAGCTCATCTCAGACTGAAAGCTCTTTGGGACAGAAAATGCAGTGCCTACACTGTGAGTTTTGATATATAGAAACAGTGCCCAGAGGTGAGCTTTGAATTTGGTGGAAGGCTTATGATGGGCTGGTCCTGCTTACAGTGCGTAAGAGCTCATCTTTTAAACCGTTGCTGCCATATGTAGCTAAACTATTGATGGTCCTTTCTCCACTGTAACCACAGAGCACACTGGGCTATTAAACATCCTACCTAAACTATCCCAAATGGAACCATGGACATATTTAAGTAGCCCTATTAATTGCACTGAATTGCCACATTGAAGACAGCCCACTGCAACAACAGGACTACCCAGGCGGTAATGCTGAGAAGAGAAGACTCTCATACGTAACAAAGGAATAAAAGACCTGTTTCTCCTCTGGCGTACGCCAGGATGCTGTGACGCTGCTGACTTATGCAACTTATGTACCAACATCAGTATGAGCAAAAAGAGACTAAGACTCAGACACTATCCGGGTAGATGAAAGGCTCTGCAAAAAAGCAGGCAATAGTTGAGCTATGCAGTACATGCCATTATCTGCAGACATGCTTATTAAAGCTTTAGCAGCCTCCAGATCTCTTACCTTAAAGAAACAACAGTAATAAAGTGCAATGCAGTTTGGTAATTGTCACTGGCCAGGCAAAATAAGGATAAGTTAAGCATGCACTTTTCTTTCCTCTCAAAGCTGGAGAATCCCCCTACCTCACTGTTCAACAGGAAAACAAAAGTATACATGCACATACCCATCTTTCATGCATTGGGCATTCAGCCAGGGCTACACTCCTAGGCCAGCTATTGTCAGGTTAATACATCAGACTTGCTTTCGATGGCCTATATTCATTTCGGCCTTAATTACACACCACAATTCGGGAAAAGCTTGGTGAAACCAAGTGAATTTCCCAGTAAACCATTTGCTCATCTCGAAGAGACTGAGAGTCTGGGTTGTATTCGTAGGAGGAAACGGTGAGAGGCTTGCAAAGCCAGCCTTGCATAACCTCACTGACATCAAAGGCTTGCCAGGGTTTTAAATCAGATCAAAATTTGACTATGCAGCATTTGCACTAGAAAGAATCAAAACTCAGATATCCTTAGAAGCAATTTTTGATTCAAGCTCAAATTTTAAAGAACTTTTCTTTACAATTTCTGTGTCTTTATTTTTGATAAAGCAGAACAGTTTAAGATAAGATTATTCACATTTAGTATATCAATTTACAGGTCTTCTAAAGCAACTGCGTAAAATGTCTAAGCCCATGCAGAGAACACTAGAATACTAAACATCTGACATGTTCAGTGAAGCATTTCTATAGAGAATTAAGAATAGATAAGAAGGGTATGAGGAAAGAGGATAAAGTGCAATCAGCGGGAGGGAGGGGAGAACTTAACCTATTACTTGCTAGGCTTTTTGAGAGGCAAATAACTGACCTGAATGAAAACACAAATACCTGCTTACTGCATTACATTTTGCATCATGAATAATACATACACCTCCCCTCTGTATTGAAAATAAAACTCTCACTTGAGCTTTCACGGTTACTGTGCAGCTGGAGAGTTTCAAGATTAAATGACACCCTTAGGTTACAACTGGAAAACATGGCCAGTTTTGTAGCTTGTAAATGAAATAGTTTTGTATTTTAGCTGTTGTCCCAATTCATGAAAACCGTGGAGTGCATCTAGAAGACGTTCACTGTCCATGCAGGGAGAGGTCTTAGCAAAGAGAGGCCACGTTCTTGAGAGCCAACCTAATCCAAACATCACGATAGCTCCCAACCTCCAAATTCACAGGCCCCCAGTTCAGGGGAAAAGCTCCCACGTACAAGGTATGTCACTTGCTGCTCATGTGCAAGAATCACACCGTATCAGCAGACAGCATCTCACCAGCAACCACATGCATGGGAATCTGGCACAAACTCCTAGCTGAGAAGAACATCCAGTGCCAGCAGGAATGAGAGCTTTGCCCCGTTTTTAACAGAGTCTATACTGAGGATGAACCTGCGGGAGGAACTCCTACCTCCCCGCCATCGATCCAGCCAAACAGCATCCACAGCACCCACTTCTTCTGCCACCAAGAACAGCCCAGCCAGGCTGTATAAGGCGTGCACCAGAAAGAAATTTACAGCATGTGTGTAAAGGTAAAGACATATTATTGCAAAATAGAGGTATAGGTACATCACAGGAGCAGAAGTGACTGATACCCACAGGATTAAAAGTATAGTTTAGTTGGGGTCACTTTCTGCACAGACAGGAGTTCATAAATGCCTTGGTTTTAGTCACCTAGGTAAGACAAATGTACTCAGATGGAACAGATATATGAACAGCAACAAGGATTAATTACCAAATAATTAATTAATGGAAACATCTGGATGAAACGATAAACCATTGGAAAGATTAAAAAAATTGAACTGTGACATAGATCCATAGTAAACAGATCCATTTATTACCATTAACACACACACAGACAGCATTACTGTTTCTCCCTCTGCCATATAAAGTCATAATTAATTATGCAGTACAGCTGTTGACACCTGAGATTGATTCACTATCAGCTATACTCTTACAAGGCCAGACTCTTTGAGAGGAGAGAACTTTGTAGATACCCGATACTGCCTCAGCATCTGTTACCTTGGCATAGTATCTGCTTAACACAGCAACCACCTTACCTGGCATGTTACAGATGCAGAAGAAAAAAGGGGAGAGGGGGTATATTTAATTTAAAAATATGCACTTCATAGTTTATCACATCTATTTTATGGATAAATACAGTGAGGCATGAAGGAGCTCACTGACTCGTGGCAAACCGTTCGAACATGCCCTACTTTTAGCGTGAGCTTCCTTTTTGGACTGCGAAGTCCTGGAGTTTGTCAAACAAACGCAAGTAGGCTTTGCTGCACGTCACTGACATGAGGCACTTTCTCTCTACTGCAGAAGATACAACAACTTTCACCTCAGAGAGTCCCAGAAAGGAATAATAAAAGGGCTGCGAGATTAAATCGGCCCAAATTGATAATGAACTCCAGGTTTGTTTTGAACTGAGCTCACTCTTAAATTGTGCCCCTTGCACTAAGTGACTCAGGGGATTGGTTTGGGATCAGGAATGTTTTGAATTGCTACGTTCTGGATTTCATTATTACCCTCTGGGCAAGTGGATGCATTTGTGAGCTTGAAACTTCATTTGTAGAAATCCTGCTATAGCTGGAAAAGCAGGAATCAAACCAACCAGGACAGAATACGTGCTGATGCCTCTGAGTCAGCATTCAAATTCCTGTTCCACTTCAGCATTTACCAAGTCTGGAAGGGGTGAGGGAGGGAAAGGCGGGGGGGAGAGGTGGTAGGAAAAAAAAAAAAAGAGGAAAAAAAAAAGGCTTTCCTTATAGTACCAGCAGCACACAACCACGTGTGTGGTACGGGAAACAGTCTTGGTCTTTGCTTTTCAGAAACATTTTTCTACGTCAAGAAGCTCATTGTATAATGCAACTCTATTCTTGTTCCTCGTTTACTCTGTTTCTCACCTTCTGTAACTGCTGATATCTCATCAGTTAGGGAGAGGTTAGTATTCTTCCTTCTGACAGGAGACTTGTTGCTGCAAGTCTGATATATTTAACATTCTTTCTACCTGGTTCATTTACTAACACACAATAATTAGCTTCCAGAAACAATTGGTGTAGCTCAAAGGACTTGTTCACTGAGATTTGTAACCAAAGTTTTTAGTCTGAGCAAAAACAAAAAAAAAAAAAAAAGAAAAGAAAAAAGATAGAGCATGTGTTCAAGATGAGACTTGAACCAAAGCCTCAGCCCAGTACAGCTCCTGCACAGTGCTGAAACCCAGGTGATAACAACGAAGGAATGCACAGAAGCAGAAAGCTAAATTCTGCAGTACAAGTGGACCTCAAACGTGATTGCAATTATGTGGAAAATGTGCTTCTACTCTTTATAGCCATTGTCTTTCTTGGCTCACTCCCAGCAAGTCATAGAGGTTTTATGGGCAACTCAAATATAAGATGAGACCAAAAATTAACGGAGATACTGACCGCACACATACTATACATTAATTTGATTTAAAAGACAACTATTAGTGCTCTTCTTTCTACAGCTACCTGCCTTCCCAAGAAATACTCAGGAGACGGCAATTAAATCACAACTTTATGCTCCTTAAGGAGTTGAAGTAAATAGACATATGTCTGTCACATTTAAAACGGGAAACGAAAAAAAGTACTTATTTTGGGAGTGGTGGAGACAGAAATAATATTCTCAAGGGTTCAAAGGCAGAGGTGGGAAACTGAGGTGGTGAGATGGCCTCCAGGTCGTGGTTTGTACAGGAAAAGACAAAAGCACTAAACCAAAAACTTTGATAGCTGACTGGGTTCAATGGAGAGATTTCAAGAAGTTCAAGCGAGAACAGCCCCTGTCCGGTTAGAGCAGGCAAGTGCTGATTGCGGATAGAGGGGAGTTTGACTTTGAAGACAAGTTAAGATGATACTGGGGTTCAAAGAACAAATTAAGTAGCAAGAGATCCTGGTCTTCACCACCTCAGACACAATTTCATTTCCCACTCAATCACTACTTGCTGAATTTTCAAAACTCCTTCCATACAGCATCTCACACTGAAAACAGTAAATGGCTGTTGTGAATCAAGAAATTCAAGATCTAGCTTTGTCTGGCTCTTCATGTTTTCATTTGTAAACTAGAGGCCATAAACATCTCATTACTTCAAAGCACTGAAGTGCTTTGAGATCCTCATAATGAAAACACTAGGTAAACTACAGTTATGATGTGCTATGTGATCACTATATGAACAGCGCAAGCTTGCTCTCTCAGATTTACAGCTCCTTTACAGATCATTCATTTTATTTTTTGTGTTACACTGAAGGAGCTGATGACTAACTTACTGAATGCAGAAATGCTACTGTACTCCTTGGAGTATTCCTTCCTGCATCTCTTTTCCCCACCCCCAGACATATGTTAGTCATTAGAAGCAGCTTGCTGAAGTTCAAAGTTTGACGGGGAGGGGGGGAAGGAAAAAAATATATCCATGATCAGAACACAACAGAATACCCAACAAGACCCCCCCCTTGTCTCTCTACCTACATAGACACACAATTGTTGCCTCTATGTAAGGTTTTTAGTTAAGGCCAAGGAACATCTAACCAACTGAAGCAGTAAATAATTGAAATGGCCCCTATTATATATACCTGTCCTTGAGTAAAAATAATGGTTAAATAATGGAAGAACTCAGATTTTGGTAACATACATACGCTGTGCATTAGTACGGATCAGAAGCAGTTATCCCTTAGCTTTAATAATGACAATATCAGCACAGTAACTATTGTAGCTTATCCTGCCTTTACTGATGGGGTGGGAGTCTCACAGGAAGGCTGAGCCCTGTATCCGAAGCGGTGTGGTGTTCCCTAACAGCAGTTCTGCGGAGGAACGGGGAACACCGCACAGGACTAGTAAATGGAAAGGAAGAATGGCAAACCTGCTACTAGGAATCCCCGAGAGACAACAAAAACGTTTTCCTGCCTTCTGGTTTCTCTTATGCCAGAGACCTGAAGAGGGCAGAAGGTAAAGAAAGGGGTAGAGGAAGGAGCCGCTGACCTCTCTGGGCCAAGGCCAGAAACATACAGCGACCAGGAGCCAAACGAGAAGAAAGAGTGTGGTTGGTGGTGAACATGCCACCAGGGCAGGGAACACCATCTGCTGCTAATTCTAACCATCATCACTGTGACAAAAAAAACCCCACCAAACCAACCAAAAACCAGTGCTCGCAAGCATCAGGCTACAGCCAGCCATATACTTTTACATATATCACTTTAGAGCCATAAGATGATGGAAACCACAGGAACAGACACCAAATCGGTGCCTACTGTAAGACGGGTTCATATCTCATTCATTTCCTCAGAAGCATGTCTGTTACACAAATTCCCAGAAACGCTGGCATCCCGCCCAAAAAGCACTTATTCAGCCAATTCAATTAATGTTATCATTAAGTCACAATATATCTAATGAATGGGACAGCCAAGTTACTACTTATTATCACAGCATTTCTCTTTGGAACAGTGTTAGTGACGGGATGCAGAGAGCACAGTCTGATGTACAGATGGCAGGGAGCGGATAAGTAAAGCTGAAACAGCCCGGACAAATCAGCTACTCTGCTCCAACTTCCAGAACTGGTCCTGGGAATAGAATTGTCACCTTGGCTTTAATTTGCATAGGGCCTACACCAGACTTTCTTCTGGTAAGTAGCAATTCTGAAGTGAGGAATTCAACAAAAGCAAAAATATTATAGCTTTTCAAATTTTTAATCAGTTAATTAACCAGAATACTGACAACAGTATTCTGGAAGCTTTTATATGGTGTGCCTTTTTTTTTTTTTTTTTTTTTGAAAAAGTAGAGCAGCAAATGCACTCAACCCCAAATCATATCTTTTTTCACATTTAGTTAATTGCTTGGCAGCACACATCCCGATAAAAATGCTGCCTGTACATGTTCATGTATTGGAGTTACCCAGCGCAGGAACAGCAGGGGATTCTTGGAGTTTCAGCAACACTAACAATTTCACTGTTTTCATTCCACTGGGATTGCTTTCTAAAACCTAGTTATCTCAAAGTTAATTCCCCAAAACAGAAGCATTCTAAAAAAAGATTACACGAAAAGTTTGAAATTCCACACCTGCATCTCTCTGGATTTTAGCTCCTTTTGTAGACCCTCTATCTGAGACGCCCTAAAGCTTCATGCACTGTTGTAAATACAATGCGCTGCTAAACATAAGTCATGGACCAAGATGTTAAGAGTTGTTCTGCTATGGCTGAAGCTTGGTATGGCAGAGAGCTGTAGATAAGCAATGAAATGCTGACAGGGGAAAGGAATGGAACTGGACGTCCATTCCTGGATTAACATTGTATTACAGGTTGGGAATAAAATCCTGCAGGGTTCATCAGCATAGGCAATGAAGCTTGGCAGAAGCATTATTTATAAGGTCTCATGTATGCTTGTAATCATAGATGTAAAAAGAATACAGGATTTTGTGTTAAAGTCCTAGCTTCAGACTTTCTTCAGAAATTTAAATGCTCCTAGCTAAACGAATAACTTTGGTATTTCCCAAGCAACATGATTAAGGCTTCATAGCTATAACTTCTCACATGTGGTTTCAAATGTACTGTTTTGTTGACAAAGGACATTTGATCCAGTTCTCTGATCAAACCTAGTGGCTGGCAAGTCAAAAGCCATGATCAAGGTTGACTTCTCCCTTAACTCTGCAAACCAGAGTTCAGGATTTGCCTGATCTAAATAAACTGCATAAATCAGAGCTTTTTTGATTTTAGGTGTCCATCTTATTTAACTGGCAGAAATACTGATTATTGCTGTTATTTTTGCTGATGCTGTTTTCTAGGAGAAACGCTTAGCTGACTGCTGAGCATTGTAGAGATGCTTGTGGTAAGTCTAAACAAGTTAGTCTAATCACTGGAAGCACAGTAATTGCAATCGCACAGCACTAAACATGGGTTAATATACCCTGCTAGGACTACCAGGATAAATTTGCCTGCAAGGAACTCCAGAGCACCACAGCTGTCCTTCCTCAAATATTCAGGTCAGCTCTAGTATATGCTGCAGCATAGGAACACCTGAAATGTGAGAGGAAAAAAATATCTAAGAAAGGGAAAAGATGTTCATAATTAACTGGGAAGTTAAACTAATTTTTCTTGAGTTTTCCTACTTAAGTTTTCTCTGTCGTTTCTGAACCTTCCAACAGTTGTTCTTACAATTACAGATCAGGAGGACCTTGGAAGCCTGGGATGGTATTTTTGTGTTTGTGCACTGAAAAGGTGCATGCTACTGCAGTCTGTGCACGGAGGATGAGTCAGTAGGAGCTGTTTGCCACTGCCCTGCCGGGTACTCCAAGGGCAGCTCTGCTGTGCTAGACATGTCGGCCTTGCCAGCAGGCTGCCCTTGTGCCTCTGCTGGGAGAGGAACAGAAAAGGGCAGAATACCCACACCAGCATTGGCTGCAGCCCTTCAATACTAACTTCTGAGTCAGTCTAGATCCAGGTTGCTCTACAGATTTTGTAACAGATAGGGAAAGCTTGTTCGTGTGTTTCTACTGCACGCATCTCTGATTTGAGCTCCTGGGCATTACTGCTGTATCAATAATGGTATCCGAGTCTCTCAAATTACAGTAATTGAAACAGACAAGACTCACTGGGTTTCATCTTCATCTCAGTTCAGGACTTCTTCCTCGTCTAGGAGACTTTCATGTTTCAAACAGTGGGGCTTTCAGCACTTCCCTGCAAGTCTGCTTGACAGAGCAACAGATCCACTGTCAGGAAATTCTTCTCCCTTGGTATTCAACTTGAAGTTCCTTTTTGCTTCCTCTTTTTCTCTGCCAATTACCTCTCTGGAGCATACTAAGCAAATCCTTCAACATTTACATCTTTAAAATAATATGGCATAATTAACTCCAGGGGAACAGCTTTGACCAAACTACATATATTTATCTCTTTTAATCTTGCGTTGTTAATTTAACCCCTCCAGCCAGTCCCCGAGTTATTTGGGTTGCTCTCCTCTGAGCTCATGCCAATTTGTTAGCTTTTTTCTGGCGACTCAAATGAAAAAAGCTGAGAGCAATATGGTAGGTGTGGTCTTTTCTGAGCCACAGAGAAAACTCTCTATGGTTAAAGTCCATTCTGAACCATAAAGAACTACAGCACATTAAAATACTTCGTAAATGGAAACTAATTCCCACACCATCTCTCCGAGGAGGGGAAGTAAGCGTCTGACCTCTTTCACAGATTAGAAACAAAACATTTTACCTGTGGCCACAAGGGGAGAGTCAGTGTGAGAACAATGCTGAAATTCAGCATCTTCCCCTTAGTCTTGAGTTTAGACCATTTCTGTTGCTCTATAAAACAAACCCAAAGAGCTTCAGAGAGAAAATCTTTAGAAAGAAGTGACTTAGTCCCAATTGTCCTGGAATTCAGCTTCTAGCACTCTGCTCTTATATTATCGTATTGGCTCTGCTACCGAGTACCATTTTGCTTCCCGGGGTTCAGACACTGTTATGATACTTGACTTCTCTCCCTCATTCTCATCCATCTGAAATTGTAGTCTGAATCGCCAACCCTCTGGAGCCCAATCCACTTAAGCTTTGAAGCAACTGTCAAAATATAGTACATCAAAGCGTAAGATCGAGAACATGCAACATCTCTGAAAAGCCACAGTGTGAGAGAAGTAAGTTTCTCAAAAACTGGAAGTCAGAGGTGTAGATTTGTAAAAAGAACTGAACATAAAGCAGTTCAGTGGAGGATCCTTCTATTTGGGTAAAAACTCTGTAACATTATAAAGTGTTGGCACCATTCAGCTCGTGCTTCATATGTTTCAGCAGCACTGTGTTGTTGTTGGTCTTGACAGACTAAGCAATGCCAAGTCCTTAGGGAGTGCTGCAATGAAACTGCTGAATGCCTGGCTAGAGAAGGAGCAGCTGTAGAGTGAGACCATATACTAAAGAGAACATGTTTCAGCTTGATTTTTATTTTTTTTAAAGCCACTTCTACATGTAGTTTGTTTCCTTTGCGCTCTCACTCACACTCTGAGAATGGCTCTTTTTTGTGCCTCTTCCCTCACATGACTACTACTGTAATCTGTCTTTTTCCAAACAGTTCAACAGAACTTTCTAAAAACAATACAAGTATCACAGTCCTTCTATATCACCGTATTAGTGACAACTGCAGACAATTCTGGTTTAATACCTCTGATCTACTAAGTAGATGACCATATCTATATGCTTGATAATTAAATACAATTTGAATAACCTGATGCAGTCCGTAAGGCATGAGTGCACTTTGTCTAGCACTTCCAAGAATTTCCAAAGAATGATGACAATGTAAATACCAGTGCTGAGACAGACAGTTAAAATCAGTGCCTGATGCAGGCCACCTTATATTTCTTTACTGCAAATACAGGTTGCACTCAGAAGTTGAAAAATAACAAGGGAAAAAAAATGGAAAAAAAAAATCCTGGGATATTATTCTAACTCAGATTCAGAAACTTTCAGGTTTCTGCATTTTTAGACTACACTCCATGGTTTTTAAAACTTCTCACTATCATAGGAGCTAAAACCAACTTCCTTCATAGTGAAAACTGAAATTGTCCTGTAACTTTCTAATTACAGCAGCAATCACTTAAACAAAAAAAACCACCACCCCAAACACAGCTGCCAGAGAAACAGAGCTTACCACTATGTCACAAGAATGATATCATAACATCATACAGCTTTCTGGCTTTGGAGCTGCTTGCAAGAGGCGTCCCATCTGTTTCTTCCCTCCTCAGTCCCACATACTCTTCATGACAGCCTCCTTAAGCATTTGTATATCCCCTGTCTGTACCAATTTGTGAGCTCACACAAGACAAATAATCCTAAGGCTTCCACAGCCAGCACTTCTCCATTCACATGCCCTTTCCAAAGCAGCTTTTTCTTTCCACAGTGCTGTCGCCCAGTTGCTCCAGTACCTCCCATGTGCCGACCTACAGCCCAGCCGTACAGAGCAGGCACCCTCCAGCCTCTCTACCCATGGGAGGCCCCACTCCTAATTTTCCTGATGCTTACAACAGGGGACCCAAGAAAAAAAAGTGACATCTTTCCATCTTCTTTGGTTGTTATCTGGTGCCCCCAGAACGTGGGGAGACACCAGGCTATGGAGACTTACACAGTGTTGACTCTGTTCTCTATTTAGAGTTTTGCAATGACTGTGGAAAAAGCCTATACCTTTCACCAACACAAAGTATGAAAAGCTGGAAGAAAAAAATAAATAAATTGGAGGAGGTGCTTGAGAGATCCTAGAAGAAAATATCTTCCAGAAAAGTGGAATGTCCTGATGACACAGCCCTTCCAATGAAGGCAAAAATAAGACACTTGTAGAACCGCGTATATTAGAACAGAAGTGATAAACACTCTCCATAGGTAATCTTCATGCCTGTATCTGTACAGGGAGGAACACCATTTGAGGGGAGATTTCATTTATCCTGGAACCTAACCTTTCCCTAGGGAATCTCTTTCACGAAGTTGCATACAATACCTCTATTCATTGACCGCTTTTTCCATTAGTTGCTTTGCTTTAGGGGGTCCATTCCCTGCTCAGCCCTTTCCTCCAATTCCCCCTCCTCTTCCCTGTACTATCACATGGTCACTTTGTGAGCCATGTTACTTTCTTCCATTCTGTTATCCTTGCAATATATATTTGATGTGCTTGGCATACAGAACTGATGTCTGTTTAGATTAAAACCATGTTGTAATTTGGAGGAAAAACATACAAAGCCACGGCTGAGCATGACAGAAGAAAGCTATCCCCAGTTTTGGAAGCTGCAGTATGTCCCTACTGGGAATAGCCTAGTACCATGTTTATTACATTAACCAGAAACAGGGGAAATGGCTGAGGTTTCGCTGGTCTTTCCGCTCCATACTGTACAGAGGCCAGTGCTCATTCCCTCCAGCTATGTAGGGTGAACATTTTACACATACTCTCATTTCTACTTAATGGTTCTTCCATCCTTTCAAATAACTCTCTCCACTCTGGCAAGCATGTGATTTATGGAACCTCAGCAGAAACGAATGGATTACACAGCTAATGAATGAATCAAACAAACCCAAGAGGCTAGATCATATGATCAGCTCAATGGGACTGAGTCTTTTAAATGGCACTTCTACTACTTTAGGTCTTTGCGCTTGGTTATGCTAAAGAGCCAGAATCCAAACAGATACTGCATTGTTTAAAAAACATGGAATTTTTCGATGTGGATCTGCCTTCACTGACATCTTTCAGCAGCGTTGTCTCCATCTGAATTAGCTGCAATTGATGCAAAAACTTCTCTATGACAGAACAACTTCGGGAGCATTCTCCCTCTCAAATATAGCTATGGCACCTTGCATTTCTAACAGAATACTTCTCTTGGAAAATATCCAGGGCTATGAAATTTTATCTGCTCAAATTCTGCCCTTTTAGTAGCAATATCAGCCTGAACGTCTAAGCTGGCTGCATACAAAATGTACCCTAAGCATGGCCTAGAAAGGGTGGGATACATGGAAACTCCATCAGAAACTGCAAACTTTGCCCCAAACTTGCATTCCAACAACTATCTTTGATAAAAGCTTTGCCTTTACATCAGCCTGAAGAAGCTCTTTCAACATCATAGACTCACAAACGTAAAAAAAAAGAAAAAAATTTTAAAAAGCTCCCTTCAGATGTAAGACATAGTAGTAACCTTCTATTACAGATATAGAATACGAGGTAATTCTGTGCTAAGACAATGCAAAAAGTCATTGAAAAACTGAGTAACTTAGCAAAGGTCTGCTGTGTCCCAGTCTCTTAAATAATGCACTAACTTCACATGATTCAGTTTACAAAATACAAGGCTCCAACATGAGCAGTTAATTTTATTAATAGTGCTGATATTGGAGGATGCGTCCCCTAGCTGTTCTCATTTGGTGTCTTAGGAGTAAGAAAAATTGACACTTGCATTTTCTCATATTACTTTTTTCCAGTAAACCTTTGAGGTTTTTTCTACAGCTTTTGACTTCAGCAAATCATCATTTACAGACACACCAAGCCAGTGGTTGGGTCGGATTTGCAAAATCTTATCATACATGTTTTGATTTTGGGTGATCAAGACCACAGATAGTCTTGATTCAGGTCTAACTTTATTCAAATATGAAAGGTGTTTTTTCTGAGAGCGGAACTGAGGGTGGTGGTTTAAATACAGTTTAATTTCTAACCTATTTCTGGACACCTAATTCATATGGTGGAGAATGGAAGTAAGTCTAAGAACAGTCCAACTTTATTTTATCATACCACAACAATACGGTACAGACAAATCAAGTTAGTGTTCTCAACGTCAGCATTTACTTATTGAGCTATGCATACAACTTCGGGCATACTATCAATTTATTTTAAAAATGTGAAAAATTGTTTTACTTGAAAGTTTCTTCAGCTTTTATATTAAATGCAGGCAAATTTAAAATGACAATTCATATTGACATTAAAATGTTTGCCTTTTAAATATAAAATGGAAACGTTTTAAACTTTTCAAATTTTAATCCTACTTATTAGGCCTATGCTCTGAATTTGATAAATACCCATTTTTAGCTAAAATTAAATTGCACTTTTGGGGAATGAACTATTTGATAAATATTGCCTAGCATTACTCGGTATTTCTTCCCTTCTGCCAAAGAAAGGTCACCAGAGGGAATGAAAAGATTTAACTGAAAATTGGTTTAAGATAATTATTATACATCTTTCAGGCTCTTCCTACATACAGGAGAAGAAATACTGCAGAAACAGAAGTTGTTTTATGCACATAATTTAGAATATATTTTATAGAACAAGTGAAATTCCCAAATAGGATGTTGTAGTTCACTTATTCGGCACACATGCAGCAACAGCTTACAAGCTTTCTTCCCTCCCAACTCTTTTGGAGTTCTTTGACTTATTCTAACTGGATAACTCCTACAGACCTAAAATCATTAAATTGGTGGCTTTTTCATTAGTACTACTAAGAGAGAGAAATGTTATCTCTTTGAGTGGTACCTTGTGTTGATGGGAAGAGAGAGGTAATCAAACATTTCATACATGATACTACAGAATTTGCTTAGTTAGACTTTACAATTCTGAGCTGAAGATCATCTCAGCAACTTAGCCATAAATACTTACCAAGACTAGCCTTTTCACTGCCCAAACACTAAATTGTTTTTTACTTAACAAGTCTTGTGACATTCAGCATTTTGATATCAATCATATTTACTATTAGCTACCAGAACTGAAATGACAAAAGCTACTTCTATTCTTGGAGACAAGTATAATTGATTGAACCCTGCTCTGCACTTTATGCCATGTGGAAAAATAGGTGGCAAATAGTATTTCTCCCTTTCTCACCCCACAAAGCCTGACATTTCATTTCATCTGAGCATTTTATTGGTTCTCACATCTGGATTATATAAATTTAAAGCACAGTTTTCAATATCTGTGTTGCTTAAGGTTACAGTATTTGACAAATCCTATTCGCCAGGCTGTCAAATTAAATTAACATGGGCAACAGAGGGGGAACAAAAGAATAAAGAGGCTAAGTTTTATTCCCTTGTGTTCAGAAAGTGAGACAAAATTAACCCCTCTGAAGGGGAAGCACCAGCCCCAACAGACAAGCCTGCTAGCGTGGTAACAGGCAACATAACATAAATCCATAAATTATGTTGGCTGGCACCCCAGAGATTAACTGGCCTTTACCAGGCCATCAGATTCCTATGAACAGAAGCCACACTTCAACTGCTGAGAGCTTCCCGTCTGAGGCAGTAATACTTTTTGTTGTACCGTCAACTGAAGTTTTAACCACAAATCAACAGCAAATACACTAGGTAGGATACATCTAACGCCTCTTTCAAGGATTCTTACTTGCATTCAGTCAGAAACTTCTGAAAGACACTATGAACTCACCAGTGGGCCAGAACGATTAACTGGTCCCATGTTTGTTTAGCTGATCAGGAGAGTTAAGTCTCAAGGGTTGCTCTTCATATCACTCCTTTGAAGATTCCTCTTACATATTTGCCCACACAGAATCTTTTTTATCTTAGCTTCCAGGGTGGCTTTTGTGCTGACACCATGCTTCAGCAGCCATATGCTGTGGAGGGCACTTACCATCAACAAACAGAAATGCACACAAAGCCCAGAAAAATAGTAACAATAGAAGTAAAAGTTGTCTGCATGACCAGCTTGTCTGCATGAACCAGCCTAATTCATAACAGATGCTTAAATCCAGTATAGTGATGATTAGACTCACAGGTGAGACAAACTCATAAGAGCAATCCGTAATAGCATGTGATCAGCATTTTTATCTGTTAGGAAAAAATCCTGGATTATAGGCTGCATCAAGATGGCATTTGAAGGTCTCTGCAGGGGCCAAGAGAGAGAATCCTTTCCTCAGAATTACATGGGGGCTCTGCAATCACTGCTGCATTTCTGAGATAAACTCAGGAGATTCATGCAAATCCAAAATCTTTGCTAGTGAGGCAGCCAGATCCCAGAGGTGAGACAAGGTGGTCTCATCTTCACTCCACTCTTCCCACAATTGCATTTTTGCCCCCACTGGCTTTGTGCATCTCTCTCAGGTATGGATGGATGGACTCCAATACATTCTTTCTTCCTGGGTAAAGCTCTGCAATTCCTGTTCAAAACAGACTACAACTCATGTACGCTCCATGATGCTCACCTAAATAGAATGAAATGGGCTCAGCACCTGAGTCCATAACTGTCAGTGAAGAAAGCAAGACAGCTCTCTAACATCAAACCTTAGCAGAGTAAAGCATTTTGACAAAAAGGACTGAAAACATACACCAAGACAGTTTCAATTTCTTTTGGTAGTTCAGAGTAACAAGGCTGTCAGCCCAGCTGAGCTTTGGTGAGTCTTTTATCATGAGATAGAGGCTTTTAACTATTTACAGTGTATTTGACTGCCTGGCTCCCAATATTACTTCCACATTACCTACTCAGAGGGCTTCAGAGAGAGCATGTTCACAGCTATTATGCACAGCTTCCTACTATCTGCAAATAATTTTGGGGGAAGCGACTGTTCAACTAATTCTTCTTACGCTCTATGCAAATCAGAATTAAATTTGAGTAACCTCTTTGTATCTAAAACACCCTCATGTTCACGGTACATACGTTACATAGACCCCCTACCGAGTAGCCTCACAAAATGGGGACTTACATTTTAGGCAATGAAGGAAACCACATGGCTTGGTTACCAGGATTTCTTGTTGTTGTTGTTTTTAATAAAGTGTGTATGTGTACAGATTGAACCTTCTCATACCTTCATGCAAAGAATTACAGGAAGTCACTTGACATGCTATTGTCATTGTCAATTTGATTGAAGAAAAAAAAAAACCAAACCAAACTGCATAATAGGCTGCTGTCATGATCCATACTGCCATTGCAGTGCTGAAGGGCAACGATGATTGCTCCTTCCAGCTTAGGATTTGGAACATGTTTTGCTTCTCTCAACTATCTGCCAAAAGGAAACATGCATAAATGTGATCATCTAAACATAGACATTAGTAGATTTCTTTTTAAAACCCCCTCTTTATGGCAAAACTAAGGGACAGATAGGCAGTAAAAAAGAGCAGAGAAAACATTCCAGCAGTGATGCTGCTCCCCTGAGACACAGTAAAGCAAGACATATCTGTCATGAGATAAAGGAACACAAGAAAAGTTTAAAATCTTTTTTGTATGTATACAAGTATGTACATATATATTTGACACCGTACTGACAGTCTTGTTAAGCATTCTTACATACAGTCATCATGATGTCAAAATGGTACCAGGGCTCTCTAGAACCCCTGAGAACAACTGGCATGTTTCCCTATGATCAAAACCAACTCTCAGCTGACATAAGTTAAAGCTACAGCCACTCCTTGGGTATTTTTCTAGGTTTATAATAGTGACAAAAACTCAGAGATGAGTCATGCTTTTTGTCCTCTCAACTCATGAAGTTTCTGCTTTTACAAATAATATAATGCACTCCCACTCCCCCCAGACCTGTATATTACACTCAATCACATGAAACCTCCAACAAACCAATGCTCATTAATTCACTTTAGATACCTATTTTTTCAATAAAAAGACTACAAGATTCAGATAGCACGCTATTGGGTGTACAGTCCAAAACTGAGCAGTGCCAACTATGGCTGAAATCACAGAAGCACATCATCACTGCCCATGTACGCCTACAGGGACATGACAGCTACCAGAAGTTGTTTTATAATAGGCACATTTCACAAACATTTACCAAGGGCTCTTTATTGGCAAAAGGCCATACATGGGAACAGACAAAGAACAAAATAAAGCAGCAATAATCCAATACACTAGTATTTGCAAGTATGTGAAAAGGAGCTATGAAAAGGTAGAAAAGAAGTCAGTGAAGAAAGGGAGCGTAGAAGAGAGAAGAGAAGCATCTGAGCAAGTCTTCAGAATGGAAAGAGGGTTTAGGGAAGGTCACTGAGGTCGGTTCAGACGACAGGCAAAATAAAATGGGTTTGGAATTGTGCTGAGAGGGAAGCCACTGAAGACTCTCAACTATGGAAAAGTGAGATTGAAAATGGAGGGGAAGAAGGGAGAAGGACAGCTATGTTTGGAGGAGGGGAACTTCAGAAACATAACAGAAGCTAGCCACTAGCCCTTTACACATCAAGGAGAGTCTTTTGGACAGCATTTAGCATCATTTGTGCTTCCTTGGACTCCAAGCTAGAATTAGTGCAGGCAACATTTTGAGACCAACGTATCAGATTAGATTTTTCCTTCCCAAAGGGAATATAAAGTTAAAAACTGACTTCAAAAAGAGGCAAGATCCTTCTCATTTCTTTATCAGTAGTTTCTTATCTTTGCAAGAGGGAGCAGCTCTCCACTGGTGCTGCCTTCTGAACTCAGCAGCTGGGAGTCCCTGCCTCTCACAGATACTGCACTTCAGATGCTACGGCTTAAGTTCCTGGCTGAGTTTTGCTTTATGCATCGAAAACCTGCCTAAACGCTGTCCTTTGCACTTCCTCTAGTCACTGCAAACCTTTTGTGCCAAGAAGCATTACTCCAAATCTTACAGAGCCCGAGAGACCTAGTTGACACAAGTAAGGATACAATAAAGGAGTGGATAAGTTGTTCAGCATTTACTTCTCTAAAGGATTGCTTCTATCCAAGAATCGGAGCCAAGAACAGAAACTCTTCAGTAAGGAGTAAAACAAAGAGTGTCAAGGACCCACAGAAAAACAGCTGATTGATCAGTATCTGAAATCATTGAGGATGTAAAACTCACAATGAATGAGGCAGATCACTCAAGCCAGATACAATCAGAAGTTACTCCTACGCTCTGACATGATGGATAATGTTACACAAGGGTTCGTAGGAACATTAATAAAGCTCAACATAACGATCATCTATCTGTCCAGATCAGCAATTCTTTGGGGGCATTACATTTGCTTGGCAAAAGAGAATCTCCATCTCCATTAGATCTAGGGAAATATAAAATAAGAAGAAAAACAATATACGGCAACACTTACACTTGTTTAGAAGGAAAGATTTAAAAATAAGACTGTTTAATGGACTATTTATTCTAGGGCAATTTATTTTTCCATTAAAATGAGTTTTATCGTAGATCACTCAGAGAGGAAATCAGCCTTTCCCAAAGCAACTGGAAAGAGCAGAAGCATAGAAAGCATTACGATTATTCAACAAGGGACAACAACTTCAACCCCTGGTCCTGAAAACGATTAAATCTAAGTTTGGAAAATGAAGGAAGAAAAAAACCCCACAATACCCAAAACCAAGAACGACCTGTACTCCTACCCCCGAACCCTCAGCAGCGATACAAAGCAGGGCCACATGTCGTAGCAGCTACTCCCGCGTGTTCTCTTCCACACTATTATCGGTCCTGCCGTCATAGGATCATCAAAGGGAGAAGGCAAGATTCATTCTTGTGTGGCTACCAATACCAAATGCTGCACATATGGCAAAGTATAGTAAATAAAAACCTGATCCCATCACCCTCACTTTGGAATCAAAGTTTTTTTCCAAGTCTGCTTTTTGTGGTTTGCTCTAGTCCTAAGGGAAAACCAGGAAAACACACATCCTGCAGAAAAAAAAATTAAACGGTATTTGAGAGGGATTGAACCAGGAGAAGAAGGAAGGTCAAAAATGCAAAGGAACAATAGAAAATATTCCTGCTTTTGAAATGATCCATATACCAGCTCTTTATAATACAATGCACAGATGTCACGAAAACTAAGTGCAACACCGTTAGGCATTTCACATTTCTCCTAGACATTTATTATTTAGACATCATTTCTCTTTTATGGCTTCCCTGGAAGGTCAAGACAAATTTTCTCTCATCACCTCCAAGGCCCAGGTTGGTAATGAAACACCTACCCAACAAAATAATTGCTGCATTATATGCTGTAATGCTCCATTTGAAAAGGGGAACACGAAATAGCTCTATCCTTCAGGGAGCAGGGCTTCCACTTAGAACACCAATAGCTTTCACATTTCTCTCATTTTTTTTCTTCCTGTTTTGCAATATCATGTATTTCTGGCTAGAGGTTATACTGAAAGAAAGCAAAACAACTTTTACACTTTCTATCCTTTTCATTGATCAGACCTAAAAACTGAAAATTAAGAAATCTAGTAATTGTAGGGAAAAAGGCTTATGAAACAGGCATGCTAGGGAAAGCTAGTGTTTTATACAATAATTAATAAGATTTTCTGAATGTTACAGTAAAATTCAGTACTAGTAAGCAATACTCCCAATCTTCTAGTGTGTGCAAAGCACCAAAAAGCATTATCCATCTGAATTTCCTATTCTCTTTCAAGAGTCAAAGTGCAGACTCTGCTCTTGCTTACACTGTTGTGACACTGATTTCTCTCCATTTACAATTTTCATTAAAAAGCCTGGAGTTTGGCCTTTATATTTGTATTTGTTCCTTGTGCATTAATAATGAACTAAACTAACATTAAAATGCAGCTTCAAAAAAAATGTGCTTGTGCACATTAATGAAGCTATGAGAGGCAGTTTACTATTGTTATCCCCTGACTCTGTAACTGAACAAAAGCAAGCAGGTAAGCACAAGGATTTTTGCCACGGCCGCAAAATATTTTTGCGAAGACGTGCTTTATACACCAAGCTAGGATTGTACATTCAGATTTCCAATGGTCAGTCAGCTTATATTTCATAGCATGATTTTGACTTTATTTTAACAATTTTTACCACGATGTATGTGCTCAGGCCAGTTAAAATGACTGCTCTGGCACAGGAAATTTGCAGCCTCATTTGAATAGCTGGGAGGAGAGAATTCACTGGCAAGCTGTCACTAGATTGTTCAGTGCAAACTCCTGTTTGTGTGATACCTCTACACTTGTGTTGCTGCACAGCTGCCCTTATAGCCACAGGACTGGATTGCCCTTGCAGTAAATGGGGAAATGCTTAACAGAGACAGATGTAAGAACCAGCCACAAAGCAGGGTAACCTGATAAAGCTCTTTTTATTAGCTACTGAAATAAAGAACATTGATCTGTAGAGCACTGGCTCTTGAATGCACAAAGCAGAGTAAATTTCTATAACAGTCCCCCTAAAAATGTACAAAGGTCTGCTAAGTGCAGCTTTACTCCTCCCAATGATAAGAATTTTTCTGGGGAGACGCACCAGACTGGCTCTGCTCACAGGTCCATGATAGACCTAGTAGGGCTATTGCTCTCCTGGAACGTGGAAAACGAATTTCTTCATTCTACTTTCCACTGCCAAGGGGCAGGAGAGTGGTACCAAGACTATTTATGACAGTCCCCAATTTTAAGTACTGTAACGTGTTTGTTACTACATACTATTTTTGCAATATCTGTTCCCACCATAAAGAGAACTTGGCCCAACAAACCATAACTTTCACTGACTTCAGGTTTGATTCTGCGGTGCATATCCCATCAGGTTACCTGTAGGGGCTTACTTCCATGAATAAAGCTAAAGGATAGTATTATGCTTTATAAATGGCTTGACTTCAACAGAGTTACTCCTGATCCATATCAAAGCGAACGGAAACAAAGCGGATCAGAACGAGATGGGATCTTACAAAAAGCTTCTAGCCAAAAAAAAAAAAACCACACCAAAAAAACAACACACAAACGAGCGGACAATATGTCCATCCACTACTTCATGTATTATGAATCAGAAAGATTAGATTAGTCCACAGGAGTTGAGAGGATAAAGCATTCGTTTTCACCCTGGAAATTGTAGTCTCCTGCTGGTTGAGTCAGTCACCATCTTGAAGAGAAGCGTTCACCCAGAACACTAACCTGGCTGTAGCAGGCTTCTTCCTGCTTGTCTGAGTCAAATAAAGGTGTTTAAAGACTCGTCCACACCCTCTGATAAGAGGTTACACTGCAGGGAAGTTTCATGTTTATCTTCTTTTTCTCTAGGAAATACCCATGATGTAACAGATGCTCAGTACTGCAGGTAATGCTTTGGGGCAAGGAGTGAGTCAGTGATACCAAGGACCTTATATTTGCCTATTCAAATTCCACTCATTTCAGTGTTTCGACATGCAGAGCTATAACCATACAGAGTAGTTCACATCCAATAATACAGAATCAGGATCTCACCCGGTAGGTGCCAACTGATTTTAAAAAGATCCTAAGTATTCTCTATACTTAAACTAGATGGAATCAGAGCTTATAACCTAAGGTCACAGTTTTACATTATGCTGGCTGCTGTTGAAAGGTGAAGTCCCATTTTCTTTTTCCCTAAGGTACATATTCTCACCCTCAATTTTGCACAGGATTATGCAGTCTTCTGTCTCAGGTCAGCAATCCAATGGAAAACTTGCTTTTATTTTTTAAGCAAGTTTTCCATTAAGTCAGCAAACTGATCCAACTTGCCCACAGTCACAGAGTTGCCAGAGCAAACACAAACAGTGGAAGCACATGGCTGGCCCAGGCAGAACAGGATCTCATTTCATTGGCAGCCTAAACTTAGACTGAACTCAGTGTAACATAAAACTGCACCCTGAATTTTCTACAACGCTGTTTCCTAGCTGTGTTCTGTGACTCACAGAATACTGAATGATATCTCCGGACAACTATGAAGAAGTAGGTGTTCATATGTGGCTGATTCCTCTGCCTCCCATTTGAAAAAACTAAATATACTTTAAGTATTTTGCTAGAACGGTTCTCCTACGTAAGTGTTTACAGAGGTTGGCACAAAGCTCACAGTGGAGAAACAGAGGAACAATGTATCCAGAAAGCAATCATGAGACATTTTTGATGAGTCCACACACTGTAAAAATAGTCTCTTACCTTCTCATATAAGCTAAAACTCAGTAAAAGCAAGATTTACCCAAATTATTAATTATTATTACTAGGTCTATGGAAGCTCTTAACAGCCTTCAATGTGAAGTCAAGACTCCAGTACAGTAGTTTTGTCAATACTTGCCATTCTATTGCAAACACGGGAGTTTTTGTGGTTCTCAAGCACATCTCCCAGAGTTTTAGTATTAAATGAGAAAAATAGTGTTCCTTAAAACAAAAAAAGGCAAACAAAACATCCTTCCTTCCATTCTTTACAGATGAGAAGAACAACTTAAACACTGCAGGCTAAAAATACCAGAAAACAAACCTAACCAAAACCAGGGTTTTTTGTTTTGTCCCGTTTTAAAAAACAGGCTCTTAACTTCGGATAGCCAGGTTAGGATTTTGGAAGATTGAACATGCTAGAAGAGTCGAGTCTTGCTCCTGCAGATTACAACTCTTTAGTATTCCAGGACCACCTTCAATATCTAAACAATAGATAATGTATTTTCTAGAAGGGCCCTTCTAAGTTAGTTGATTTGAAAGGGTTCAGTAATTTATATTAAGTTCCTTATATTAGTGTTCCTTTCTTCTATGGTTAATAACTTGAATATTAGGAGGATCCCAATTATAAGCATGAAAACTATTTTATACTATCATCTATTCATTTCTTATTTTTATTTTTTTACTTTGGTATCTGCATCTTATGCCAGTTTTGAGGAGAAAATTTGGAATTTAAGAATTCACTTTGTAGTTATCTTACCTCTGCCAGGCCGACCTTCACTTAACATTTCCCATGAAACTAATCTGACTTCTGGTCAAACAAAACCTGTCTAGCTTGAGTTAACTGATACTTTGAACTCGGGTTGGCCTCTTCAAAGCGAAGCAAAAGGTAAATTGGTAAAGATAGTAGTTTTGTGCAGTTTTTGAAAGCTGGGCTAGAAATTTGGTGGGGATGCTGCAGCAAGTGTTACAAGTCACTAACTGCTAGGCTGATAGCTACAGCCTGAACACCATTCTGTCAAGCACACCAACTTCAGCACACCCTGAACTGGAGCACACTATTAGTGAAGAAGGAATCTCAAACTGTAGCAGATGCTCATTGTTCAGATGTATAATTCTGTTGCAGAATATTAAAGTTCTTTTTTTTAAACTCATTTTCTAAAGATGAAAAGAACTCTTAAGATTAGAAACAAATCAGTCAATCTGACAAAGTCTGATTTGGGTCTAATTCTAAAGGACAACATTCTTTAACACACATACAAGTTTTACTCAAGATTTTTAAATGGCTTTCACATTTATTTTTCTTCTACATCACTGACAGTATAATACAAAACTATCTGAATTTAAAATATGCATTTAATTTCCACTACAATGGATTTATCTTTCTAGCAGATGTTGTTTGGAATATCTAGTGACTGTAAAATGTCTTGATCTAAAATGAAGACTGAACATGTACCAATACCCTTTATATCCTTTTTTTTTTCCCTCCTTTCTCCAGTGAGATTGGTTTTTTGCAAATCTAGTTCCCATCATCGTGCACATCAAATGCGTGAAGCCATTTACGGGACAGCCTTAAAGCTCAAACACCAGGCACCAAGAGGAAGCGTCAACATCACTGTATATTCTAAAGCAATACTGATTAGTGAACGGTGCTTCTGATCTCTAGGCCAAGATTTCTCAGAATATCAGGTTTCCTTATTTGGAGGAATGGCTTATTTAGAAAACTGTAGCAATATTCTTCCTGGAAAACAATGAAGGCAGTTGTTTGAAAAGCAGAAGCTGACCTGGATTATCTGAGCATCAGGGCAAAAACTTCAGCTGCTTGATGTAATTTTTAGTAAGCAGTCCAGGAAAAATGCAGAGTATTTGTAATAATAATTGCACAAGCATTCTACTAAGTTGTCGTCTGCTTGGCCTTTGAAAACCTCTACTTCAAAACTGGAATGTTTTGAAGCCTAATGTAGGTATTAGTGTAGTATACCCCATATTAACATGATGTCTTATTTGCACTGACTATTCTAATACATTTGGACAATCCTGTATTCACTGTAGCAACAGAAAACCTAGAGACTGAATACTGTACAATCAAGCTTACAAAGATTTCACCTGTAAGCAGCTGCCTGCATACAAAAACCCCAGGCTTGTTCAGAGACTGACTTCACTTTTGTTATTTCACACTCAATTCTTCTTCCAAACCCTCCCACTCATTTTCTTACACAAGTAGCAGTTATTTGACTTCTCACATGCACGTACCTGTAACTCTCATTCTGGTCTCTACCATTACATAGTGTTCAGAAAATGTAGCATCTGTTCTTCATACAAATACATAGAAATTAAAAACAGCTTAAAGATTTTTAAAAAGCAGTTTGCCTTTTCTTGATAATTTTGAGTTTTTCTGAGGGGTTTAATTGCTTTTGCTAGTAGCTATTTGATGCTTCTATGATAATTTATCTTTGTTCAATATTAGTTTAGCAAATCCTCTTCAACAGAGTGCAAATACTTAAAAAAAAAATTGTGAAACGAATCATGCTCTTATTTTGCAAGTTCAAAGCTACTTTAAAAAAAAACCCAGACTGAAATCAGCTATAGCCATGATCAGAATTAAATTAACTTCCATCAAGAATTTAACATCTGGATTTCAATTAAGCTTAGAGTTAACAATTAACTGTCTTAACTCATAACCCATCAAGGAGTTAAAAAAAAAAAAGAAAAAAGGGAGAGATCAGCCTTTGATGCCAGTTTGAAAGTTGCTGAGCTATTAATCAGTAGTTATCAGTTTCCCTTAGATGACTAAAACTCATTAATATAAACGAGAAGCCTGAAAGGATCACATTAGTGTGCTATCAGTTTCATAATTTACAACACTGAAATAGCTAAAATAGTTAAGCTATCACACACTGCATAGAAGGATAATTTGGCATCATTAATTTTATTCTGCCATTTGCCAAACATTATTGGGAACGATAGGGGCTTGTAAATCTGAGTTCCAGTAGTTTTCGCCTACATCCCTTTTTATTTTTTCCCCAGAGTCCTGGCATTTAATGAATGAAATAGCACCAAAAGTATGCAAATGTTTTAATAACTTGAATTTTGGCTATCCACCAGTGCCACCCATCTCTGTTCCCCTTCTGCTCACCTCCAGAGGCCACATTATTCTGTGTTTAAGCCTCTCATCCACAGATACTCATCCACTGAACCAGCTTTTCGCTAAGGTGATTAGAAGATAAGGGAGATCTGGAGCTGTCAGCAAAGATGCAGAGGCTCTCAGCAGAGATGACAGAAGCCATTTAGCCCGAGGAAAGTTTTACATTCCTTTTGATTTCAGTGGCTATATACTTCATAAAAGCATAGTGTTGTGGCAATTATTTCCAAAGCTCATATTTTTGTTTCTATTGCCTTTCTACGAGGAGGGTAAAAATTTTCCTCTCATCATCTTCATTATGTGCAATATGCCAGTTCTCAGATAAAGAGCTATTTACTGTTGGCCAGTTACTAACCAGCACACATCTTAGCCATTCGCCAGATCTATTTACTACTGCTCACTGGCCAAATTGTTCATTCTTAAAGGGACTTTTACACTTTCGGCACACAAGGAATATTATGAAATACAAACAGTTTTCCCCTTGCTAGTTAAAAATAAAAAAAAAATCTACTCTTTAAATTTTCAGTTTTCTCAATTCAAAAAGTAATATCCCAGAATTAATCCTGGAAAAAAGAGAAAACAATATATGTACCTAGTTATGAAATGGTTAATGCACTAGATCTTGAAAGCAGCAAAATAATTTCTCTTTTTTGGTTAGATGTGCACTCAGTTTGTGTATATGGCTGATAGTGGGTAAGACAGCACTCTCTCCTCAACCTCACTACCACTGGATCTCTGCCTTTGAGTAAGAGCTTAGTATTTAGCTACTTCATGAATAAAAAAAGTAATAAAAAGCAATCCATAAACATTAAATATGACTATGACTAATTTAAGTATTCAGATCCAACCTTCAGGCTTGCAAACATTTTAGTTAGTTCAGGGAAAGCAATTGTTAAGTAAATTCATGCGTGGATATGCCTATTCTAGTTAATCTTTGTTCCTGGTCACTTTAATTCACCTAAAAATATAAGCAAAGCTAAAAGAAAGGTGGTGTTCCAATTACAGAGGTAGATAACCATATGCTGGATCAGAATTATGATTAATCATTTACACTTGAGATCTACATTCAACCTAAAACTGAATTAGCTTTCAACTGTAGATAGATCCCTTGGATCTGGAAGGCTCCATTAATTTCAAGGAATCATTCCTGATTTGAACCACTGATGGGGAGGAACAATTTATACCTGTGCTTTCTAAAGAGATGTCATTCACCAGGCAGAAGGAAAGCATTCATCTTTCACATTTTTTTCCTTCACAGATAATCCCTTTAGCCTTTGGGTTGACATACTTTATAGAAATTCAAAATGACCATCCACTAGACTTATTTCATACTGCAGTCTTTTATGAAGCTCTTCAAAGAGCATTCTTATTCCAAAGAGATAAGAGAGTTCTTTTGTCACATTGACATATAGAGTTTATTATCCTTTAATGGAAACTTCATCATCTGTGGCAGTTTTGAACCTGAGGAGGTTGTGCTATTAGACACAACAGACATGCTACTTTTAACTGTAAAAAGTTAAAATTCAAACAGTTGTTTCCACTGTTCTTGATATATTGCGATGTTATGCAAGACATTGGCTCTTTTCTTGCATGCATGTTCATCACAAGAACAATCAGAGTCCTCATTCAAAAACCTTTTAGTGAAAAAAACCCCAATTTTTAAAGACAAAGGAAAAACAAGGGCTTTTGACAGCTCTGGGTCCTGAAACAGTATCATTAGCTCCGCTTCACACACTGAGAAATAACGATCTGCAAGCCAATAAAGAACTAAGTCTAAAATGGAAGCTACTCTAGGGGATGGTTCAAAGCATGGAGCTGATGGAAAAATACCTCTCCAGGTTAAAATTAACCTTTGCGAATATTACTTTTAAGCCCCAGGTCAATGGTGTCTATCCATTAAGAAATGTTGCCTAATTTAAAAAAAAAAAAAAATTACTTTTAACTTTGAATTAGCTCCTGAAATGTCTCTTACTTCCTACCCCCCCAGTGATTAACTAGGAGAGCCTCGCTGCATTCACACGCTCAGCAGCCTTTGGAAAGCAGACACTAGTTTGACAACACAAATTCAGTGCAATAGGATTTTGGGCA
Organism: Calonectris borealis; assembly: GCF_964195595.1. Classification (NCBI taxonomy): domain Eukaryota; kingdom Metazoa; phylum Chordata; class Aves; order Procellariiformes; family Procellariidae; genus Calonectris; species Calonectris borealis. The sequence continues at coordinate 19,116,361 of NC_134325.1, forward strand.
GCTAATGATATAAAACAGCTTAGACAGTGATTCTTTTCTCTGTGTGTGCATGTTCAAAACTTTTAAGGGATGGCACATCTTCCTTTCTTTAAAATTATATACTCAACAGCAACATAAATTTTACTCTAATTTCTTTTCAGTCCATCAGGTTACAACTCTATCCTTCAACTGGAAGGATTAATCATTAAATCTCTCCTTGTGATGTGAGGAATCACTGTCCTGTGAAACCTCTGCAGGCAGCTGTGGCCAGCCTCCTGGACATAAAGGTACTGCTTTGTAAGCAAACATTTCCATGCTGCCTTAGCCTATGGGTTGAAGTGGCTCTGCCGCTGCAAGGTTTCTGTTCTCAGAACAGTACTTCTACAGCTGTAAAGCTCATTACTTAGGAGACCCCAACAGACACACTTTAACAACAGCAAAAGGTTCTCAAATGAAGCTTCTAACCCAGGTTCTGATCATCTGCGATTACTGAAGATGAGCAGCATTACTGCAAGATGATATTTTGTGCTGGCCTCTTTGTGGTACAGGTCTGCACAGTTAAAATTTGCACGTGCAGCTGAAGACTGCAAAGCCATTTACAAGGACAGATTCATTAATATTCTCAACACATTTACACTGGAGACCACCATCCTGGAAACGAAGATGTATTAGTGAAATTCATGTTACCATGTACAGTAATAGATCGGCTAGACTATTTATGACTCTTTTTACATTGGCATGGATTATGCATCAGATGAAAAAAGTTGTCATTTGCTCACTACTTACAGAATCTATTCACTGCTTATATTAAAACATAAGATGTTAAGGAGGGACAAATTCTTTCCCAGGAATTCACCAACACTGAAGCTTTGTTAGCCACAACTCCTTGGATTTACATAATCCCAGAGTTTGAAAAATGTGAAGAAGCATACAGTACCAGGGTGGTGTTTGTGAAAGTATCTCAAAGGAGTAATTTTGTAACCTCCTGACATTGTGTAAACACACCAGTCTTGGGGGCTTTTTCAAAAACTTTTGGTGCATTTTCATTCTGGCCAAGTAATATAGCACACACCAAAACATTCTGGGGGCTTAACAGAAATACCCCGTATTGTTTTATTTTATATAAAACCATGATCAGTTAATAGTAGGAATAGAATGTTCTTCCTAGCAATAGGAACTACGCTAGTAGGAAAAGAATAAAACCAAGAATACTCCCCCAGTAGTAGTAACTTAGTTTTGCTTGTCATTTTATGAAGCGAGGATCAATCTGACAAATTTCACGTAACTCAGACCCTGGAAGACCCCGAAAGTATTTTATTTTCATTAATATAATTGGCTGAAGGAAGACAGCGTGAGGGGGATTGTTCTGAGACCTTCAGAGTGCTTGCTGTATGACCAAGGAAGAATTCAACTTCATCTCCCATTGATATGCCGGAGTTCCTGTGACTCTTCTACCCAAAGCCTGCATCTTTGCATGCAGCCGATATTAGGGCTGGACTTCCAAAGATAAAAACAAACCTTACCAAACCTGCTTCCAACCCGATCATGCTTTACAACCACACGTGCACTTTAAGCCACAGTGCTACCAAGATAAAGTGTGGGTAGCAGAACTGTCAGGGGTTAAGGAAGAGGCTGAGACATAAGTGCTAGTTAGCATGGTCAGAATGGTATCCACATCCATTATTATTTTACACAGCATTGGCAATTCCTCATTACTAGCACTTCTAACACCGGATACTAACTAGTTTCTTCAAGAAACATGAAGTTTTTTGATGCTTCTTTAAAATCACCTTTTTTTCCTGCACTTGCACAGTAGATTAAACAGAATCTAGACTCCTCGGCCCACATAGTTGCATTTCCTATCACTTGAGAGGATCCAAGTCCTGCAGAGGTGGAACAGGCAGTGTGAAAAGCAGGATTAAGCCCTGGCCGTGCCACGTAAACAAGTAGGTTTTGACATATAGGGAGCCAGTAGGGAGCATGCAGGCAGAAAAATAATTAAAAAAAAAAGTCTGGAAAACAAGAGCTTCCAAAAGAAGCAATCCCGGTTCACAACACAGCAAAGCAAGCAAGAGGGGTCAGTGCACAGAGTGTAGTAGTTTAGTACAGGCATAGCCATCTAGGTTTGGGCTGAAACTCAAGTTAGATCCAGAGGTAAGCTTACTACTTGGACATACAATTAAAGTCTTTGTCAGAAGATGAAATACAGTTTGGGATGTGTGACATACTGGAGTAAGGAATACAACAGACAAAAGTGATATGCACTTTCTTGCAGAAGGAAAAAAAATACAGAGGGCGAGAGATTCCAAATATCGGTCACTAAAAGCATCCCATTTTTGAAAAGTGAAAGATTCACAACGAAAATTTCACTACTGCGTTCTCCTGTGGTGTCAGAGAACACAATGCCTTCCACAGCTACGTCAGGTCTGCCAAATACATCAACTCAGCACGTATTCAAGTCAAGAGATGGCATTTAGAAATTGCTCACATGATACGCCTCGAATTCTTCTACTCTGGTACTGTCAATATAAGTCTGTTTGGAGTATAAATGCATTTTGGAAACATATCTGATGATAAAAGATGACAGCATCTATTTTAAATGCAATTATTATTTGAAAGGTGCTCATTATTGCTAAATGATTCCTCTTTGATAGAACTAGTACCTGCAACACTCACTGGTATTCAACACTTCCAGTAGCGAACAGTTCTCTAAGCTGCTAATTAATGTGATAACACAAGTGCTCCGCTCAGATACACTGTAATTAAATATAGGGTCCGTAAAGAATAAGCTCTACCATCTGTATCTGTAGAGAGGGAAGTGCTTTATTTGTACAGTGATGGGGATTTTTTTTTCTCTTTAGCCAAAGGGGGAACCCTCTAACAAGGGATTACTTTCTGAGAACTTGAACCCAATGTATTTATGCTGATGGTGTGTTATTCCCTGTCATGTTTAATGGGAAGTCTGTCAAGCTTTGTTTGCAATAGTTTGTTTATAAATTTTTTTTTTTAAAAGCATTTGTGCCACTGTTTTCCCCCCCCAGCAGTTCTGAATAATTGATGCGTTTTTACAAATTTTGTAATTAAAAGACCTACTGGAGTTACTATAGTAACAGGGGCCTTTAGAAATCAATTGAATAAAACAAAAAATGGGGTTGATTGGTTGGCTTTGATCTTTTCTCTTTGTTCAGTGGTATTAAGAATATTCTGAAAGATAAACTTTTTTTCTCAGAGTTCAGTTATATTTCAGGGCTTACGCTGGGTAAGCATTAGTATTCATCAGCAAGCCACGGCATAAACATAGACAACTTTCTGTATGCTATTTTCTTTCTGGGGACAGCCCTAGCAAATGCAGAGCAGCTCCACTTACACAGTTTTAAGATAGCCTTATTGCATTTTTACCACCGCTTACTTAGCATTGAAATCCCCACATGGAAAAACTCTCAACAACGACGCACATTTTAGGTTTTGTTTTTGGAGGAATATTTACTAATTCAAGTTACAAGAGCAAAACTCAGTGCTCATTAATTTCAAAGCAAGGTTCAACTGGATGGTGCAGTTAACTTGTTCTATTGCAAATGTTCTCTTTGGTTTTGGTTCCACTAGCACCTGACTCTTCAAGTTTCAGTTTGAAGAGTGTTTCAATTTGAAAAATTACTACGAAGCAATGATAACCTCTTACTCAACAACTCTGTTCCTTCTCATGCTATGTACAGATAGAGTCAGATCACCGGTTCTAAGGGCACAGATCGAGCCTCTCTTGCTTTTCTGTTCTGTTAGTAGTTTAAGAATCAACGCAAAGGAGAATGTGTTTATGCTAATCATTATATTTTAACTATGCTGACAGACAATATCAGCCCTTGTATACTAATAGCACAGTATGTTACCTTGGAATAACTCCTCCAACACAGAAAAGTAATGGTAGTACCTGTGCAAGTTACTGTCTCGTTACTTCAACTTGACCAGGTTTTTTTAGTCACTCAATTTATATTGGGGGGTGGGGGGGAGGAAAAAAAAAAAAAAAAATCACACCAGAAATTTTCACTAGGAAAAATATTCCACCGGATATGAACTATGAGCCACAAAGAAAAAGACCACAACAGCCTGGATCATAGGCGCGTAAGAAGGATGAGATTGTATTTACCAAGTTCTATCCTACTGCACCTAATCACAGGTGTTGCTTGCTTTGGGATATAAACCCATCAACAACAGCGTAAACACAACACGATGCAGTTGCCACCCACATTGGAAGGGCATAATTTGCACTCCAAAACCTTTCTTGGGAAAGAATGAACTCAGCTCAGTTCTCAGAGGCAATATACAGAGCCACGTTTGGACTCTGTTGCAAGCAGCCACCTACAACATGGTTTCAATTTGCAGTGATGAAAATGAAACTTTTTTTCCCATAAGAGACAATTACCTTTCATTAAGTTCTTCATATTATTTATTGGCATCTGCTTGAAAAATACCTCTTTTATGAACAATTGGCTCATTTCCTTGCAGAAATAAGATGAAACTATGAATCTGAATGTCAAAATACTATACCTATCCAAAGATATGGAAAGTACTGCACATCTCTGGTGTAACCACTACCCTATGGTGGCATGGCCCCATTTGGTCCTCATCATCAATCATGCCTAACCTACAAAACAGGACCACTCCAGGGACTCCCTGCAGTCTTATTTCCCCAGCTATGTGAACGTAAGTCTACTGGAAACTCCTGTTTTCCTTAGAAGAAAACTTAGGTGCCCAGGCAACCAGGCAGACAAGTCCTGTCCTGCCTTGTGGCAGGAACATCAGGAAGGTGTTAGACCAGATTTGCAAGGCATACCAGAGAGTAAATCCGCCCCACAGCTTACGCATAACCAGCAAGACCAACAATTTAAAACGATGCAGAATAATTTTTCTCCAGAGGAAGAGAGATCTTAGAAGAAATTTAGCAACAAGGAAATTCAGCCACTCGTAAATCAATAACACTTCCAGAGGTTTAGCACATCTTATGAAAATCTGTTCTTTAAAATGTCTAATTTAAGACTCTTGCAATCATTTTACTAACCCAGGTAAATTTATGGTCACACATATTTATGAAATGAGCCTAAATTTCCATGCAGAACTTGATTTTTAACTTAAATAACCAAGTTTATCAAGTAACTAATTTTTATCCATCTGAAGGGCCATTGCTTAAAACAGGTTTCATTGTAGATGAGCATCTGGACTCATATCTCTTATTTCAGATACACGGCTGTAACTAAGATGAACATCAGATCCATTTTATGAAGTCAGAGCCTGATTTGAAAGTAATAAATCACAACATTTTGTTTTATATTTAAGTTATGCTAGTGAACTTCCTTAGGCCTTTGGATTTTTATATTTGTAGTTAAAAAAAGAAATATGATTCAGAACTGATTAACATCAGAACCTGTTTTTACCTAAGCTAAAACGGTTCTTATTTAATGTAACACTAAATTGCATTCCAGTTCTAAAAGAAGCCATAAACACAACAAAGGATCACTTGCATGCATTGATTTTTTTTTTCTTTTTTTGGTCAAGTTTTTATAAAATAGACATTAATGAGCTCTTTCTGCAGCCCCACACGTGCAGTAGGCATAAAAAAAGAAAAATGCAGCAGCAGGTATATCCCCTTCAACTTCAGCATCCACCACAGGGCAGTAAAAAATGAACGCTCTCTTCTTCTGGGAAGAACCAAATGGAAACAGACTGAGATTTCACTTTCAACATGGAAAGGAGTTTAGTAACCAATTCATGAGTGATGCACTGAGAATTTGCTCAATCTGAGAAGGCGGCCCCCATTCTTGACTCACTCAGCTGCAGGAGCATGTCTCTCCAGCAAAATTGTCTGCAAGACCTCTAATCATAATAATTTCTTAAAATAAACGGTTAACAGTCTATGGCCTAAGAATAGCACAACCTTTTGTCCATAAGTCTCAAGCAGACCACCCTCTAATAACTACTCAATATTAGAAGGAATTTCAGGAAGACAGCATCCCATTTCTTGTTTGGAGAGATAACAAAATGCTGAAGATGCTTTGCTGCGTTATGCCCTCCCTCCACTGTTTGTGGGCTGTAAATTCATGTAGTCCTGGGGTGGCTCTAAAAACTTACCCATTTTGCTGCAATCTCATACCAGCTGCAGCGCTGGCCAGAGAGCACAGGGAACAGTACATTTAGGACACATCTATTTCAATTCTTGACGAGCTGGCAGAAGACCTAAACTAACACCACACCTGTCTGTTAGGTAGCACCACAATATCAACTGAGACACGTTTTAGGATTTTTCTTTCCAGTTTTTCCCACTTTGTTTTTCGTGTGACTTTAAACAAATCGCTTCTCCTGCATACGTTTCAAATTTTCCTTTTTTAAATTTGCAATATTTTTCTGCCTTAATAAGGTGCTACAAGGCTTATTTAGTATTTGTAAAACACTAACAAAAGGTACTTTATAAAAATCACAAGTTATTATAACAACACTAAGGCTTTATAGCTCCTGGCTTGAGTCCTTGCAATATTTTGTAAGCAGGGTGTGAAGTAGAAGCAGCATACCGAAACTCTTGTGTGTCATCTTCTTCACAAGAGCTTCTCCACCTCTTATTACACTGCCTACAGTGCTTAGTGATCTGTACAAACACATAGTGAACTAATACAGCTTCTCAGTATAGCTGAAAGGGAAAAAAGAGAGGGTTTTCTCATGTGTATGGTATGCCCTAATTCTACTCAGCTGTATAATATTTAAAAAAAGAATGATGACAAGCTTTCTGACGTACCCGGCAAGAGTCATCATGAATGTGATACAAACCAAATCCAAAAATAGATGACTACGTGCTTCAGAAAGAAAGAGAAAGACCTTCCCATAATTTGCAATAAGGAAACCACCTTAGCTTATCATAAAACAGAAGTCAGATCGCTGCTGGGCTGAGCAATCGTTTGTCACCAGATGGGTATGTGTAGGTTGTTGCTGGATGCGATCTATGGTGAGCTGCACAAACATGTTTCTGTAATGAGTATACACAGTGGTTTGCTTTTCTACAACATGGAAATGTTACTCAAATGTGGGTGACTGCGCAGTGAGAAGCATTCCTTAAAATATTTCATCATGATACACTAAATTTATTTCTGACAGAATGCCACAGCTGAGCAGAATGTAAATCCTTCAAGTTACCTGGCTACTTACATTTTCACTGTTCTCCTTGATGACTGACCCAACCTACAAGGCTAGAGAGAAAATACCAGACAAGCAAGCTGTTAAAAGAAGTTGTGGAAAGTATTCCAAACACCAGTGATTTTTACTGCCATAAGGTCTTGCTGGTTTTGTTATTTTCATTGAAGGCTTGATGCTTATGATATAAAATCACTGTTAAAGAATCTCATCATCAACTGATGCTGTGCTGAGTGCATCTTGCCCTTCATAATCACAAGCTCTAAAGTTACAGCTGGACAGTGGAGGACGCAGGGGGAGCACAAAAACTCAAAACAGCCAGAACATCTAGAATTCAATCACAACTCTAACACTGACTTGCAAGGTGGCTTTGGACAGTTCATTGAATTTTCTGTGCCACATCAATACTATGGGTATGGTGCTGTACTATTAGCAACAGTATTCAAATTAAATGAAGTCAAGCCTCACTAGAAAAAAGACGGTGACGCCAACACAAGCAAAGCTATCTCATAACGTGTTTTTATTTTCATAAAGGGATCTGCTTTCCTTTTCCTTTTTTTCCAAAGGGATCTTTTTCCTTTTCCCTTTTCCAACAGAACAGCCTTAGCAGTGAATGCAGGTCCCATGTTTTTAAGCCTTGGCTATAGCTTGTCACGTTTAACACTATCCCAGCCGAAACCAGGACATTCACCCACAACCTTCCACATACTATTACATTTACATAGGAACAATATGGCCAAACCCAGGGAGATTTGCAATCATTGGATGCAATCAAAATGTTTAAGTATTACCAACTGGCCATTCAGACAACATAAAAACAGGAATATCATCTGATTCTTCATTTGGAAAGCAGGAGACATCCCTAGTCCCCCTCTCTCTCTGTGCTCTTCATGGGATGCTACTACAGAACTCACTACAGTGAGTACAGTATACTACTGCTATAGTGCTACACTGGAACAGTAAATCCTTTCAGTGCTGGGTTCCCTACTGTTTGCTCACAGTAATTCTCATTCTCAGTCACCCTTCCCTTTTTTTGGGCAAGAAGTATGAAGGAGGGGAAGAATTTTGAGCAATTTTTTTGCAATCTCTACTTCCTTATGGGTTTCCAAACTGCAGTCTGTATTTACACACCAGCTCTTCCACAACATGCAGGAGCAAACTTTGTTTTCAAAAGATCTTATGTATCCATATTTTATTCACAAAAGAAAATTACATTTGCTGTAAGTGTATGGGATTTTTGCGTTTAGTAAGCATAGGTTTAAAGTCAAGCTGCTGTTAGTAGACTGTTACTGGTACCAGTTAAACAGGTTTCTCACAATGCATTGTAACATGCTTTCCTATTGAAACTATTTAAAGTGCATTTTATCACCAATTCCTTAATTTTGTTATTTATGAGGGATTTCTTCTTTACAGTTTTATCATTTTCCAAAGTCAGAGCTAAAGTACGTACCCAAATTCATAAGCTGTTATGATTGAGAACAGCTGAGCTGCAAAGAAAAAAAAAATTACAACAGAATGAATGAGAAAAGTGCCAAGCCAGATCAAAGAAGTGAGTGAACAAGCCTGGAAAGACCTCTTTGGGAATCTAAACAGCTTCTCAGACAAACAACAAGAGATCCCACTGCAATCAGAATACAACATACCTTCATCCTAACACTGCACTTCTACTGTGAGGGAGTTTTCACAATTACCAGTATTCCTAAAGAATAGGAGGGGGGATATTCTAGACACAGTCATGGCCTCAGAGACCTTTAAAACCAGTTGGGTGTACACCCACATTTAGGAAGCGATGTTCCCATACCAGTTGTCCAGGCTAGCCACCTCCTGTTCTGACTCCAAATCATTCCAGCTACTGACTTGTATTTGCAACCAAAATGTTTTAATCTCTCAGATTAATTTATTTAGAGATGTGCACAGCGCACAGTAAAAGAGTTTTTCCTTCACAATCCAAAACTCAAGCCCCACTGTCTCAGCTTCATCGCTTCAATGGTCATGTTTCGGGGAAAGCTTTTTGATATTTCTGCTCGTAGAAAAGAGGCACCAGATACCCACAGTGAGACACGTTTCTGATCCAACAGTAGTTTAAGTACACAGTGTGCTAGATAAAACCTGACAAATTCCCTCTTAATCTTAATGCTCGGGAAGGGAAAGGAATTAGCAGCAAGACCCAGTTCTGCAATGAGAAAGGTTTAATTAATAGGTTTCAGCATAATGCAAAGGTGGTTTCTCTGTAATCCCTTTGCTAAAGTCTGGAACCAGGAGAGACTGGGAGAAGCTCACTCTTTCTGCCTGGCTTTAACAAGCAGTATACATGTACAAAGCAGCAACTGAGACTCACATCACAAACATCCCACTAGCTAAATCCCAGGACACGGATTACTAGTCATTCAGGGAGTTTCCGTGAGGTTGTACTGCTTTATAAAAGGGTTTCACTAGCACACATTTTGGATGACTTGAAAACTCAGTAGTGGCTTCCTGAATAATGTAGCTGGCCCAAACTCATACCAATAAAAATTTTATATCAGACCAAAGTGCCACCTAGTATTTTAACATCACATATTATGCAGGGAACCTGTTTTAGAGAGCTGTAAATGCTATGTATTTGTTCTACTTCCTCACATCTCCAGTGACTCCGTAACTGCCAGGAGCAAATGGTACCCAGCTGTACAGTTAGAGACACAGATTTGAACATTTCTCAGGTCACTTTTAGGGAATTAGCTATTAAACATAAAGACAAGAAGCCTGCTGTAATCTCTTTTCCACTGATGTGTTCTGTCTAGGCAGAGAAAGCAATGGCCCATTTCTTGACCTGTATTGCATATAGGGCTTCTCTGTGGCAAATTTACAGCCTGAACCTGATTTCAGGTATGTACTTTTAAATTAGCAGAGCTGTATCCAGCAGCATATCGGAGAACAGGCAATCCTGGCTCTCAGCCCTCTTCAGCTTCCGAATGCTTGTGTGCAAGAAATGAAAGAGCTGGTCACATCCACAGAGTGGAATGAATTACTTACTCACAAAAGATAACATTTTACTCACTGAATAAGAAAGTGCTGAAAACGTCTGCATTTCTGTAACATGAGTGTGTGTTTAAGAGTCCCCTCCGGATAATCTGCATGTAAATAAGGCAACATTAGTTGCAAGTATCTCTGGAAACTTAAACTGGCTACACATTCTGAAAGTTAAGTAAAAACAGAACCATGGGAGAGAACCCCTAATTACCACATAGCGAGGGTACTGATTAAAACCATCAGGGCAGGGATCCTGTGTTTCATTAAATAAATACACCAAGTTCAGCTTTATTGTTATTTTAGCTGATGAAGGAAAAATAAAGTCTACCTCCGCATGCATGAAATTACCTAAATTCAAAGACTCACTGACAAGAGACTTAGAATAGTACAGGATTTTTTCCCTAATGTTTGTATTTAAGTAGCTCGCTACGGTTACTTGGGTTAATATGAAATACTGAAGCACAGTTAACCTCCGGCATTTTAGCATTCTATATAGAGCCATTTCTTTGGATTTCACATGGCAGGGTGTAACTAAGAAATGCAACATCAGAATACTATTTTAATCATTTTTTGAACTAAAAGCAGAGAAGAACTAGAGAACATTTTGGCATAATGGGCAACACCACCTCATTTATTCTCTAGCTTATAGGGGTTTTTGCTGCTTTCTGGCTACTGCATTGAGTATTCAAAACTGATTGCCAAGAGCTTGAGCAAACAACCTTAGTGAGGTCATTTCTGGGTAGCAATTTCACAGAGGGTTTACTTCAATTAGAGAAAGACAGACATGAATTTGTACGTAGGAAGCAAGTTTCCTCTTGCTACTAGCAAACTCAATTTAGTTACACTACTCAAGACAGGAGAACACCATTTTCTGGGGTGTATCAATATTTGCAGTCTATACCTCATTGGTAAATAAAATGTATTAGGCAGGATTATCTCTGCTGACATTTCCAGAGTTTGCAAGAATGTCAAAAAGATGTGTGTCTATTCTTTTTCCACCAGTACTGCCAGCCTCCAAGGGGACCCCACATCCAGAACTGATACTGCTGGCTAATGGGATCCAGCCTCTTTAAGGAACATTTCAGCAAAATCTCAACATTTTCACAGAAGAGAAAGTGACAAGTCTCATCAGTTATTTTTACTAATTACTTTAAGAGCTCAGGTTTTGTTAAGAGTTTTGTTCAAGAGCTGAACAAAGTTAATACAGAGTAACTTTCAGTATCCTGGTCTCCACCCCACTCTCTTCAAAAGTTTATAACCTAGAAGCAAAATAAATGAAAAAAGGAAGAAAAGGGAAGAAAAGTGGTATGGATACACTGAAACTTGCACAGTCACCAGCATTGTTATTTTAATTGGTATAAAATTCTCTTCAGCTGCTTAGCCATATATTATTAGTCCGTTAATTTTTGTAGGTGACGTTCTGTTTTTAAGGGTAATATCGGCTAAGACATAATCCAGTACCTGTTTTCCTAGGCAGCTGCTGGAAGGAAGAAGGTGCAGCTAGTGTTTAGAGCCACATTTTCCAAAGAATTATTGAATGAGTCTTTCGTTTGTGAATGCTCCACATCATAATGCAGTAGGTAGAGAAACTAAAATATTTGCTTCTCAATTCTCTTCTTGCATAGTGCAGAGCTACTCCATTTTCCAAGTACGTATAGGCAGCATTCATGTAAGTGACTGCAACTTTAAAAAGGGCAGTCGGTGATAAAGAATGACAACAAATCTAAGTCTGCAGTCTGCTATAACCAGCAGATCACACTTTCCCCATCTCCTAAGTTTAAAATGACCAGGCAGGTTGTGCCTTCAACACTGGTTGGGGGCGACAGGAAAAAGGCAGGAGGGAACCAAGAAAAAAAAAACACTGAAACCTGAGACTAGATCTCAGGCAGAAGCAGACCTCACAGCCAGACTTCAAACTCTTGATTTTGAAGAGGTATCTGGACAGTGAAAATACTGATATTCTCATACACTGCAATAACGTTGACACCATAGCTCTAACTCAGTTGAGAGAGCTAAAGGAGTTTGCAAAAATGTGTAGCAATATTCGACTGCCACACAGAAGACTTTTGGGATTTTTTTGTTGGTTTGGTTTTGGTTTGGGGTTTTTGTTTTGGTTTTTTGATTTTAAATTTTAAAACATCAGAAATAGTTTTGACAAATGGCTAAAAGGGAACTCAAGAATCACTGCTTGTAGTAGCAAGAAGCTCACTCTTTAGTGATGAAGTCATTTTTCTTCAGAGACTCCCTGGAGCAAGAGATGCCTCCGTTTTGTGCTCTGGCAGAAAGAAAATTCTGCATTTGAAACCTCTCGTTTGCCATACTTCTTCACTGTGCATAAAGCCACAATCTGGCCCATACAGTGTGTCAAGTCTAGGACTTCAGCGACTCCAGGACAGGTCCCTCTCCAGCAGAGAATGCAACAGTGGTTGCAAGTGGTAAGCCTGGACCCAATCAGTCTGGCTTTTGCCACAGGGCTGTCATGTAACGCTTCATCCTTCCACACTTATTTCTATCTGACTGCACTGCAAGTACTGTGGCCCAAAGATGATGCCTAATAAAGTGCTGGCATCCAAGCCAGGGCAAGCATGCTCCGAACACAGGGTTTCTGGGTGTTTCTCTAGTACAAACGACAGTCTGCCAAATCATCAAAGATCAGGTGACACTAACATACAATGTGAGGCATTCTGTAAGTGACAGGAGACATGACGGCCACTGACAGCTAAGTACGAATGCGTGGTCACGAGGCAATGTAACACACTTGTTTGTGAAGCTCTTTCATTCACTGAATACTCTCCAGAAGGTTAGAGGCATCATTAGCTTCATTTAAAACATTAATTAAAAACAGAGACACAGAGAGAAAAAAAAAATCACATGGCCAAAACGTTATACAACAGCTCAGTATCACAGAGAAGCCAAGTCTTCAGAAACCAGACAGGAGTCAGAAGACCTGGGACTGCCACCCGCTTTGGAGCAAGCCTCCCGATGGCTGCCTCCTCCTTGCCACACTTTTGCCTCTTCGTCTCTGGAGCTCTGCCACCGCTCCCCTGCACTCTGCCTGGGCAGAATTCAACAGGAGTTTCTAACCAGAAAGGCTTTTCCACACTCAAGGTGAGGCAGAGATGATGGTAGACCACATAATAAACAGTATTGTATATTACGTATACAGTATTCATTTGGCAGAATGATAACGAGCAGAGAACACAGGAGCTGATACTGGGGTCCATATTGTTTAATATCTTCATAATCAGCCTCAGCAAGTTTGTGGGTAACACTGTTTTAGGCTCCCCACTTCAAAAGGGATGCAGATAAACTGCAGAGAGACCAGCAGAGGGTCTCTGCCTGAAAATGGTCAGGGACCTACAAAGCACAGCTTTCAAGGAGAGAGCAGGGGAGCTGGGCTTGTATAGGCTGGCTATGAGGACACTAAGGGCCAATTTAAAAGAAGCCTACAACTATTAGGGGGGTAGCTACAAAAATGATGGAGTCAAATCCTTCTCAGGAGCGCCAGATGGTGCGCCAAGGGCACTGGCTACAAACTGTGGCTTGGGAGTCTCAGGCTGGACATTAGGAGAAACTTCTTCACTGAAAAGTGAGCAGGTTGCTCAGAGAGGCTGAGGGATCTACCACATGGATGTTTTCAAGATTTAGAGAGGCAAAGCCATCGCTTACCTGATCTAGTTCTGGCAGGAGTCCAGCTACGGGTGGGAGATTGGACTAGATGACCTCCAGGAGCTCCTCCTAACGAGCATTTCAGTCATTCTAATGTGACCAAGTAGTTATGCAGTGCAGCCAAGATTTCCAGCTCCCAAAGTATTAATTTATATTCCTCCTCCCACCCTTTCTTGGGTCTAATTCATAGGTCACAGTACTTCCACAATGAATGAATCAAAGATACTTAAAAAACCCAAAAAACCCCAAAACACTAAGCGGTGAACTGCTAGCCCATGCAACTTCCCTGGTGTCAGTGGGGATGCTGAAGGTAACAGACCATGCATCCATGACATTAATGGAAAAAAGCCTACAAAATATATCTATATGAAACATTTCATTCCTTTCTTAAGTGCTGTTTTTGTCTTAGCTTGTCATAAGCTGAGGAAAAGATAGGGGCAAAGGGAGGGAGCACATAATTCACTGCCCATAAAAATAAACCTAATATTCATTAAAGGCCTGAACATTTTGAGCAGAACCAAATACTTAAGCAATGCTTAATGCCTTCAACACCACTGCCTGCTCTGTCTGAATGTTGTTACCAAAGAGTGGCTGATTACTTGCATTAGGAAGTTGAGGCCAAAGAGTAATGTCTCCCAAAGCAGCCAACTGGAAAAAAAATCTGTGAACAGCTGTGATTGCTGCACAACAGTTGTGGGAAAGCAGTGCAATAAGGTCAGATTCTGATCCATTACATTACTACGCATAGAGACAAGCACTACTGCAGACAGAACCCATTATAGATATAAAACAAGCTCAGCGTCCAGTCCACAATCTGCAGGACAGACAGCAGAATACAGCTCATTAGCATAGCTACATGAATGCCATTATTCAAACAAAATTACTAAGTTTTTCTTGACCTCAGCTACTCACAGTGACAAGCCATGCGTATTTTAAGAGAAGAGGCGAATCAGACCCCAAGAGATCTCATTCTGGTTCACCTCATATGCTTCTACTAACTGTTACATCCAATTAAGGCTGCCAGTTTTATGAACTACTATATATTAAAGAACACCACAAACCTGACTGTACCCTCCCAATAAAAGGTAAATGCTGTTTGAGTACCTTCCTTAAAAGCTGAATAAAGCTTGATCCTGTGGTTATGATTTTGGTTTGCAGGAATAGCCAGTTGTATTATGCTCCTATGCAATTACAGAGCAGGTTTCTGACCAAATCATTCAATCTTTTTGAAAAGACATCTACTGACCCCTTCCTCCATCTCAGAACTAATCTAGGTTTTAATGGATGATCCATTTACCCACAGTACTCAAAAAATCTCTGCAACAAGTTAACATGATAATAACATAGTAAGCTCTTCTGATACCATTACGACTACACGGGGGATATATAAGAAAGAGACTGCGCCAAGGAACTCAGTCTAAATACAGAATTGGTTCCCTTGTAAAATGAGAGTTGGAATTTTGAGGGGAGGAGAGATGGAGAAGTTTGTTTATTCCTTTTTTTCCCCCTCCTGAAAGACTTGCAGGAAAGTGAGGCCTTTTGTGTTGGCAAGGATTGAACAAAGAGAAGAAGCCACTATCCCAGGACAAAAATTTACATGTGGCAACTATGGAACAAGATGAGAGTTCACAGCAGTTCTTTATTTGTGCAGGTATTTATCCAGCCTTCTTCGACTCCTAAAAATGAGTAAAAGGAAAGCCAATACTTCAACAGGAATCCATTTTGGTTTTGCTCCCTATTAAAACTTAATTTGATGCTCTTAACCTGTACAGCTCAATACGCCACGTATTTCTTAGCATCCCTGGCCTTCTGAAATGAACAACAGACACAAGAAGTTTTTTTTAAATAATAAATTAAGGTCAATCTAAGTGATTAATGGTTCTTTAATGTGTTATGCTGATTTTGTTCCAAAACAAGCAGCTGCTTTATATAAAACTGCTTCATTTCTCTTCAACAGCAAATCACAAAAAGTAGAAGAAATCACTCCCACACGAGTCTTTTAAAGCTCATGTTGTTCATCACATAACAAGCACAGAAAGTAACCTGTTGTCCCTGAACAACAGAAAAGCGTCCTCAGATGAACCAGTCCTATACAATGAATACTATACATTTTTACAGATATTCACTGAGCAAACTCCTTCATAACAGTTAAGGAAATAGCAAGGTTAGAAGAACAACTGATTCTTAATTCATATCAATATTCAGACCCAAAAGTCAAATTAGAATTTGTCTAGCAATCCCTGATTAAGACAAATCAAATACAACTCTTCCGTCGTCTTCTAGAAATCACTATGGGTGACAAAGTAAGATGAAGCTAGCCCATGCAAGCTTCATGAATATTTTTAAGCAAGAAATATTGTATGTCCCCCCACAACTGGCTCAAGGGACTTGACAACAAAAGATCTTGTACCTCTAAGCAAAGCACAGATTGAAAATAAAACTGACAGTAGCTTCTCACAATTGTGGAATATCAGAAGGAGCTATAATCCACAACAGATTGTTCAAATCAGCCTTACTCAATCACTTGAGCACTTCTTTGTTATGTACTCTCATCAGAGAAATACTTGGCAGTGTTCACATGTAAATCATCAGCAGCTTTTTGGATCACTTCTTTTAATGTAGAATCAGCTCAAACTTTTCAGAATTATGATGTTTCGCTAGAATGCTTTTCAGAAATACAATGCACTGCTGAAGACTCAGGCAGATGGCTTGGCTGAGACAGTTCACAATTTGAAAATTGTCTCCAGTCAGATTTTATTTAAAATAAAAATCAGCAAGTCTTTCTGAGATTATATTACACAGAAAAAAGCAGCAGTTACTGGAAGATACAGGGTCATGAAATAGACTGCCTCGTTCACTGATCCCAGCCCCAGGGTTAAATGCTACCTAAGTTATTTGATTTATAAATGGGATTAATTGGTAGCTTCAGTCTCATTCTTGGCAGATACATCACCATTGCATCCAGCAATATTTGGCACTGTTAACAAGCAGACCTCACCTTATTCCTATTCACAGTTCCACTCTTCCATGCAGTGAAAAGAGACTACATACACAACTAAGGCAAGCAGGAAGCAGTTCTTACGGCCAAATAAAAGCTATGGTTGGAAAATGCCCGGAGAACAAACCACCCTCTTGTATGGTTCCCTTCAGTCAGAATTGAAAACCACAAATGGACCTGTGAGAAAAAGTTTTAGTTCAGGTTTTTGCCACAAGAAGTTTGCTGAGCTCCTATTCTCTCAGTCCAGAACGTGTCACTAGCATGACACTCACTGTTGTTTTGTTGTTATTTTTTAGTTAAGAAGCATCTTCTATGCAAAGATTAAATTAGCAGCTGATGCAGAAATTATTCTCTTCCATCATCTGTCAAGGGAGCATAAGTTCACCAGTTGCACACTACTCTCCAGACCACTAGAAGCTTTGCAAACAATGCAGTTCATTACCTCTACATTATTATGCTTACTCTCTCATTGACAGATAAGAAAACTGTTTGCTCTCCAAAGCAAGTCACCCCAGTATTCCCTGTTTCAACCTATAGTTCAAAGAAAACAACATTGATAACTCTGGCCCTATGATCTACCCAGCGCTAGAAAGCGATCCAGCTCCACTAACCAAACACCTTCTGAGTCCTGTCTCTTGACAGGCCAAACATAGAGCCTCCTACGGCTATACTCTGAACTCTGTATGTTTGACTAGTACACAGAACCCAGGCCTTGTTCCCCAAAAACAAAAGCAAATCCCAAAGCGGTGGTGAGTCCGGGGTAGCAAGCGGAGGCAGGGGGCTGCTCTTTTGTTTGACACGCCGAGACAAAACTGTGCATAGTTACTTCATGTGTGTCAGGGGCCTGATTCTCCAACTGCTTTACTCTTCTTTCAGAGCAGCATGTCCAATTAAGCGACGGTTGAATCAGGCCCCTCATATATAAATGGATCATTTGAAGTTATACATGTTACTTTACGTGGAAAAAATTCAAGCTTTTAAAAAAATGAGC
Source organism: Calonectris borealis (assembly GCF_964195595.1). Taxonomy (NCBI): domain Eukaryota; kingdom Metazoa; phylum Chordata; class Aves; order Procellariiformes; family Procellariidae; genus Calonectris; species Calonectris borealis. The sequence goes on from NC_134325.1 coordinate 19,134,177, forward strand.
ATATAAAATATAAAAAGACATTTAAAGTGCGCGTGCGCGTGCACACACAAGCCAGTTTTACTTTGCACTGCCTGTTCAGTAGAACAGATAGCCTGTTCTCTGACTCTCTTTTAACTGCAAACCTTATACTAGCTGTGTATATTTTGGACCCTTTCCCATCCTACCATGATTTCCTGTCTGAGTCTGCAGCCCGTGGCAACAGCAGAAAACTGGAGTGCAGGGTTTGCAGATGGTGGTAGGCCAAATGCCCTGTGCCAGTTTAGTATCTTCTTCCATAACATATGCATATCTAAGTCTTGGCTACATGGCAAGAGTTACCTTCATGATAATAAGTTATATTCATTTTAATTTATAAATTGTGCTTGCCTTAGGGAAGCTCTGGCCTTCTGCAGTGAACATAAAAAAACCACAATCACACAACCTTACATATACATCATCATACTATAAAAGGAAAATTATATTCTGAACTGCTGTCAAGGTAGAAGAAAATTCACAGTTTTATCACTTAATTCCAGCAGGTCACAGGCCACTGCAACTGCTTAAAAACAAAGAAAAACAGTCCCCTCCCCAAATTTATTGATGTGCAGCACATACATCATCCCACAAAATAACCTATGACGAAAGCTGCATTTCCACATGTCTGCAACAAAAATACAAGACCTAAGATTATATACACAGGGAAAAAGTGCCAGAAACAATTCCAGGGTTGCTTTCCATCGGGAAATGTAGTGTTAAACATGAATCTTCCTTGAGTGGTTTTAATAAGAGATTCTGCATCTGGCATTGCCCTGAGATAATGGGGCCGGGGGGTAGTGGGGGAGAAGGAGACACTTTTTTCAAGGAATAACATTAACAAGAACGCAGCAGTCACCCACATCGCACTCACAAACGCAGCTACAAAACTACCTCAGTGTATAGGTGCTTTAAATCCCTCCTGCCCCCAGCACACACGACAGGACATCCAGGTTTTCCATGGAATGAATGGTCACCATCAAAGCTTCTCCCACCTCGAGGTGCAAAGCCCTGAAGTTTATGACAAAGTACTAAAACAAAACTACCTCAGACAAACACGTGGCCTCAATCCAAGTGATTTCAGCGGAAAAGCCCAGGCAACTGCTTCAGAAAGAATCCAGTCTTTTCTGATAAGCAAAATCATTCCTTTGCTATTGTAAGGAATCACAGACTAAAATCCATCAGCCGCTGCTTTACTCCATAATGAAACTCTCTGGTCTCTCAGCACTGGTAAATAAACACACTGTATTTTTTTCCCCCCCTCGAGCCTAGTTCACAACTCTGATCTATTTTCTTGACTTTCTGCCTTTCTCTTCCTCTACCTACACCACACCAGGTAGAAGCATTATTCAGAACTAAGGGATTCACAAACCTATTCTGGATACCGATCAAAACCCCATTAAAGCTAATGGAAATTATTCCTTTGGCTCCAGCAAGATTAAACTTTAAGGTAAGCAGCACTTCTCGCACAGGTTATGAGCTTGCTTTCAGTAGCAGTTCATTGACAACAATTCTGACAAATTTCCTACTTGATGATCTTACTGTCATCACCCTCAAGTGTCTTGTAAGTTCAAACAAAAGTGATACTCACTCAAGCCAAAATTTCCACATATACTGCCAAAGCATAAGAGAACTTTTCATAACACTTCTTGGAGAAGAAAAGGGGGGGAAAAAAAAAGCCCATAGACAAGCTTTAGAAGTCTTTATACATTGGCAATAGAATGAAATGGTTTATTAAAAACAACTAATAAAGATGATGTCTTGGTTGCTACTATTATGTTTTCCGTGTTCTTCCCACCACTCTAAGTTAAATTATCACTTCAGTGAAAATATCCAAAGACACCTTATAAATTTGATATAACAACTTAAAAGTACCAGAAACCATACTATGACCATAATAAAACTGTATCAGTTCAACTCTGGAGCAATTTTTACGATCACTAGACTAAACAAAACTGCCAGTGCAAGTTGAGCACAAAACAGGGTGGGGGGTAGAGGGAAGATAACATTCAAACCAAAGAGCAGAAATTCAATGTGCAATTAACCAGAAATTATATCCACCCCCCAGAGGAAATATGTTTCATTATATATTATCTCTGATATTATTACAACATACACACATCCCTAACGTTTTGGTTAGGCCTGTGGCATTATCTCAGGAAATTGCACAAAACCTGAAAAAGAAATAAAAAGGAAACCTCTCAACCATTTGTGATGCACAAAAAGATGAGCACTTCAGAGGACAAGTTTATAGTGTGCACCAGTCCATTAATGTTTCCCTGGACTTGCATTACCGATTCTTCCCAAACTCAGCACACAATAAAACACTCTAAAGAAACACCTCTGAAGTTAAGACTCCAGTGTAACTGTACAGAGGGGTGCTCTCTGCCTGCATGCGTGCATACCTACCACAGAAACACCACACTGCTCGTGCCCCTGTTCCTCACAAGCCACAGCAGCATCCCGACAGCGCTTCCTCACCCATCAGGGAAGGCTGAGACCCACACTATTTCAGGTTAAAAGAAGCTGCAGGATCATCCAAGTGGAATCAAAGTTAAAGATGAGTGAACTGTCTTAAAGCAACTGGAAAACTGGGATTTTTGCTTTAATCTACTAGTTTTGACATCAGTCTGTGCTGCATGTAGTATTGGGTAGTCATTTAAATAAAACAAGCAAACAAGAAATTGATTTTTACTAAATTATATTAAAACATCAAAAAATCCAAAACAGTTTGAAGAAAGAATGAGGTAAAACTGGCCTAATTCCCTACTTTAGCTGTTTGCCAATATTCAACTCTTGCCCTTCAGCTGAAAGAGTAGTGTGCTTTATTCACAAGCAATAAAACGTAAATATTAGAAGAAAATCTATTCACTGTCATCTTGGAATTAATCAAGAAAAAAAACAGAGCTATATAGGATCAAGAAAATAATAGATAATTATGCCTCTGCATGTTTATCTTTTTAATGTATAAGTCCCAGCATAAACACACGGTCATATTTTTTTCTTTATTCTCCAGGTCCCAGGCAACAGACTGCAATCTGGGCTAGAAATGAAAGTAACAGAAGTATCCAACATGGACTGTAATGTTATAAACACTAAAGAATGGGACAAGCAGATTATGTCTTCCATAATGTTCCTTTCCTCTCATCCCTGAAATATCATAAACAACAGTTACTTTGATCTTGCATAGCCCCATAGCAAATTTATCAGTTATTATAAATCCACATGCATGAACTGAAAAGCTGGTCTGAAATGTTTATTTGGCTTCAGTTCTTAGTCTCTAGCCCATGATTATACCACAAATACCCTTAATCATTTCAAGCATTTTGGTGTCACTACACAAAAACTACAGCAATTACTTAAGCACATTTTCCACAGTTTTGCTCTTTTTTGCTTGTGTCAAGGCTTTTTCATTTTTTAGACAGGGAGAACCAAATGCAGTCTCCTGATAGACTGCTGGGCGCTGTAACACTACAAAAAAGTGACACCTTGGTCACTTGGAAACTTCTCTAGCTTTCTTCTGAATTTTTTTTTAAAATAAAATAGTAATAATTAAAAAATAATCACGGCTTAGATTTCAATTTCACTTTTACAAACCTAGCAGAAAGCTTGTCAAATAGCTGATTTGATACTTGTGCATAAGATAAGCAAACAAATGGAGATGCATATTCTCACTGTAAGACAGCATAGTTAGCGTAGAGAGAAAGCCTCACATGAAATACATGAACGATGTACACTGACCCAAGATGATTAAGAAGATGCTTTACCTTCTACTGTCCCTATCACTCCACAAACCTGAAAGCACTTTGCACAGATGACTGAATGAAACCTTGCACCATCCTGCAGAAGCTGGTATTTTGCTCAATTCAGATGTGAAGCAGGTTAAGTAGCCTGGTGAACATCAAACAAGTTTTAAGAAAGAAATGGTCCAGGCGTAATAATTAAACAACCAGAACAAGACTGACAAGTGTTCAGGCTCACAACTAATCTATGAGTTGTCTGGGTCAAACCCGTACAAAGAACACCAGCCAGTTTTTGCCTGGTTGACAGGAAGAAGGTAAGTACGTTCACAGCAATCCCTGTGACCTGATTTAATGATTCTCACAGGTTACAGTCCACAATCTCGGCTTTGTTGAATATCTATTTCAAAGAACTGTTTCATGTTAAGATCATAGTAAAGACCAATCCAAACAACTGCCTCCTAGAGGACCACCACAAAAAACATCAGCTAGACTATAGTTAATGAAATCACATCATTAAGTAACAGGTTTTGAGAAGATGAGGAGGAAGTTTACAATTCTAAGGGACTTTCATCTGCAAGTAACACATAAGCAAGTAGGTTTTAGTAGACAAGGATTTTATAGCTCAGAATTCCATTTAACTTGAATTTAAAAGGACTGATCCTTAGTTTCCACTCCTGAAGACAGCAGCAGCTACAGCATACCCTTCCCTCAGAAGTTACTTTCACACTATTAATTCTATCCCACACATCCCATGCTCACAAAAGCTGCAACCACCACCCTAGCAGGCTGCAAGCAGACACTTTAATTACAGGTTGACAAACAACCCTCAGCCATGCCCTGCCCATAGCTGGCCTGTCCCAGTGCTGGTCTCTCCTCGCTCCAGTTGCCAAGCATACCATGTCACACCCGCTGCAGCCAAACGTTTCCTAAGGACCAGAATGAGCTCACAGTCCCAGCTTGGTTTGTGACCTAAGTCAGAAGGCAAGTCTGGATGTGTTTGGGTGAAAGGAACAAACCTTTCAGCATTTGTGCATCTTTTCCTCTCTCTGTTATTGCTTTCTTGCGATAAGGTCCGCGCTGCCAACAAGACTCCATTTAGAAAGCCCTCCTCACTCAAAAATGCACAACTTGGAATCCTTAAATTGACTTAGATGCTCTCAACAAGGTCCTGCAGTTGTTTTTTTTTTTTAAATGTAGCTCTTGTTCTTTTAGGGAAGGAATCAGAGTTCTGTTGAAATATTTTTGTCCCAATTTGTAAATTAAGAAAGCATGAAGCCACCATCGTACTGGTTTTACCATTGCCTCAGGCTTGCTTAGATTTAACCAAATGTCGTGTTAGGTACTTATGTTCAAAATAACATGTAAATTAATCCCATTAAAACAAAAAGAGCATCAGAAATTATTGTTATTCTTTTGTCCATCAGCCTGAATTCTCATAGTTGGACATCATCTTATGTTGAGTACTGGTGGAGTAGAACTTAGTCAATGAAAGAGGTTTTTCTTCATGTCCAGAGCATAAGACTGCAAAGCAGGACTTCTGAGTCTGTAACGATGTGAAAATGTTTACAAATAAGGACCACATACATTGTCTTGAAGAGCTTAGCATTGACTAAATGCAAAATGCGAGCTAAAATGTAAACAAAGAATTATTTTGATCTTGTTTCCAAACATTCAGAAGAATAAAGATTACTGAGGGATTTGCTGGACACTTCTGAGTATCTAGTGGTTTTATTGTGTTTAGAAGCCTCTGTTTCTCTTCTTTTGAATTCTGCTGGCATGATGGACAAATTGCTCAAGATAAACACCTGTTCATTTTACATTTTACTTTAAGAAAGGACAACATAGCAGCTTAGTGAGGATCACAGGATTAATAATACCTTTGGCCTTATTTTGCCATTTTCTTGCATTGCTACAAGATGAGTTCCTTTTAAAATGAACTTACTTCTAGTTCAACATTAAGATCTTGTGTTTAAGCTTCCAAGTGCAAACAGGCACTTCTAAGCTTCGGTTCTTTCTGAAGTTATTTAAGTGCTTCAGTCCTAAGCCCATGCCCCTCTCAACTTGGTAACTGTGTAATAAGTGAATTTTATACAGTCTATTGTAAATAAGTACATTCAGTACTTCTGTACTCTTTACATTTCATATGACAGAGGGCTTTATAAGCTTGAACATTTCCCTTGCAGTGTTGTATACCCATTACAACACCAAGCTAGGGAAAGGGACAGAAAAATGAAACAGATAAGGAAGGAAGCTCTAAATGGACCATTAACTAGATTAATTGAATCATACCATGTACATGAGCAGAAATAAATTATTACAACATGAAAACGTTACAGTAACATTAATACCCAAACAAGATTTTTCAGTGTAAAAAACTCACTGCCACCCTACATGACTATTGCAATTAGTTTTGGAATAGCCCCAAATTAGGTAGGATTAAGACTTCAAAACAGCTAGAATATATACAACATCCATGCACTGGGTGAGTGCTGATTTCAAGAAAGAGGAGGCAATGTGTAATGCTAGAGATCAGTTAGGGAAGTTCACTGACAACCATCAACTTCCCCAGACCAGATGAGTTTAGTTTTCAAATCACATGAGAAATTAAATGGGGTACATGAGAGAAACCACTCTGGTGGCTCAGTTCAGAAAGACTAGCTGCCTGTATGCTGCAAGATCTTCAAACTGGAAATGAGACAATTTATTTTCAATTATTCCAATATCAGAAGACATGATATTAGCCATACCATATTTTATTATTAAGAATATGAACACTCAAAGTTCATGCCTCATTTTCCTGCAGACACACAAAAAACCCATGTAAGAGCACCCCAAATATCCAAATATTGCACAAGTGTTCACAGCTGAACTTTGAGCTAAAACAGCTTGATTTTTCACCTGAAAAATAAATTTAAAAAAAAAAAAAACCAAACAAAACAAAAAAAAAACCAAAACCCTGTTGGAACTTAGGGTTTTACATACCAAGGATGAAATTCTGTCCTGGCCTCAACAGTATTTGCTCAGTTTAAACCCCTGGCGTTAGCAGTAACAACAGACTTCAGCCTCGACACAACAGGTCACAGACTTTTTTCTCCAAGAGGTTCATTCTTCTCAGGCCTAGCTCCTCAGTTTCACAGGGACAAGCTGTCACCAACACTGATTCCACTTGAAATCCAAATATCAGAATTTGCTGCTCGTAGTTATACACTGAGGGAGTTCCAGCACTTGCTCTTTAACCAACTGAATTGAAAAGACCCAAATTTTATTGCTGTGGTGCAATATCAGCAATTTGAAAGATTAATTTAAGACAGCATTATTACTTCATTAATGAAATTTTCCTTTACTATCACTAAATGAAATATATATATATGCGCCACAGAAAACGCACTATAAGGGAAAAAAAATAGGCATTTTAGCTTTACTTGATCTATCCTTTAACATAAGCAAGATGCGTATCTGCAGATGTTTGTATTTCTAATTGTGCATCCAGTGGTTTACGTTTGTAGGAGACGTGAGCATGTATATACAAGCACTAACATTTAGGCTTAAAGAATTTGTCCCTGTGGGTTTGTGGATATAAATCCAAGCTGTTGGATGTGTAGGAGTAGCAGCACACAAGGTATGCTGGGGGTACATTTGTACAGAGGTGAAGGAAGCCATAGTTCGAATAGGATCACAGCTACGACCAGCCCATCTAACATGGAAACATGCGCATAGGTCTATCATATTCCTGCCCAGGAATCCCCAGTGAGCAGCGTTGCTTCAAACTACTGCTTCAGATATGATGACACGGAAGACAGAGGTGCGCATTTGATTTTTTCAACGATTTGCAAACCACCTGTGGTACTGCTGTACTAGCCTTGTACTTCTACTCAGCTTAGCTTATTGATTGCACTGGCAGCTCTCTTCCCCAAAATGCATCCCTTCCAACATGCAGTTTTCTCCTGAATACTTGTGAAGCTGATAGCTTATTAAAATTGATGAGGCTCTTTATGAGCACAACAGTTTGTTCAGTTCAGATAACAAAAGGACATTCTATTTATTGAAATGTCATAATTTTATTTTCATGCTGGATTTCAGTACCACAACTTTTTTTTATTTCAGTGTAGTCATTTCAGACCATTTTGATAACTATAAAAAGGAATTATGATAATAGCATAGCTCTAAAAAATCCTTGATGTTAAAATCAGCTATAATTTTTAACCTATATTAGTGCAGTGAGAAATATAAAAGAAAATGGGGTTAGTTAGTGATACTAAATCCAAAGTCCATGCTTGACACTTGGTAGGGTGTGCCGCAGTGTTTAGTACCAGAGAGAAGAAAATTCATCCCTGCTCTAACTTTATTGAGCCCAAATCAATGTGAGGTTACACATTTTCCCCCTCAACCTCTTTCTGAGAAAAATGTCTCAAGACACAAGTAGAGCTTATTTCAGACTCTGTTTCTACCACTCATCAGCTGAGCAAATCAACGAGCTAATTTGTGGATTAGTTCATCCACAGAGAACTTCAAGTGTTTCAGCTAAGAGGTATGTGAAGACACAGTGTTACCAAGTTAAATTCCCCCCCTTTTGGTTTTTTTTTTGTTTTTTTTGTTTGTTTGTTTTTGTGCAAAAAACATCTGTCAACACTTGTATCTACAGAACACCAGGATGTGCTGATGCATTAAATAGCACAGCAGGTGTACTGGCTGTCGCAGGAGTGCTCGGCAATAACCAGATAGTTAAGTACAATGTAAGTGCTGTAGTTAATAGGGCAATAATATCAAAATGTATTTGCAGTGCTGACAGTTCAGATTCTAATGAACCATGCACCACTCAAACACAGGAACATCAAGTAAAAGAATCCCTTTTCCAAGGTAAGTTTCATATTTCTCCTCATCTCCCAACAAACACTTTAATGAATAGACCGTAATATTCCGAATTAGCATGTCTCAAAATCCCTGTGAAACTACCGGACGCATTCTCTACTTTAGCTGTATCAAACCAATACATATCACATATCTCCATCTAATTAAAAATAGAAAATAAAACATGTATACCAATTTACATTACTTTTTTTTTTTACCTTCCAGTTGCTATGTTGTTCAGTAGCTGCTTATCATTTTTGCTGCTTTTGTTTAATTTTCGTTCCAGCTTGCATTGCATTATTTTTGCAACATCCCACCTAGACTCTGTCTGAAAGACTTCACCCTTGGAGGCATTAACACACCCAGAGAGCTTTACAGAACTCCTTAGGGCCACAAGCTCAGATGACATTCCTCCTTCCAAGGCAGAGAGACTGAGTCCCAAGCATGAAGTCAGAACTCACACTAACAGCAGAAAATGTCTCATAGAAGCAGCAAATAGTTGACTAAAGAACAGCTTCACAGAAAGGGCGAATAAATAAGCAAGCCACGGATTATATTTATTTAAAAATAACATTAAAATTCCCCTTAAGCATTTACAGAGTTTTAAACTTTACCCTTCACACACCAGGTGTTGACTAAAACATGTTTGTTACAATACAGAATATTAAGATTTCAGCCTCCAAAGCCGTAAGAACAGTGACTGGACTACTGTCTTTGATGGGAGATTAGTCACTGAAGAAATACAGGTCTAAACCTCAGTCTCTTGAGAATTTACAAAGATTTATGTATTTATTTACTGTTTCTTAGACTCCAAAGAAGCATGCTATCCTGATCTAATAATGAAAATTGTATTCAATAGATCATAATGCCAGAAAGGTCCATTATGATAATCCAGTGCAATCTTCTGCATAGTACGCTGCCATGGATTTCATCCAGAGATTGCAATGCTTGACTGGAGTTAGAATTTAACCTCTAAGTGCTTTTTATCTCTAACATCAAACTCAGTGCTATAAACCAAAACCCAACAAACATATGCCAAGTTCGCAATTTACAAGTACTCCTTTAAAAAGTTCTTACTAGAAAAGAAAAAAAATGACAGTAAAGCAAGTTTTCCTGTTCCTTATACTGGAAAAAATCCAGTTATTTTACCACTAGATCTACCTCAAATTTAAATTAATGTAAAAGACAAGATCACTTGAAAGCACTGTGGAGAATGATGTGAATACTACTAATTTACAATTCCTACAGGGAGAAAGGATAAAGAAGTTATTTCAAGCTTTTTGCATCCATATAAAGCCATTTGTGGTCTTACAACTGCAAGAAAAGCCATTATCACTGACTTAGGTCAGGTAAAATACCAGTGACAGACGGTCACAGGAAATCACAGGATACCTTCACGTGTAGTTTTATTCAATTTTCAGACTCAAAAAATGCATTCAGTTATTGACAGAATTGATCTGAAAGAGAACAACAACAAAAGAGGCAACAGAAGCCAACCCTTCTGTGGCCAGTGGCTGCTTGATATTACACTATACAAGCGTTATCATAACTGACCATTTGGTGGTTTGAATATTTATAAGCATTTCCCTGCACAGTCACTCATGTTTCCATTGAACACCAGCTTCCATTCATTCATCGCAATTTTTCCAAGAAGAAGATTTCTCTTAAGGAAAAAAAGCTCTGTTAGGGATTGACTCTTCCTCTCCATTTTACACACATAACCTGCATGGCAGAAGCACTGAGCAGCAAACAGCTGAAGTGCATGTTTTTCTTTACAGAACCACAATATTTTACTCCAGCTTCCCTGAATAAGGAACAAGAGAGGGAACCGAGTCCTCTTTTTGGACCTGGTGACAAATACTCCCATGCTACACAAAGAATTATGACAAGTGTTTTGGCAGGTGACAAGACATCCCCATACCTTTATAATCTTCCATCAAAAAGCTTGTAGTTAAAAAAGCAGATGTCTATGTTTGACTTTTAAAATTACAGTTATGTCTTGTACCAGTGCCGAGAACATATCCCAAAGGGCTCCTCACATTTATCTCACATACATTTAGTAACACTGTCAGTGGACAGAGGGCAGATGGAGCGCACAAGAGAGGTTTTGTGAACACCGCAATAGCAGCCATCCTCTTACGTTGTAATGTGAACCAGGCAGACCCAAGGGGGACAGTCACTGCACCTATCTACTAGCAATCTGAACCGTGACGTTATTGCTTTGTATAGGATAACTGCAGGAAATCAATGTGCCCAAGGAGCAGAAGTTGAGTCAGCCTTTCTCTGACAAAAATGTTATTACTAACATTCACCTAAGGTATATTTTTTCCACACAGAAAATCCACTCCTTTACTTATCTCTCGTTATGAGATTATCGTTTGAAGAGGACCAAGCCACTTGGTTTTATAAAGAGTTAAATCAGAAAGGTATTATGCATGGAATATCTGACCGTAACTATGAGGCCAGCAAAAGTCACAAAACTGTGTGTGGTACTCAGAATAGTTTTCTAAATTGAATGTTTCTCCAAGTTTTCCATGGAAAAATATGGTACTCCTCAGAGTGACAATGCAAAATAAACAGCGTAGCTTCTTGACAGAACTGTCATGACTTAAGCCTTTCAAATTGCTCCTCAGTCTCATAGGAAGACGCCAACATTCCTCTATCTACTTATTTGCTTAACTGTTCAAAAAGTCTGCTTTCTAAACAAATTACAGAGGTGAGTATCTTAATGCTATGTTATTCTCATTACTGAGGCACCATCCTACATACCCTGGCAAGCCAAGCACAAGCTCTTGTTTATTGCACGAGTGTAATTACAACACATGTTTCTGCTCTCTAGAAAGAAGCCTAAGTAACATGTAGCTTTAAGTTTTTGCTCAGAAACTGAATTTTACTACTGCAAAGAAAAAAAAATATTAATGTTGTTTTCCCTCTCCAGGCTGTATGTGGGAATAGCATCTCCAAGATGAAACTGCAAGATACTCACTACAATATAAATTTTGTTTAAAAACAATAGCGGTATTTTCCGAAGAGCAGCTTATAAAGCAGATTTCATCTTATGGTTACAGAGAAGCATGTTTACATGCCAGTTATAGCAAAAATGCTCAAAACAGCAGCTGGTAGAAAGTCAGGAGACATTTGTTAGGACAACAGGGCTTGGTTTCCCACAGCCTCTGCAGCTTTTATAAACTGGTACATCTTAAGAATAAAGCAGGATCACTCTTGCCTGGTAAAACCATCATGTCTGTTTTACGCACACACAAACCACAACCAAGATGCAATTCAGATGAAAAGAAAAACCAAAAAAACCCCAAGTCCGTAGAAATCAACGATTTTACTTTAAAGCCTGCTGGTATGAAGATTAGAAATTGTAAAAGCTGGATCTTACCATTAGCATTTTTCCCACAGATGAGATGCTCGTAAGGTTGCAGCACTCCCCAAAGTTCAGCATCGTTGTTGATAACCATCTCCAGGATTTCAGCTGAGATCTCCCCTCCTCCACCATCTGGGCTCTGACTTGCCAAAACCCTAGCCTTAATCTCTTCTACAAGGTTTTCCATGCAAGCAGTTAAAGAGATGGCTGCATATTCATGGATCCTAACCGAGATCCTGGTGTCCACCATCCACCTGAAAAACCTCCCCACTGAAAAGGTGAGGCCGCATCTAGCCGATTTACCTTTCCTCAGTCCGTCTCCCGCACTCATGCTGTACAGAGAGAGAGCCTTGACAGTCGCCAAGACACAGCTTTCTGACAACGACCAGCTCTGGATGAGCTTGATAGCGCTCTGCACCTCAAACCTGGTGCACTTGGAGTGCATCACGCTGAGTCGTTGAGCTTCCCTGGAGACCCTGATCAAGACGCGCCTCAGTAACTGCGAGAGCCGCCTGACAGCTTCCTGAGAAAAGGTTCTGGTATTGCCATCTCCCTTCCCTTTTCTGAGTATTTTTCCAATGTCTTCATCAGTCCAAGGGTATTCCTCTAGATCCGGCAGCTTAGGACACTTGGAAAAGATATCTGCAACCTCGGGGTCTTCTGGCAGAACAGTGTTCACGGTATCCCAGCTGTTATTCCTACTGTTCATGGAGCCCGAGTAGTACCACCAGTTGCCTCTGTGCTGAGAAGAGGTGAAGGCTTGGGAGTTGGACTTGGAAGAAGAGAGACTAAGGGACCTGCAGGAATCCCCTGCCCCATAACCAGAGTCCAAAGTTAAATCCTCCAGGGTCTTCAGAGTAGAGCTGTATATCCCAGCCATAGGAAAGACGGGTTAAGCCAACCGCAAAGAGCACGAAAGGTGAGGCTGGAACAGATCCCTCCTGCGCCTACCGAGCCAGAGCCGCCTGCCCCACCAGCGGCGCGGGAGGAGTTGCAGCACGGCGGGAAGGAGCCCTCCCCGCACGCCGGCTCCGCCGAGGGCCAGCTACCTCCATCCCGCAGGGAGGCTGCGCTCAGCCATCTTCAGCCTGAGGGACGGTTGGCGGCGGCCGAGAGCCCCGGCGCGCGGGCCGCCGGCTGCCCGGGCAGGTCGCGAGGCCCGCGGAGGGCGCGGGGCGGGCTCCGCGCGAGCCGCTCGGCGGGACACTTGGCGGCGGCTCCGACTCAACTTCTCCGCCGCAGGTCTGCCCCGCACCGCCGCATGCAAATGACCTGCGGGGAGAGGCACCAATCAGCGATGCCGACGGAAACCGTCTCGGCCAGTGAAATCCGAGCTGGGCGGCTAGTATGCAAATAGCGCCGGGCGGGGCGGGGAAGGAGGGGCGAGGGGAGGCGAGGACAGCCGGGGAGCTCCGCCGGCTTGCGGCACCGGGCGACAACGAGCGCTTTGCTGCCACCGGCCCCGCATGCCCAGAGCGGCCGCCCGCCCTGCCCGGCTCTCGGGAACGGCGCACGACCGGGCCGGGCCGGGCGGCGTGGCGGCTCCCCGGGGCGAGGGTCGCGCACGCCTGGCCCCGCGGGGGTCACCGCCTGAATGGAGGATTGTGCGGGCGGCCGCGAAGCCGGCGTGCCGGCTCCTGAAAGGAGCCTTTGTGCGGCAGTTTACACAGCCCTGACCTTGAACCGTGAGCTGGGTACGAAACGGAGGTGTCTGGTTTGTTTCTCCCCTCCCTCCCTCCGCCCAAGCGATGGTGCTGCCCGGGCAGGCGGCGCGGGGTGCGCGGGCCGAGGGCGCCCCCCCTCGGCTGCACCGCGCCGGCAGCGCCGGGGACCGGCGGCGGCGGGGAGCCCCGGCTGCGGGGCGGGCAGGAGAAACCGTATTGCCCGCATCGGCCATCAGGTTCTCACGTTCTTGCAATTCAACTTGGAAATGCAGTTTTCACATCTTTCTACAAGAAGTAATCCCCCCCCCCCAAAAAAAAAAAAAAAAAAATCACCATTCTGCTATTTACAGCCACCCGCCCACCACGTTATCTTTTTGCAGGCCATGGAGCCCTGAATTACATTGTGGAGCCCTAAATTACATTAGCCATAGGCGACAAGGATCCGACACAGAGAGCGAAGGTAGCCAAGAGTCCATTTTGTTAATGCTCAGCCTCATTTCACTTCTCCATAGAGGAAACTGCAGTGACTGCAAATATCTGTAATTTAGCATACTTCAAGCATTGATTTTTCAACAGCTTTCATAATTACAAACACAGCATTTTACTTCTGCTCTATAAGATACATAGAAGCTCTGTGCTTGTTTTCTCTCTAAAATTACGTTCGATATTTAAAACCTGTGGAAAGAAACCTCAGTCAGGAATTTCGGCACTCGCTAACCTAAACCACTACTGCGATGACTCACGCGAAGCAGCGGTTCTCTCTGCCTTCCGTAGATGACATCCTTCGCTTAGGACAGCCTGGCCAATACTTCTGCTCTTGCAGAGTACATGTATTTCTCTTCATTCTTCAATTAAATAGATTCAATCAAAACCACCAAGTGTCATGTCCTGTTGTCTTCTGGTCATATGAGGCCAAAAGGTTTCACCTGAAGTTGTCTAAATTTGTAACAGTGGGCTGACCGCGATGATACCCACTTCACAAGGCAGCAATGAACATGCCAAATGCTCTGACTTTTTTGTTGTTGTTGTTGTTAAAAAAGTGCCTAGGAAGGTGCATTTCAAACTCTAAAGGTAGATATTTTACAGTCACACTCATGGAGCAGCAATCTATTCTCAGACTGCAACACTTTCCCTTAATGAATACTTGCCATAGAGGAAGCAGAAGGGTTGTATTTGCATACAATCTGACCTAGAGCACAGTGCTTTCCTACGAAGGCTCTAGTTAACGAATACTTTGAGCAGATGTGGCTATTGACCGCCTATTTGCATGGCTAGCAATTCACTGTTACACAGATTTTTCTCCTGTCCAGGATACAAGAGATTTCCTACTCCAAAAGCATAATGCCTTACAGGATCTCGTTTTGTATTTTTGTACTGCGGTATACACATTGCTTAGTGTCAATGAAAAATATATCAGAGCAACTAGTAGGTTTGAATGAAATACTTGAAAAATCATATCTTATGCACTTCTGCTCACAGGAGCAAGTACCTTCCATTTATACTAAAAGACGAAGTACGTAACAGGGCATACTAACTTCCTACTAGTTGGCCCTCAAGACTGCTTTTTTTAACATTACATCTTCTTTCATCTTTCTTAGATCTAAGCCCAACTATAATTCAGCTCTTTGCTCTTTCATAGCTTCTCCCCATGAAAACATGAACATTAAGCATAAGTTGTCTAATAAAACCAGACATAATTCTCTCAAAGTCATTCCAAATTATTTGAAAATCATAACACTTTGCACTTTCTTTGTGCTCCACTGTCAGTTCAGAAATAGATATTTTTACTACATGATTCTAATACCTCACTCAGTTGTTGTTTTACAGATCAAAGCTAACTCTGCTATTTTGCCGTATTTTTCAGGCTCAAGCACTATTTTTAAGAATTTCAAGCCCAGCAAAGACAACACAGCTGATAGTGCACATGGTAAATAGGTGCCTGAACATAAGACAAGGTACCTTATGCAAATGGGGAGAGCAGGCAGCAAGACCAATCTCTATTACTTCTTTCTCACCAAAAAGCCTTTGTGCTTTGTTTTGTGATGCCCCTTTGCAAAAGCTTTCTCTAAAATTCATCCTGTTCTGTCTACCTCTTAGAATTCATTTCAATCATAAAAGCAAGCATAAATTGCCACTGAGATCGCTACATAGTTGGCCAATGGGAACTTGATGTTATTTGGGAAAAATGCAGCTTTGCAAGTACTTGACATATTTCTACAAATCATTTCTGTTCCTTCCCTTTATCACACTTCTCCAATACTCCCACACAGTTTGTTATTCTTACCATTCCAAGTAATTTAACAATACAAAAATCATCCAGCTTAACAGCAGTGTCTGCTTTCTTACTTCCCTCATACAGTGTTTTCTCCTTGTTAGGAGTTACACTACTTTTCATTTTTAGAATTTTATATGTAGTATTTCGTTATACAATAACGCTTTGCCTGACAAATCCTTCTCTCCCTCTGCTGCAAAGGTATCACCAGCCTTTTCCAAAGGCAAACCAACTGTGGAACAGAAGCCCCCAAGTATGGAAATTATATTTCTTACTGAAGATATAACCTCAAGCTCCAAGATATCCAACACAATAAAGACAAAACTAGGGTGGGAGGAAGAGGACCAGACAAAGAAGGGTTCTCTACTAGCACTTCTCAACGTCACGTGCACTACTTACCCGTGACAGAACAAGTTCATCACATGCGCTGTGCTCTTCAATTCACTATCTGTATCGGACAACTAGAAATAGCCAACTTTGTAACAGATTTCCAAGAACAGCTAAAAGAAGCATGAAGAGTGGAAGGAAATAATAAAATTATTTTCTTTCTTTGAAAAAGAAGAAAATAGTTCACTTTCAGACCAGGTGCATATATTTGTAACAAAACTATGTCATGAAAACTAATGTATATTTCCAGAAAGCAATTACTATACTTGGTTTGGGCTAACACAAAATTGCCAACTCAAACAATCAAGATTACAAGTCATACATCAAAACACTGATAAGAACAACTTAAGATTCCTTGATTTATAAGGCACAATAAGTATTGGGCTCTTTTTGCATATGTTTCAACTGGAGCCATTAGCAATCGCAAATTATTTTCATGCAATGTAAGTCAACGTTCTATAGTCAGATTTTCTCATAATCATTTCTCTCTAAAATTAAAGTGTTAAGAAAGTAGAATGTATCAGAAGACTTTCAGGAACATAAGCAAAACAGATAAAGGAAGTCCCATAATAAACAAAAATACAGCACTCTCGAACCCCCATCTTCCTTTATGTAAAGAGCTCAGACACAAATGTTATTCTAGCTCTGATACACTACAGACTTTGACAGAGTTTTAAAACTCTGATTTTAAAGTACATCAGAATTAATTAGAATTAAAAAGCATTAGCATTCTCTGGTACACAAATAGCAACTAGGCAAATAGCATCAAACCCATTTAAAAAATAATCAATCACTTTGTTGTTGTTTTTAAGGAAATACAACAAAGCAAATGTAAAGCCCCATAAACTTAGTCTGTACCAAAGACTCCAAATCAATACTTTTTAAAGTAACCAATAGCTGGATTAATCTGTTACTTGTTCAAACCACAAAGTTCAGTGTATTCCTAGAAAATAACATTCACATATACACTATTGAGCAGTATAAACATCCCTTACCACTAGGTGCCATATGAGCTTGTTTTACTCACTTGAAGTAAAGATGACTCAAGCTTTTCCACCAGGAAAAAGAAGAAGGAGGAAAAAAAACACAAAATAAACAAACAAACAAACAAACAAACAAACAACCACAACTATCCTCAGCAGAGCACTCCAAAAAGCTGTTTGAATGGTGCAACCAAAACCCTGAAGTAGCACCTACAGAGCACCTAGCAGAGGAACCATTTCCAAGCCTTATTTACTGCAGCTGTGGGTGGGGGTGTTAATTAGCCCAAAGAATCAACAGCTGGCATGGCTCCTCCATGGGACATGAACTGCTTCGATGATTATTGCTAGCAATTTCCTTCTCAAGCTGCTGTCTCTATTTTGAGCAAGTGCTAATTCTGTTTGCCCACTGTAAAAAGATGGCATTTTCCTTATATAGCTACTTAATTTAACTGCATTTTATCTGCAACGTTCAGAACTATCTTTTTTAATAAACTGTAGTTCTGTTAACAGTTGCTGCCCAATACCTGAAAATCAGTCTGAGCCCAGACACCAGCAGATGTGGGGGAAAAGTAGAGATGAAGCGTGACTAGAGCAGGTGAATCACATATCAGGTCTAAATCAAATGCAAAAAAAAAATGTTTACTGCAGTTAAGAGAATACATTTTGCATATTTTCAAAGCAACACTGATGAAGAGATAATGTACATCTGATGTGTTTTCTACAGTACAGCAAAATCCCCATCCAGCAAAGGCCCTCAATTTATTGTCTAACTGGAGTTGAGAGTCCAGTTCAGCAAGTTACCAAATATTCACTGCTGACCTCACCAACTACCAAGTAATAATGGAGGCACCAGCTGTACCTTCCCAGCTGAAGAGAGACTTTTTCCCCAGTATGTAGTAAGTTGGCTTCTTTTCCCATTCATTTTGTGCAGAATGACCTTTTCAAAGGTTACAACACTTACATTTCAGAATGTGTTAAATGGTAATTTGTAGGTAAATTTACTTGATAGCACTAATTAAAATTTAAAAAGAGAACACAGAATCTCATGAATGTAGAATTTCAGGCCAAGCCTTTGTTCTTCAAAATCCTCAGAAATAATACCATCCCTTGTGTAAACTTTTCAGGTATTTAGAACTCACTGAAATCTTCTACAGAGAGTTGTCCTGGTTTCAGCTGGGATGGAGTTGATTTTCTTCCTCTTAACTGGTATAGTGCTTGTTTTGGATGTAGTATGAGAAGAATGTTGATAACACACTAATGTTTTAGTTGTTGCTAACTAATGTTTTTGTTTAGTTGTTGCTAACTAATGTTTTCGCTAGTCAAGGACTTTTCATCTTCCCGTGCCCTGCCAGGTGTGTGGGGGGCTGGGAGGGAGCGTGGCCAGGACGGCTGGCCCAGCTGGCCAATGGGCTATTCCATACCATATGACGCCATGCTCAGCATATAAGGCTGGGCGAAGAAGAAGGGGGGAAAATGTTTGGAGTGATGGTGTTTGTCTTCCCAAGTAACCGTTATGTGTGATGGACCCTGCTTTCCTGGGGATGGCTGAACACCTGCCTGCCGAAGGGAAGAAGTGAATGAATTCCTTGTTTTGCTTTGCTTGCGTGCATGGCTTTTGCTTTCCCTATTAAACTGTCTTTATCTCAACCCATGAGTTTTTCTCACTCTCACCCTTCCGATTCTCTCCTTGTCCCACCGGGGAGGGGGAGTAAGCGAGTGGCTGCATGGGGTTTGGCTGCCTGCCAGGTTAAACCAGGACAAGAGTACACTGAAGAAATCTTCAGACTTGCTGGTAATAAATGGCTCTCTTACCTTCTCCTGTCACGGTTTTATCTGTGATTTAGCATAGACTAAAACTATGTTTTGCTATTAACAATTCCACAGAAATGCTCCTGCCTAACAAATCCTGCCTACTTTTTTCTACTTTACTGTTAAAACTAATAAAAGACATTACCTGTCCTTACATAACTTGCCTCACTGATATCCTCAGACTGTCAATTAAAACAGAATTTCTATTTAAAAAAGATCACTCTTCATTTTTTTTCAGTAAGGTAAGTTTGCTTAGCATACAAAATCAGCACAGATTAGCTTTACTATTATGTGTAATGACAAAGAAGGTACTACTTCTCAAAATTATTACTAACTGTCGAGAAATAAGGGGCCATGTCTATCATGACTAATAGTGACTGTTAAGCAGGACCATTTTAAAAACTTTAATTGCTGAAGATTTTACACAACAGCCTGCTTCTAACACACATTTTCAGACACGAAAAGCCTAAGAAACATTGAGACTCCATTTTAAAAATATCCTTTCTACTTTCAAAAGCTGCCTTTTGTAGTAGATATAATTAGAGAGATAAGTAACTTCGAGTGAAATCTGTGCACATATAAATCAGATGCCTGAGATGAACAAAAAAATGGTTTGCTGCTGCTGTATAGACAGCTTAACTGGCCAGCCTTGGCTGCACTCTGCTCCTCCAGAAGTCATTCAAAGCAACTAGCTACAAACTGGTCAGCCTCACCTTTACCCTTGGGAGGGGGATGGAACAAATAATTCTGGAAACATTTGCAAACACATTAAGGACAAAAATGTGATTTAGAGTAGTCAGCATTGATTTATGAAAGGGAAATGATGCCTGACTAACTTGACAGCCTTCTATGATGAAATCACTAGCATAATGGATGAGGGAAGAGAAGTTGATACTGTTTATCTTCACTTCAGCAGGGCTTTCAAACTTGCTCCCGTAACATCCTCATTGGCAAACGGATGAATTATGGCCTAGATAAGTGGTCAGGGAGGTAGACTGAAAGCTGGCTGTGCTGCTGGGCTTGAAGGGTTGTGATCAGCATCACAAAGTTGAGCTGGAGGCCAGTTAGTAAGTTTGCAGGTGACAAAAAAATGGGAGGAGTGACTGATACAGTAGGTGCTGCCATTCAGAGGGTCCTTGACAGGCTGAAGAAATGGTCAAACAGGAATCTTGTGAAGTTCAACAAAGGTAAGCACCAAGTCCTCTATCTAGGGAGGAATAACCCCATGCATCACTACATGCTGGGGACTGACCAGTTGGAAAACAACTTTGCATAAAAACCTGGGGGTCCTGGTGGACAAGTTGAACATGAGCTAGCAGTACATCCTTGTGGCAAAGGTGGCCATCAGCGCCCTGGACTGCATTAGGAAAAGCATTGCCAGCAGGTGGAGGGAGGTGATCCTTCCGTCTACTCAGCACTGATGAGACAGACACGTCTGCAGTGCTCAGTCCAGTTCTGGGCTCTCCAGTACAAGAGAGACATGGACATACTGGAGCTAGTCCAGCAAAGGGACACAAAGATGATTAAGGAACTGGAGTTTCTGTCATTTAATGAGAGGCTGAGAGACCTGGGACTGTTCAGCCTGCAGAAGGTGAGAGAGTATCTTTGTGTACCTGATGGGGGCAGAGTAAAGAATACAGCTAGGCTCTTCTCAGTGGTGCCCAGTGAAAGAACAAGAAGCAATAGGCCCAAAATGCAATTAAAAAAATTCCATTTAAACACTAAAAAAAAACCCAAACCTTTTTACTGTGAGGGTGGTAAAATATTGGAAAAGGTTGCCCAGGGAGGTTGTGGAGTCTCCATCCTTGGAGATATTCAAAACCCAACTGGACATAGTCCTGGAAAACCTGCTTTAGCTGACCCTGCTTTGAGGGTTGGACTAGATCTCCAGATGTGCCTTCCAACCTCAACAATTCTGTGATTCTGTGAATTCTGCTCTTCACACTGTGAAGGACACCTAGATGAACCTTCTCAGCACAACTTTCCCTTTCCAAAGTCAGGTCTTCTGCTACATTTGGAATCCCTCTCCTCACTAGCATTTCTAACACTGCTGCTGAATCCTCTCATCTTTAAACATTACCGGTTAATTTAGTTTTCAATCTCTCTTAATTCAGCACATATTTTATAGGCAAAGACATCTTTAAATCGAACACTTTCTAAGAATGAAAGTAGTATTGAAGATGCTTCATAACATGCAAATAATGATGTTGTTCTTCAGCATTTAACAGCTATTAATTTATAACAACCAGCTATAAAGTTACAGCAGGATAAACTTCCCTAGTCACCTAGCTATCTAGCTCTGATACAACACCAGGTCTGACAAGTCTATATATGATTAGCTACCAGTGTAAAATAATTCCTTGGATACACTTGCAATAATCTCAGTTATCTGGTCATGGGGTCACATGTCATGTTTTCACTTCTATATCATGTATGTATGGAAACCTGCTACAGTTCCATGTGCCAGAGTACTCACATACTTGGATGAACTTCATGTCAAAATTACACCTATTACTATAGCCATTCACCGGCTCTAATATTAACCTGTCTCATGAGGCACTTGATAGAGCAAATTACATACATGGATTGCAACAGATGTGTGTCATGCTTCCTGGCACGTGTGTACCGAACTAATGTTCATGTCCTCAACTCTTTTTTATTAGCCAGTAATACAGTATTGACAATAACATTATCAAGAGTCAACCACTACGATCAGAGTCAATGGAAAGAACAGTCATACAGACAGACATTTATAGTTAAATATTGTAATTTTCATAATCCTTAACAGTCAGGAAACTGTCAGGAAACCAAATATTGAAGCATTATCCTCCAACGTTGCTATAAAGTGAATGCCCCAGAGTGTATCAGTCCATGCTGAGAATAGTTTTTATATACAATGGCAAACAATGCTCGAAAGAATTAAAGACAACCGATAGGGGAAATGCAAGGGCAAAACCCAAAGTCTTAAAAATGTCTTCTACCTTGTCTGGAATCATTCAGAACCTTAGGACAACAGCTGCAGTATTTATTGTGGTACTGACATACACCAGTCTAGCAACAGCTTCCTAGCTGATGCAGGATCTCATTCCACAAGGTTCTTACCAGCCCTCACAAGGGCTACTGCTGCATCACAGTCTATACAGGCCATGTGCACAAATTCTGCTTCCCCCTGGTTGTGATTAGTCAGAGGTTTATTTTCACACGGAATACTGAACTTTGTAGGATTAGGCCGCTTCGCTGTATCACAGTAACCCACTGACTCCCTCTTGAGGCTGGCTGTATGGAAATACCGCAACAACACTGTCCTTAAACTGCTCCAGGATGTCTATCAAATGTCAACTCACTGCAAAATGAAGAATGCTGCGGGGAAATATGAATACCAGCTTTCCCATTCTGGGTGAACAACTGCTGTTTGACACACCTCACGAAATGGGGGTGCATGCAAACACTGATGAGGCACTGCATATGTGGCACAGTTTCAAACAGATCATGTCCTATGATATGGCACTATCATCACAAGGTGTCTTGCCTCACACAGTGATCAACAAGTGCGCAACGCCTTGCATACATAACTGCTTAGAATAGTTGCAGGATTGCCCAGCATAATATGTGAACTGCATGGTAGTGAAGCCAATGACTTTCTATTTATAAAACTAGAAATAAAGATCTGCTTTCTTTCCTTATCCCTAGCATAAAGCCTCTGGAAGAGAGGAGCACCCCTTTCTGTTCACAATATATTGGTAAGACAGACACAGCATAGTGCACTGTTGCAGGCACCTGCTTCACAAAGACAAAACCTGCAATTTTGCATAAGGAGGAGGCTTAAACTTACTCATTTGCAGATCATGTTCCCAGAGCAGCACCTGACGAGGTGGCCCATCATGACAAGGTGTCATGCCTACCGACCTAGGCATCTCTCTGTGCAGTAACATGTTCCTGAGCAAAAAAATGCAACTGCAAGAAAAAGCAAGTAAGCAAGGACAGGAAAACAGAGTGAGAATAAGAATCAAGCTGACGGATATTATGAGAAGTGCAATGTGGTAGTGGAACTTCGCTGCTGTATTTTTCTAACCTGCCCTCAGTGGGGAGCGAATCAAAAACTTTGTGGCGCTTCAGGTGCCTCACTTTGAATTGGAATACGCCTTTGAGATGATTAGCAGTGTACATTCCTGTCTGCTGTGGAGCTGGTAACACTAAGCCATCCACTCTCAATGAATTGTTTCTACCATGTGGTCCTACCAGGCCTTCTGTGCTCACTGTTGGCTAACTCTTGGGTGTGCAGCTACCTTAGATGCCTACTGCAAAAGGAGTAACCAGCATCCCCTGTGCGGTGTGAGCACATCTGTCACCATGTACACAGTGTGTTAGGCTGATGGTGCTGGGAAGTGACACCTCCATCTAGGCCATCTCCAGGCATAACAAAGCAATGCCCAAGTCTTCTCATGAACCCAAGCCAAAATGCTATAAACCCTCGATGGATAACTTACTGGGTTGTTTTTCAGGTTATCCTGAGCAGTGACAAGGTTGCTTGGCAACCCTCCAGAAAGCCATACTGCTTAGGCTAGGTGTGGTATACTCTAGCATGGAATAAGGCAGGGTATGAAGCATACGAGAGTATGATGCCTTCTGGGACGGCACTGGAGGACAGTCAGGCAGAGGTAGCCAGTCTTTGTGCAGTGCCCTCCACACTGTCTTTACGATTGTCTTTTAACTATTCTTTCAGACACACCAGGGAGCAAGAAAAAGGTCCCTTAATCAGCAAGGGACCTAGTACATTCAATCCAGAGAGACCTCAGGAGTGAACGAAGTATACAACTTAGACCATGGGGGCCTGGGCCAAGGAGTGAGAGAGCAAAGGGACAGTGCAGATGTATCCAGGAAATCCTCATCACCACAAAGGACCTAGTAGCTGGGGTAGTCATCTGGCACATATGTCTCATTTTAAGTCTTGTCTAAATCTAGCATTTGAACTCGATTCTTCCCATATTCCATGAAACTCTTTTAGCCACCAACTATTTGCTGCTCTGGTTTGGTAGTGAATCAATAATAACACATTGAGCCAGCATAGCAGCAAAGGGCAAGCAAGAGAGACAGACAGACTGCTGCAGTACTATCACCACAGTACTCATCTGGAAGGTAGAAGAGAAAAGTTCAAACACGTTTGTGGGAAAAACTACAATGAATCAGTATTTCCAGCAACAAAATAATTACTAGAAGAATGCCAAACATATTAGAATAAGGGGAAAAAAATCACAACAAAACAACGTCTTCAATTGCAGAATTCTCTCTTCACTAAGAACTTCCTATCTTTTTACCTCCTGATCCCTAATTTCCTTTTCTCTGATTTCTCTGATAAAATCAAGAGATTTTAGCCATTTTCAGTATATGCTAGAACTGCCTACCTGCACATAAACCTAGAATAGAATCTTATAAATTCTTCAGTTTGAGGTATACTTCATATTGTTTAAATACCTCAGAGCCAATATCATATAATGCTAATTTAGTAAATAAATGAGTGATTGCCCAAAGTTAGGCTGAAATTTTAATAAAATTATATCTAAAATTTATAAGGCATATGTGAAAAGTGCTATATAACTCACCTAGCATGACCATTAATATTGGCTTTTTTATGAAAAACAAAACGGAAAACAAAGCTTTGTAACACTAGTAGGCCTAGTGTTTCTCTCTCAAAGATTCTGTAACACAGTTTCAAATAAATCTTTTTACTCTATATAACATTATAAGAGCACAGTAACTAGTATTCTAGTATTCATCACCGATTTATATTGCCCATATTAAAAATTTTAAGAAACATGCTTCAATGAGAAGATTTAATCTCAGTATGTTGGAGCTGGAATTTGTAGTTTGACACTTATTGCCCAAGTGAGTTTACTAATTAACGAAAACTTTCTGAGTTTATATGATGGTTAAAAAGTACCTTATATAATGCACTGTTCATACTTTTTCAGTATGCTTGTTCCTAATTTTTATGTGAATGAACAATGTTTTACCATCTCACTATTCTTGTGAAGATGCTGAATGTGTATACCACCATGTTTTTGCTACAGCAGAAGAGCATGCATACTTCCAACCCAAAAAGTAAAATCATGTGAAAAACAGTAGGGAAGCAATCACATAATAAGGTTCCAAAACTCATTGTCAGTTCAGTACATGCACACGTAGGTGAGTTGTTAATTAGCACTATTGGCTCAAGAACCACCTAGTCAATGCATAGCCTTAATAAACATAACACCATCCACCTTCTTATATACCTAATTCCACTTATGACACAGGGTTGCTTGTTATCATATAATCCAGGCATATTTTTCCAACAACGAGACCGCTGACACAGGGCAATTTGTTATTGCCACTCAGGATGAAACATACGCTGTAAGCAATGGGTAGATAATTACCAACTCCCTTTTTTTCCACCTACGTCATTGGGAAGGCATACCTGTGACACATCACCTGTAATGGAAGTATCACAGTGCTACATAATGTTCTATGCATAGCACATCTCAGTAACTGGTCCTGAAAAAAATATAAGAGTAGTCTGTATGATTCAGTAAAAGAGGGGCTGGTGCCAGGATTATGAAGTATGGGATCCATCAGCGCTCAATAAAATGATGAATCAGAGATGTATCAAAGGTTGACAAAAGAATTAAATTAAATGAAGAATGGTGGGTGGATATCATAGGATAAGTCATTAGAACTGGATCACAACAAAAACCTCCTCATTCAAATGCATTAAAATATAGGGGGACAGACCAAGGTCTATCTCCAATCCATACGAAAATACTTGGCAGTTAACTTTCAAGTACAATGGAGCCTTTTGTGAATAAGTTACATTGGTTAAAATCCCTATGACAGGTAAGCAGAAAAAGAAGCAAAAACATCAATACGGAAGAAGATGGTGAAAAGCCTCTGGAATCTGCCATGCAGGCAGAAAATTAAGGTATCTCAACCTTCCGTATCTTGAAACCTACTTTCAGATTTCAGGAAAATGTATCAATTACAATACCAAACAGAAGACGTATTAGCACACTGTAAAAACAAATAAAGAAACCCCATACCATACTAACAACAAAAGAAAAGAAAAAACGTTAACCTCCTCAGCCAAATAATATAACCAGAGGACTATTGAAAAATAGCTGTTTTCACTGTTCGTGAATCGAAAGTAGTTGGTGGTCAAAACTTGGCCTAATTTACATGGTTGGTATCATGTGGTACTTTCTTGTAGCTGTAAAAATTTATCAAACATTTTTACACTGGAAGTATTGAAAAAAATGAAGGCAGCATATTCAGTGAAAAATGTGTATTCCTCTTAAAATTCTTTAGAAGCCCACGTTATGGATCAAGACCCAACTGTGCTGTTCAAACACAGAACAAACACTGCTCTTAACCCAACAAAAATAGGAAATGCACATACACAAAGCTGGATAGGAATGCTGATAGATCACTGTAGATCTTTTTAGAAGATTTTAGCGTGTTTATAAGTTTGATGTTTTGTAAGTTATGATCTGTATTTAACTTTTATCCCTACATGGTAAGTTTCTTGGCAATGTAAATGGCTTGTAAACCTCTTGCAAATATCTTGTAAATGGCCAGGCAGGGTGCAGGGGAGAATTAGTAGCTAGAAAGAAATATATGAATATAATTAACCTGGTAACTTACTGTCAACCTCCAGAAAAAAACCCAAAAAACTAGTAATTTGTTACAGTTTCCAGATAAGTTTCACCACTTCTTGGTTGTCTTGAAACAGCCAAGTTCTGTGCTGATATGTCAAAATACCAATTATCTCTTCTAGCAACTTCTATAAAGCAGGCGCACATTTTAAAAACATACTTTCCGTACATATAAAAACCAAAGAATTTTTAGGATGTCTAAAATGGATCCCAATGTCTAACTAAATGCTGTAAAGACTACTGTAGTTATGGAATTATTTTGCTTTTTTTAGTATATTATATAATATTTAATATATTAGTAATTAGTATATATTTTTGTATATATTAGTATATTTTTAGTATATTAGTATATTCAGTATTTAGTATATTTTTAGTACATTATATTAATATATTTAGTATATTTAGTATATTAGTATATATATATTTAGTATATTATTTAGTATATCTTATGTACTAAACTTACCTATTTGAGACAATTAATTTTCTATGAACAAAAACCTTAGAAAAATGAGGTCAAATGTAGAGAAGAGAACTTTGGCTTTAAGAATAGCCATACCTAAACACACAGAAAAAATTCTGCTCTGTTTATTTTCCACGCATCTACCTGTGGTCAAAACAGTCAAGGGCTTGTCCAGGCCTTTTATTCTACTTCAGCAGAAATCAGAAGTAGCCCCTGGCAATTGTGTAAGTCTTAAACAAAATAATGGCCATCTTTGCAACCTATAACTAGTCAGTGTGAAAAACTGCTTTTATCAGAACGATACAACTGGAACAACAACTCAAATGCTGCCATTACACAAGACAGCTGGGGCAAAGGGCATCAGCAAGCTGCTGGCCATATGGCAGGCACTGTGGTGGACCAATTATTCCAGGCTAGAAGAGCTATTTTGTATTTATCTAATATGCTACTAACAGTGCTGTATTTCACTCTGACTGTGCCCCTTGCTTCTTTGAATCTCATAAGACCCCAGAATTTTTTGTAGTCTTTCTTATTGTCAAAATTAAGATATGTAAGCAGATGGTATACAGACTTTTTGCCAGTATTCCATCCTTAGATGCCTCCTATTATGATGTAAAATATACCGAGAATGAAAAATACACTGAGAATGACAGCTACTTAAAGTGAAAAAAAAGGCTAAAATATTCACACCAAAATAAAAACAGATTTTCAAAGGTACTGAGAACCTACAACTCCTATCAATTCAAACAATACTAATTAGTGTGCTAGTACCCTAGGATTAATTACTCCCTTGGTTCTATTTGCGACCATCTCAAGGGACAAACCTTAAGTCTTACGTCTATTGCTGTTATGCCTCGTAAACAGGGCAACTAAAGAGACAGCCACATTTCTTCTTCTGTTATAAAGCAGATTTTAAGAACTGCATTTACTTCACAATTCATTGAAATTATCTTTAAAAATCTGAGTTATGTTCAGCATCTATTAATCAGCTAGTTTAAAGACAATGAAAATGAATTGGTGACGAGCTAGCTTCCATTAAACATTTTAAAGTGTATTTGTATTTTCAGGACAAAAAAAATGAAAGAGAAAACATACTAAACTACATGTGGATTATAAGCATGTTAAACTTGGAAAATATTATTATCTTAATGGGATCCTGGCAGGCAATCTCTGCACTAGGAATTTGTAAAAATTACCTCCAGGTAATTCCATGGGAAACTGACCCATCAAGTCAGCACACTAGATTATTATATATGTAAAATGCTTACTGATACTCTAGCATACAAATACCACGTCTACGTATTATGACTGTCACATGCATTGTAATAGTCTTTGATGTATCTCTGCTTGCAGAGCGTCACATCTTTCACAACTTACTTAAGCAGAAAAAGATCAATCCAGCCTTTCTTTAGATACCTAAACATTACTTAGATGCCTAACTTAAATCTCTCAGGTTTAACAGTTTTGACTTAGTGACTTGATCACGTGTGGAGAATTTCTAGCTACTTGCCTATTGGTTTCAAAGACAGTGACGTTTTCTCTTTTCGTACCTTACAAATGCAACATACCTTCCTCTTTGTCCTTCCTGTTTCCCAGTGTCCACATTTGTCGTAGTTACAGCAAATCCATCTCATTTGTCGCCATTCCACTGTCTGGTTTGTTTGGTTTTTTCCCCCATAAGCTTCCTATGATAACATCATTGTCTCTTCCAGTCATAACCGTGATACTATATTCATAGGAAAATTCAGACATCACCGCTGTAAAGAACCATGTGTGATCAGATGACAAATTTTAACATCATTTTAGTACCAAAACTAACTGAAAGTTGAGGTATGAACCATGCCTAAATTTATCATTATTGGTGTTGTTCACCTTGCAACCTAAATGTCAGTCATGCACTCAAAATGCCACTAATTAGGATTTTTCTTTCAAAACGGAATGCCCAGATGATAAAGCAGTATTGATATTGTTAGGCATATATGCAATCTTTTGTCCACTTCACATTCTAGCAAAGCATGTATCAGGCACACCTTCCCACTTGCAGCATAGAATTCTACGTTTTAATCTAAAATATTACACTGATATTTTTCAGCACAGCATCAAACTATTCTTTCTTCTGCTTACGGATCATAGAACATATATAATGGGCAAACAAATTCTGTTCATACATCCAAGTGGCAGCTTCAGTTTAGTTCCTTTTATTGGCATATTAATGAATTGTATGAATAATCTGTGTATATCAGTCTAGAGCCATACTGATGCATTTGGCTACAGACATATATCAAAAATTTTCAAAAGCATGTATCTAATATTTACTGGCAATGAAATAATAGCCTGATTTTCCAGTCCTGCTGGGCAGCCAACATTTTTAATTGCCTTTAAGTTTCTGAAAATTCAATTGGTTTGAAAAAACAGTTCATTTAGGATTCTCTTCTTTCTACAGGATTAGAATATATAAAATGACATCTTTTGTATCAAGGTATCTCTTGGATCAAGCATCTATATTTATATATGCAAACATCCAGAAAGCCAATTAAGCACTTGACTAATTTAAAGTACATGTGACTGTCATACTGGATGGTTGACCCATTTAAAAGCTTAAGAGCTTCTGATTCCAACAACAGAAAAAAACCTTGCTGTGGCTAGCTATAAATCTTTTCTTATGCAGAATGAAGCATTAATGGGCAAAATCATGTTTCAAAATAGAGGCTTTATTAACTGCTGTTAGGTAAATGCTTCAGACAATGCTGCTAATAATACAGAGAACAAATGCAGAAAAACATTCATAAGCTTACTTATTGGTGCTCTAACCTGAAAGAAAATCAAATAAAAGCAAATGCTTTAACAAAAGAAAATTGTTTTTATATGATGTGAAATAATTTTAATAATGTAGTTTCTAGGAATAAAAATACAAAACTGAGATATTCAGAATGCTAAATACATGTTTGAATATCTTACCACCTGAAAAGTGCTGCATTTCTTATTCTATTATTGTTCTTTCAGTTATCTCAAGAAGTATATTGCAGCTGTCCTTTCAGCGTTAAATATGAAACAAAACTTCTTGATGACGATGATCAGGAGTACTATTTATGAAAATTAATAAATTATTGCAAAATATTAATAGAGATGAATGAAATTCTCTTTTCACCAAAAATACGGCAAAATTTTTTTTATGCTAGAACTGGTGTATCCATTGACATTTACTAACCACATACACTACTAAAGTTTGAAGATGTCTGCTCCAGAATCACTGAAGTTTTTATTGTCTATGTAGAATGAAAGAAGCAGAGGAAAAGAAAAACATGTTTGAAACATTTAAAATATTATTATTCTAACACACTTTTCTATCTCTGAGGTTAGACTTTTTCTCTAGTGGTTTAAATTAAGACCTTGCCCTAATAACTACAGCAGAGGATGGCGGAAAATTTCAAACACAATAAAGAGGTTTCCTATCTGCCTTTTCCTGATTTTCTTCTACATGTGGTTTCTCAGAAGTCCACGTTTTCTCTCTGCTATGCATCTCAGTATCTCACTCTGTCAACTGACAGCCTAATATGCATGTGCTATTTCCCATAAAAGCCAGCTTTTACTTCTTGCCTGCTTAACTTTTCCACTAGTATTCTTCTCTCAATCATCCCTTAAAGTCCACCTCTTCTGAAGATGTTATATTTCACAGTGTTTTCAGTGTTTTCCATTAGATCTGATGACTGACAATAAAAAATTAAAAAGACTACATGTAATGCAAATTACTGAATGATAAACTTATTATCATGGTAGCTTAACCAGTAAAATGTTTTCAGACATAACTTACAGAGTATATAGAGAGATGCCCAGTTTATTATTATCTATCTCATATTCCATCTCTTCTTCTCACCATATACTATGTCTAACATCTTAGCACTTGTCACCCAGATGTTGGCTGGCCTTTAATAGCATGGACTTCATGTCTACCTAATTGCAAGTTTGATATATAAAATTGTTTTGGGTGTGTATTGCCACTTTGGAATCAATACAGACAAAATGTTCTGTCTGCTGTATTACAATGGACATTAACCTGTCATTTCTATTAATATTTCTCTGGTTTTCTAAAATATAATAGCAACCTTTTTCTTCTGACTGTACTTGTCATACCTACCCCTCAATCCTCTGTTATGTAAGTGAACAGTTAAGTAGTAGTATATGTTCCTCTTTCAGTGCTTTTTCTGTGCTCTGATGCTTACATCAGACGTGACAGCAAAAGGATTGTTGGAAAAGTCATTTGTAGAGGTTCCTGAGGTACTGTAAATATCCCAAGGTTGGATATTTATAACAAGGCCAATTATTATTTCAAGTCTCGAGAATAGTTTCATTATATTACTTCATGACTGAAAATACATTCAGTAATATAAATTATATTTTTATTATGTGAGCCTAAAACAGAATCTTTTTTTTTTTCTTTCTAACCTTATTCCCTGTAGCACAGGTAGAAAATGTATCCAAGCCTCATCTCTAGATACATAATTTGGATACTCTGGAAGATACAAGTTTGAACATCTGTAGTAGAAGGGGAAAAAAATTAAGTCTCCCAATCCTGTGATGTGTTCTCACTAATAATCGGTTTAATTAAAAATGAGCACTCTCTGTCTTGTGTTTCTCTTTTCTGATCTTTTAGAATAAAAGTCATTGTGGCCCCCATGCTCTGTGCTGAAGTTGAGAGCTTTGGCTATGTAGTAGAGGTACTCTGAGTATACCTGCTCAACAGATGTTGTACAGAACATGGGAACATTTATGAATCTGATTAATCATAAGCAGGAGGTAGGTACCAAGTCAGCCAGCCGAGATGGCTGGTACATGTAGCATGAAAGCTTTAGGTGCTCATGTAACTTAATTAGCAAGGCAACAGACACTATTGACCTTCTACTCGACTAATTCTACATCATTCCCTTGGGTGTAACTGACTGAAGTATGCGTAAACTATATACAGCATGTGTGTGTGTGTGCATGTGCATGTGAATGAAATTGACCTTGAAGTTTGTGTTTAAACTCACTTTAACTACAGAAAACAAAATAAAATGCTAAGTATTATGACTTTTAATCTCTCAAAATCTTAATTAAGGGTGAAGTGTGGTTTGGACTGTGCCTCATAAAGACACACAGCAACATAGAACCAGTCTCCCCAGGTAAATAAAAATGATTAATTTGGAATTGTTTGAAGTTTGTTTACTTAATGCATATGTAACAGGAGGCTTACGCAGGCAAATAAGATGCCGCAGGAATCAAATATCAAAACAGAAGGGGGGAAAAAAGGAAATAAATTAAGATACCCACAGCAAGGTACCTGTGGAATTTAAACCAGTATGCACTGCTTTCTTCACTGAAAAGGCAGAAGATTAAGGTGAGATGAGAGAAAAAATTTGTATCTGTTTCACACTTAACTTAGCTTTGTATATGACCTTTCTTATCAAATGCAATTGCTTGGTTTTAGTAAAGCTAAAGTGCAAACATTTTTGAAAATACATGCCATTGAAGTTGCCACCTGCTCTCTCTTGGAATTTTTTTTTGATATTTTCTTAGTCAATATTTAATCCCTTCTTGGTTTTTTATGCACACATATGTGTATGTACATACACACATATATTTTTCTCTAGCACTACAGTTATAATAAGAAGGGTTTTTGGGAAATGAAACAAGCAGTTTTTGCAAGTTACTCTTATTTTGAAACAGATTGTGACAAACAAGTTTATCTACACACATTTGTTGACAGGAAGTGTTAAAGTTTAAAGGAAAAGCAAACAATAACTCTTCATAAAAATGTCCGCATTTCCCTCATTTTGCTGGTTAAGCAAACTGAGGTATCAATTACTTGGTTTTAAAAAATGTGTGTATACACTGCTAATATTAAGTCCACAGGACTCGTCATTCAGTCTTTTCTTATGAAAAGACCATTTTTTTATAAAACAGTCATCTTAAAAAATAAAAGCTGTATGAAAGAACACCATATCAGCCTGAATGAGTACCTGAAAAGATCGTTAAATGTTCTTAGAAATGGCTGATGGTGAGGCCTACAAACTTAGTTTGCAGAATGGGAGCTAGCATCTTGAAAACAAAGTCTTCTGTGGGTTAAGACCTTGTTGTGAAGTTTGGACACTTTTTTCTTTGGCTGATACTATAGAGGGTTTCTTGCTCTGTACCAAGACACTTTAGATCTTTGTGGATTTACTCCTGTTTAGCTTTACCAAGGATGGTACATGGAAGTGATCAGTGGTTGCACAGAAGACACAGTAGTAGGTGTAGTCTGATGATGTACATTTAGTATAAAAAATCTCAGAAACATAGGTGATCTGTCTTTCTTGCTCTTCTTTATGATGTTCGTTATCATGTTGAGGAAGAAAAAATTATGAGACTTGGAGACATGAAAGAAATGTCCCAAATAAGGCTGAAGCAGAAAAAAGGGAGTTTGCTGTTCTTACCACTAGAAAAAGGAGTACCACTAGTGACATTCCCTATGTAGTACAGACCTGAATTTGGGAGTCTTAGCCCTCCCATAATAACACATACTAGATAGAGCAATTGTCTGACTGGAATAATAAGCTAGACTATTCTTTGCATCTGTTAAGAGAAAAAAGTGTAGACATAATCTTACAGATAAGCATTTTCCCCATTTCATTTCTTTCTGACAGGCTATGTGTAAAAAGAGCTGCTCTGCTTCACTGTTGTAATATATATTCTGTAAAGAACCATACTGCGATTCTTATCAAGAATGATGGGGGGGGGGAACAAACCACCACACACACAAAACTTGCTGACTCAGTTGCTTTTATGAACCAGTACTCCTGCAACCACATTTGGGTAATTTCTGTTTGTTTAGACAGGTCTCCTATCTGATTACCCCCGATCATTGTCATTAGGGAAGAGATAATAAGGTGAAAGGTATATGTATTTTAGTTTTCTAGTGTGTGTAGGTAGTCTTATCCACCTGTCTCGGTCCATGCAGAAGTACGCGCCATGAAGTGCAAATCCACAGAATAAGATAGAGATCTTCATCTATCTTTCAAGTGCCCAATGTCACGCAACCTAATAGTTTAAGATAGGTTATTCATGTTGCTGGAAGGTTTTGCCTCAGAAATAGGAAAAATAACCGCCTGTTAACCACTTCTATCACCTGTAGTACATCCTTTAGGCACAAAGCCAGGGGACCTCCCTCAGTATTGTGAACGTTACAGTACAAGGGACGGATCTGTGGGCTGTTGTGCAGAAAACTCAAACACAAAGATGGCGCTTTAAGGAGCAAATCTACAGCTGCCTAACGGTAGAACTGTATTTACCTCATCATTTGTAAGTATAACCCAGCGAGTTTTCTTATTAGTGCAGAAGTGTTTTTTTTCCAAGGTTACAAATTCAGGCCTCCAAAGAAACAGTTTACAATCGGGCACATATGAATTATGACCAATGTTAATGTATCACCTGTGCCTCATTTGAGGTACAGATACAAGAATGAACATTTAACTAGACACTTGGTCACTTTGATTTTGCAATTGAAACATTTTTTGCCGCTGAAGCAAATCCTGCCTCTGAAACTCCCCGAGTAATTGCAGTTTTCACAGTGCCCTCATCCTGTAATTTCCTACGCCACTGAATAACTTCTCCCCAATCAGCAGCTTTAGAAACTGAAAACACACACCAAAAATTAAGTTACTTACACACCTCCGTACTAGCTAATTACACACACTCGAACTCGAGTAACAAGAGAACGCTACAGCCCCGCGCTTCCCTCCCGCCGTCCCCCGCAGGCTGAGGCGGCGGGCTGCCGCCGGCACCCCTTCCCTCACAACGCCTGATTGACGTTCCTCTCACCCATTCACAGCTCGCGCTGCCCGCTGGGCGCGGGGCTATTGGCCGAGGAGGTAGCGGGGGGTGGGCGTTGGGGGTAGAAGCCGTAGCTGCAGTAGCTCCCGCTACCTGCGGGTGCTGTAGGGCGCGGCGCGGCGGCAGCTCCCCGCGGGGTGACCTCTCCGGCTCTGCCTTCTCGCTGGTAGCGAGCACAGTCCCGCGCTTGCTTCTCTCTGCACCGCCCTTCCTGCCTTGGGGGTCGCCTAAGCTTGCAAGATGGCTGACGACCGGGACGACGCCTCGGACCAGCTGAAGCAGTGGCGGAGCCAGCGGGGCTCGCAGGTACCCGCTAAGGCTCCGCGGGGCGGGCGGCGAAGCTTGAGGGACGGCGCCCCTCGGCACCCCGCTCTCCGCTGGGCCCGCCCTCCGTCCGGCCCGGCGCGCTGGGCGGTAACGGTCCGGCCCGCTGCGGGAGGGGGATGGCGGAGGGACGATGGGCCCGCGGGCGGCGTTTGCCCCTCACGGGGGCCGAGGAGAGGGGGTGAGCCCCGGTGCTGGAGGGCGCAGAGCCCGGGGGGTTCCTCGGGCCTGGCGCCTGACCTGACGGAAACCAGCTCGGGGGAGCAGGGCCCGGGGGGCCGCGGCGCTTCGTGCTCGGCTTGTCCCGCGAGGCAGCGGCGGAGGGCGAGGCGTCCTCGCCCCCTAACCCGGAGCTCTCGGCTTGGTGCCGTGCCCGGGAAAGCCGAAGGACGAAGGGGCTGGCGGCTGCCAGTTGGCCGGGAGTGACAGGGGCGGTCAGCGCTGCAGCCACGGCTGCCTCGGCAGCTCTGCCTTGTCCACAGCCTCCCCTTTTAGGCAGAAATGGGGCTTGTCTGTGCCCAAGCAGGCAGATCCTTGGGCAGAGATGGTTTTTTTTTTCGTCTCAAATCAGACACGCCCATTTTCAAGTCTGCTATCACGTTGATAGAACCCAGTGAAAACGTAACTGGGGAAAAATATAGAAGATAAGGTACATTCAGCGGTATGTGGAGACTTGTTTACCAGGTTGAAGTGGATTGGGGCAAGTGGCTGGCTGAAATCATAAGAACATGTAATCAATAGCATGGCACTCAGCCTTCTGAAGATGTAGAACATACCCCAAAATATTTGGGTAAATGTATAAACGCTGCAAGAGTTGATTTCCGTTCTTCTTCATCAGATCACTGTGACAGTTTCTACTATGTATTTTCTGACAGAAGTGTGTATTTGGCATTAAATACTTTTTCAGCCAGTTATACTAAGCAGCAGTCTTGCAAGACACAAGTGGATGCCTCAATTCCCACTGTTTGCAGTAGTTAAGTCATCTTGATTTTATTTTTTTCCCCTTGGTTCTAAAAGGTACTGTATGAAAACTACCTTCCAGTGATGAATTGTGACTTCAACATATTTTAGCATGTGTCATGATACTTTCTTTTTGTACTGTAAGTAATACTTTTCGTGTAGATGTCGGCTTTTCTGTAACAAAGTAGTATTTGAATACAGGCCAAGGTTAATTTGAAGATTGGGAGGCAACCCGAAGTCTGTGTTGCATAAGGAGTCATGAGACCTTAAGATAGAAAGTAGGGAGGACTTATTAGAATTTTAAAGTGACTTGTAAAAGGTGCAAAGTATCAGTAATGCCTGGAAGTATGTACTTTGATGTATGGTGTTTACAACAGCTGTGACTAAAATTCCCCTGGCTTTGTTTCCCCTCTTTCTGTCATGGCAGGTTATTAGTGCTGTAATGAAATACACATGCAGATTTGAAAGTTCTTATCTTTTAAGGTTTTGACTGTATGCAGTCAAACCATATGAAAATATAGGCATCAAACAAACTCAATTCCAAAAGTAGTATGAGAATTCTTCTTAAAATTACTGTGGGTTTTTTTTTTCTTTCCCTTCACACTGATGGAACCTGTTTTTGTGTGCCCCATGTGACATTATCCTGAAACTAAAGAGAATATATCCTACATTTTTTTTTTAAAAAAAAAAGTCTGTGCTTCTAATGTGAACGCTACAAAGAATCTTTTAGAAAGTCTGCCTACCCAAAAGAGGCTGTACAGCCACAAAGCTGTTAAATTTTTTGATAGGTTTAGTTTCAGAAAGTTGTGGTTTTAGCTGCTACTTTTAGTAGTCTTAAATGTTAGCATTATAGAAGAAGTGGTTTTCAGACAACAGTATAGCCTTTGGTTTGAGAAGGGCTGTATTACCTCTACAAACCTTTATTCTTTGTTGCATGCATAGCTTACAAATAATATGCAAGGTTTTTTCCTACCCTTGAGGTAATCGCACAGAAGGTATTATAAAGGCATAGGTGAATCAAAAGGACTCAAAAAGTCTCCTTAAGACTAAGGTTTCACTTTTTTTTTTCCCCTTCTGTCTTTTACCAAGCTCTTGCAAGGACTTTGTAGAGGAGAAGGTCACAGGTGTAGGTATATGCTTTATAGTCCTACCACTGCATGGTTAAACTGGCTTCTTAGAATTTATGAAGAACTCCAGGATAAACAGGGCTCTAATTCAACATAACTTTTGTGTTTCTCAGTGGACTGAGTGAAACTTGGTTGGTGCTTCGAAATGACATAAGTATTAGTGACTTTAAAAAGTGACTGTATGAACCAAAAGGGTCTTAAGAGCTATGTTTCATGTTAAAAAAAGAGTTACCAGAATCCAGTCCCCCAGTTTGCTTTTCTTAGAATTATGGTAGTCAGAATTCATAAATGGTGCTGAAGCTGGACACAGGGGTTTTGTGTCACAGGCTGCCTTAGGGTGAGGATGAAGTGGAAGTCTCTGTGTATGTAGAACATGTGGGAAGGATGGGAATGTGTATAATGAATGATAACACAAGGAGGTTGGAGAGGAAAATGGAGAAACTTAGGATGCCATTGTAGGATCTGTTCTTTCTTATCACATTACTGCAAGCTTGCCTGTCTTAAATGAGTATGACAGAGTCATCAATATGCAAAAAAGATCAATGAATTCATGATTAGAAAAACTAATACATTGGGTTTTATCTGTGAGAAAGTTGAAGCTTTTAATCAGCAAAACTAATGAAAGTAAAAGAAAAACATTGGCAATGCTGGAAGCTGGATTAAAAAAATAAAAGTAGATCTCCCTAGGCAAACTCTGAAAACATTTCTTGACCAAAAAGTTCAATTAAAACTGTTGTGATGTGTGAGCATTTTATAGGCTTATCATCTGCAGACTGTACCATGTTCTAAGAAAGGGCTCTTCAAAGCAGAGGCTTAGAATGAGTTTCAAGATGTGTTGCTGGTAGCTTTCATACCTCAGTACAAAATATGTCAGGATAATGAGCTGATAATATGATTACATTAATTTGTGCTGGGTGAATATCTTGAAGTAGAATATTTTACACTTAATAGACTGAATCATGGAATGGATCAATGAGCTTTTTCCTAAAGTTTCTTGAATATGGTGGTGTCCTTCCACTTACTTTAATATATGAAATTAAATTCTAATTCAAAAAGTTCATTTGTAATGGCAATTTAAGCAATTTCTAGTTTAAGGTTATAGCCAAAACATAATAAAGCATACATAAACATAATAAAGCATACATATTTAAGGGTGCTAAGTTATATGGGGCCTGTATGTTAGGATATCATTTTAAGAAGTTGAACTCTCGGACTGACTCAGGATGGGAGAACTTCCCATGCAGTCTGACTGGGTGATTTCTCAAAGCGACCAGTGAAATAATTTTCTTTGGCTCATTTA
Source organism: Calonectris borealis (assembly GCF_964195595.1). Classification (NCBI taxonomy): domain Eukaryota; kingdom Metazoa; phylum Chordata; class Aves; order Procellariiformes; family Procellariidae; genus Calonectris; species Calonectris borealis. The sequence continues at coordinate 19,172,969 of NC_134325.1, forward strand.
AAACTATGCAAAATATAAGGTAGGAAGCATGTGGTATATAAGCGATGGAAAGAATACTGAGAACAGTTTTTACTCTTGCATATTTCCCTTGACAAACTATGGATAATGTTTTGACTTAAGCAGGTGTTCCTTTGACTTAAGAATACTTCAAATAAAGCTGAAGTGATAACTTTCCTGTAAGTTTCTGAACATCATGTTCCTGTTTGTAACTGGATATATGTTGTCTTTTTAAAATGTTTCATAGAATCATAGAATAGTTTGGGCTGGAAGGGACCATTAAAGGTCATCCAGTTCAACCCCCCTGCCATGGGCAGGGACATCTTCAACTCGATCAGGTGCTCAGAGCCCCGTCCAACCTGACCTTGAATGTTTCCAGGGATGGGGCATCTACCACCTCTCTGGGCAACCTGCTCCAGTGTTTCACCACCCTCATCGTAAAAAAAATTTCTTCCTTATATCTAGTCGAAATCTACCCTCTTTTAGTTTAAAACCATTCCCCCTTGTCCTGTCACAACACGCCCTGCTAAAAAGTTTGTCCAAATTTCAGTGCAGGTTAGGATTTCAGGCATCCTGAAGGAGTTGAATTTATGCTTATAGCTTTATGCTAATGAAGTGGTGAATGAAGAATAAAGAACCTAGGTATTTTGGGAATTCAAGCCAGCTACAGTAACGTGTGTTGCATATTACTAAGAACACATTGGAAATGCAGTTATCCTGTCAAATGTCTTTTATGTGGTTATTCATATATTTGAGTTAAACAAAGGTGTATATAACTTTCCCTGTATACTCTACCTCATCCAGAACTCTGGGTGTTGATGTGGATAATTATTCTTTCTCCTGCCTTTGTGAGTTGCCTCTCAGAAAAAAAAACTGGAGGCTAGTCCAGTTAAGTATACTTTTCCATGAGATACAAATGGGAATTTTGCCTGTTTACAGTAATTAAAACACCTAAAGCAGAACTTAGATTGTCAGTAAAAAAGTTGGAACCCCATAAAATCGCTGATATAATAGTGAAGGCCTAGCTCATCAAGAGTTACTTTTTCCTTCTTTTCACCATCCCTTTTCATTTATAGAACTTTAGAAGAAGAACTAGTTAGGAGGCAATGAGTGAGTTTATTCTGCAGCATTTCCTGTGGTTCAGGTACATGGATGCTACTGGCAGAAGAGGGTAGGATGGTATGGATAGAGCCCATATGGATGTATGTCAGTTTAGTGCAATATGTAACTGTGGATATAGTGTTAACTGATCATAATCTGTGACTCAGATATTTGAGCTCTCCCTGTTGCAAACCTTTTTCTTCTGTGTTTTTTTTTTTTGTACTAACTTCTATTCTGTTCTTCTAAGTCCTTTACAAACATCACCCTAGCTCCTAACAATAGATGTGCTCCAGGAAAAACTGACACCTGAAACCATCAGGTCTCTGGAGCTGATGTACCTTTCTTGCCGCGTTTTCTACACTACCCAGTAAAATAGGACTGTCACCTTAGAGGAGCATATGACCCCTTATGTGATGCAGACAAAGTCTTTTCTACTGGGATTTTTTTTAAGAAAGTGGGAGTACACTCAATTGTAGTGCTACAGAGTTCCAACACGTGTTTCTTGAAGTTGTCTTGGAGTGGCTGTTTTTTTCAGGTACGGGGTCACTCCTACTGTACAAGATGCTGCAGCTCTAAGTAGCCTACAAGAATGGTTAACTTAAACTTGGTATGGAAGCGAGGGGAAAAGGATGAGTATGGGCTCTCTTGGGCAGTTTCTTTAAAGACAATAATGATGCTAGTAAAAAAAAAAAAATAGTGTTCTGGTTTGCTGTCCTTCTGACAGAACATTTATTGACAGTAGGACTCTTTAGGGCTTTTGTTAATCTTAATCCTTCCATGGTTCAAGAGTCTAGAATGATGATTCCTCAGATGCTTTTGCTTGTGTTATTTTCCATAGCTCTTCCAGACCAATGGTAATCATGGGTACCCCCTTTTAGTTTAGAGCCATAGCTCTTTCCTTATGCCTCCATCCCTGTACTGACATTACCACCTTCTTCCCCTCCTTTTTTTCCTAATTACATTCCAACAGCTACTCCTTTTCTAGCTTGCTCTCTTCCCATCCTCTCCTGTTGAGGTGGGGGGCAAACTGAACCTTAACTCATGTTTTAAGGTTGATACTTTATATTTTTCTTGAAGCAAGACATATAGTTTTAACAAGTAATATTTCTGAACCATAGAAAACATTTTGGATTATACATGACTTGAACTCCCCTTCTTAAATAGCTCCAGACATAGATGTCTAACTAACTATATCACAGTACTATATTTTCTGTAACTAGTTCCAGAATCTTATGCCATTTTGCTGTATACATGTTAATATGTCCTGTGATACATAATGGTTGAACAGGTGTGCTTAAATACAGAGGGTTTTTAATTTCCGGTGTTGTGATATTGACTGTCTCTCGCTTTCAGAAACCAGATGTCTTGACCACTGGTGCTGGGAACCCAGTAGGAGATAAGCTTAATATTCTGACAGTAGGGCCACGCGGACCCCTTCTTGTTCAAGATGTTGTTTTCACTGATGAGATGGCTCATTTTGACAGAGAGAGGATTCCTGAAAGAGTTGTGCATGCAAAAGGTGCAGGTATGTTCAAAACCATGTACTTTTTCTCTGTGTAGAATTAAACTTTAAAAAGCTTTTGAGTTAACATGTAGATTGTGACATAAATTGCATCATATTATCTATAATTTACTATCATAGATTATAATAAATAATTATATATCAACAGCAGTGGTAAGGCCTGGTTTAAAAGAACTCAATGCCAAAACCTGAAGCACTGAAACTATTTAAAAAAAAAAAAAAAAGAGGGAGAAAATGTAGTTATAGCTCTTAGATTTTTCCTGTATTTACTGTAATCTCTGCTTCCTTTATCTGTTCTTCCACAGTACCCCATTCCTCTGGAAGGGAAGACTTACCCATCTCTATTTTAATGTCTGCTTGCATGTTATTTGATGGAGATTCTTGTCTTTGTCATCCGATGTATCTGTCTGCCAAAGCAAGATGATGGACTAGTATTTAAATTAAAAAAAAAAAACCCTAAAACAACTAATTTTAAAATTTGTTATTGATCTTAGTAGGGTAGAACTGGCACTTCTGATTTTTTTTTTTTTTTTGTTACGTATTGCCCTAGAAGAAGATATGGGAATGAATTTTATTATAATGTGAATGTATATGGGGAAAAATTCCGCTGTGGGGGTGGAAAGAACTTTGTTGCTTCATCCAGCTTACAGGTAGACCAAAAATTCTGCAAAGCATATCAGGATTAAAGAAATACTTGTCTTGCTCTGAGATAAATATGCAAATCTTGGCAGAAGAGCATCCAAAAAAGCTACTGGTTGTTATTTTGCACAGTTGAAGTGAGGTCTGTATTGCTGCTGGGAACTGTTAACAATCAGTTAAGGAGGGGAAAGTGAGCACAGTGCAAATAGTAGTTTGTGTTAAACTTCATTTTGTGAAAATAAATTGAGTGTTTTAGTGCATAGGTATAAACTCTGCTTAAACTGGTGTATTTCCATGTTTACTTTTGACTTAAAGTTGTATGTTGGACCATAATGGAATACCAGGTATGCTATGAGTGGAAGGAAGGTATCTAGATCTGATACTTTGAAATTACTTTTTTTCAGGAGCCTTTGGCTATTTTGAAGTCACTCATGATATTACCAAGTACTGTAAGGCAAAAGTGTTTGAACATATTGGGAAGAGAACTCCGATTGCTATACGATTCTCCACTGTTGGTAAAGCTCTAAAGTTATTGTGTATCTTCTTACATGTGTACCATAGTTACACTGATAGCAATGTTTGCATTGTGGGGTAGTTATGTATTTAAGGTAGTTTGAAATGCTTTCTGCCAACCAATTCTGTGAATTTCATTTAAGCAGCTTCTGCATCTTTCTGCCAGAGCTCTCTGTAGACACTTTTACCTCTGGAATGTGAGAGAAAGGATAGTCTGAGATATGTTTTTTTTTTTTTTCTGACAGAAAGCTTGCTTTGTTTCTAGTTGGATTGTAATCAACACTTGAATGCTGCGGTTTAACTCTTGAAAGTTAAATACCTATTATGTCTTATGCTGTAGGAATGTTTTGAGGATGAATGCTGTAAAGTAAGTACTAGGCAAAGAAGAATAAACAATCTTCCATAAATAACATCTTGTTTCTTGAATAGCTGAATGCATAAACTATCAAAATCTTAAATGATATTAGTTAAAACATGCATTATGATGAATATCTTGTCTGACAGAAAAATGATCTTTCAAAACGTATGTGTTACTACTTTATCTGTATTTAAAAGAAAATAAATCCTATTAAGGATTCAGTTTGGGAAGTAGTAGTGGAGAGAAAAAAATAGTCCAACAAGGCTCAAGAAGCTGCTGGTTTTGGCCTACTGGCTTTTTCCCTGTGTCACCAAAACTTAAGGAGTCATGGAATGTTATACAGGGCAAAGACACGCAGCTGAGTTTGATCTGTGGACTGTGTGCTGAAGTGGGTTGTTGCATCGTTACCGTTCCTTTCCCTGCTCTGTTTGAACGTGTTTCTTCCTAGCTGTTCTGTAGTGCATAATTTTTTTAATGAAAGAATGAGGTCCTTGTTATTTCATCATGATGTTTAGCATTAGCTGTTCCTGAATACTTCTGGAACACTTTTGCTCAGGTATTGTGGTAGGCACTTTTGCTCTGGTATAAAGTTACCCATTGAAAGGACTGTTTTGGATAAACCGGGAGGGGAATTAAAAGGGTTGCAACCCTTTTTATAATAAGTTCCCTTTTTATTAGGCACGCTATTTAGATTGCTACCTTCCAAACAAGAGCTCTCACACTGGGATTTGATGCACAGAAGAAACTAATGTGTTTTTAGCGATTCAGCCTTATCGATGTTGTCTCCATTAGTGATAATGCAAATTCCGCTCTTAATTATTTCAAGTGGATATACTTGTTTTTTCTTTCTTTTAACTGTGGCCCAAATGTTTGGGTGGGTGTCTGTTCACACTTTGGGAACTTCCAGTGCCTGAAGTATTGTGGGAAAATATGCCAAAAATTCCTTGGTATAGAAAAGACTTAAATTAATAAACCCTGCCCTTTTAGGATTTTATGGCACATTCTCAAGTTCTGTATTTTTATGCTTACAATTTGTATGTGTTCCCTATCATAACACTTCTGTATGTTCATGTGTTTCTTCAAGCTGGAGAGTCTGGGTCAGCTGATACAGTTCGTGACCCTCGAGGCTTTGCAATGAAATTCTATACAGAAGAGGGTAATTGGGATCTTGTGGGAAATAATACTCCTATCTTCTTTATTCGGGATGCAATGTTGGTGAGTAAGCATAAAAGATGAGGCTAATTTGTGAAAGAGTCCAAAAGTTCGTTCACATCTTGTTCTTGCTTCACTGAGAAGCAAAAGCTATTATTTTGACACAATTAAACTTCGTTGTTTGTTAAATGGTCCGAAAGTTTTTGACTTGAAAAGATGTTATTTAAAAAAAAAAAATTAAGAACTAATGCTTGATTACTTGTGTGGTTTCATACCACAAATAGTACACACATTTAATTGTGTTTGCTAGTGCATATGCCACAGCAGAATAGCCAGCAATTAAATACACTATCATGTTTTTAATTTCAGATTTGATCAGTTTCACTGTGTGAAACAAATTAGCTGTTTTACTCTGTAGACAGTTTTTCTCACTTTGAGGCTATTTGGGGGGGTAAAAAAAGACACTTCACTTTAAAAGCTTCTTGCAAATTCTTTTTATTAAGTCTGATTTTTGTTGTCTTTTAGTATAAGCACTTTGTAAGTAGAGGGGCTTTCCTTGAGTGGAAGAGTTCTGCACAGATATAACATCTCTGTATTCATTTAGGAATCAGATATTCAGTAAAGTTCAGATACACAAATTTGAAAAGATTTACCTTTCACTTTATCAGTCACAAAATGAAAACGTTCTTTAATGAACATTGAACAGCCTGTTTATCCTAATTGTACATGTTTCACTTTACCCTAATTTTACTGGTCTGTGAATGAATTTGGTTGCAGGAGGGGTATGACAATAGAAGATTTTTCTTTTTCACTGATCCTACAACTTCGTCTCATCTTTCAGCGTGCTGTTCCTTTCACAGTTAAATGTATTGGAAAAAAGTTTGTTTTGTTTTGTACCAGGAGTTGCTTAGTATACCCTATATAATTTGGAGGTGTAACAGAACCTTTTTTTTCCTTTCCTCCCCCTCCTTCCTTCCTTCTCTGCTTCTGGACGAATTAGTTTCCATCCTTCATCCATAGCCAAAAGAGGAACCCTCAGACTCATTTGAAGGATCCAGACATGGTGTGGGACTTCTGGAGTCTTCGCCCTGAGTCTTTGCATCAAGTAAGGTTCTCCTTTGACTTTGTTTTATATGATTAAGAAAATCATGTTATGACAGCATATGTTTTTAACTCTCTCTTTTTCATGTTTTATCTAGAAGTCTACATAATCTTCTAGGAACAGTAAAGGTGAAAGGCCTCCAATAACTTTTAAGGCTATTAGTACATGTATCTAGTTTTGCCTTTTTTCTTTTAATGACTGTGAAATGGGTAGGATTCTTCTGTTTTCATAATCATACTTTATATAGGGATGAAGGGGAAGTTGCTAGGTTTTCTAATACTAAAGCAGTGGAGATACTGATGAACAACAGACTGTTAATGTTAGAGAACAGTAAAATACTAGGAAAGTAATGCAATCACATACAAGTTTATTTAAAACTGTATATTGTGTAGCACACTAGATCAACTCCAGAAAAGACTAGAATTCACAGTGCATTCTGATTATTCTGAAATGTATTTGTATCTAAATGTTATGTGAAAAAGCTAATATAAAATTAAAAATGCAGTTGTATTTTTTTTTTTTAAAAAAAAGAAAATGGGTTCATACAGAAGCCTTCCAGTATTTACTAATTGGAGAAAAAAGTACCACAAGCATTGTTTGTGATCATAAACCTAAAGAAAAGCAGCATTTTGAATATGTTTGCATGGTGGTGTGTTTACTGCTTGAAGACTTTGAAGAACTAGTTGTTAAGGACTTTGGTTTTCAGATTTTGTCTTTTAACCTGGAAAAAAATCCTTATTTATATTTGTAACTTAAATTATCCATGCTCATCTGCTCTGTGCTTATAGAGGAAATCATAATGTTATCACTAGGTTAATGTCCTGTACTTCACCAGATACTTCCTGTGGGCATAAAACTTCATGTAGGTTTAGTTCACAATTGTTCTTTGTGCAAAACCAAAGCAGTCTTATTTCATTAACAGTCTTAAAACTTAAACTAGAAATTCCTCAAGGAATTAATAACATTTAGATAGCTTCCAGTGATGCAGATTAATGCAATAAATGAACTTTGTCTCAAATGGTCGCTTTATCCTTGATCTGGTGAGTCCATTAATGTTGTTTGATCCTTCTGTTTAGGTGTCTTTCTTGTTCAGTGATCGTGGTATTCCTGATGGTTATCGCCACATGAATGGATATGGATCACATACTTTTAAACTGGTTAATGCTAGTGGAAGAGCAGTTTATTGCAAATTCCATGTGAAGGTATTGATTTTTTTCCAGTTATCTATTGGAAGTATACATCATATTGGTTAAAAAACAAATGGTTTAAACAAATGGTATAAAAATGTTTTGTGACTTTTCAAGTTTAATTAAAAAAAGACTTTTTTGTGCATAGACTCAGTCAAAAAGGTGCATGTGGTTTTTTAAATCAGTTGCATGCCTTTAACAGATATGACAGACATCATTGTTCCTGGTATGACGCAGTAGGTATTTACTAGACCGTGAAGAACTCTTCTTTGGGGAACTGTCTCTTGTTATTGGAGAACTCGGGTTACTTGTGTGATAAGCTCTGAGCACCTAGCTCAGCTTATGGCATTTCAGCCTCACACCACTAGGTGTTTTGGGCGTGAAGCTGTGCAAGAACTTCCTATCAGACTCCCTTGCTATCGTTCAGTGCAGATGCAAGAATCCTCTAGCCCTTTGGAAATGTGTTTTATTCAGTGTGCGATATGTTCCTGTTTTGTATTCATGGCTACACAGTAGTTCGGATTCAACAGGTGCTTCTTCAGGTAAAAGTTCTCTCATTCTGGATCTGATTTTTGTTCCCATTTATCTTCCGGATATGAGCTGCATTGTTCTAGTATTTTTAAGACTGCCTCAACTGTATACCAAAATATAAAAACTCTGTTTCCAAGAGCTCTGCAGCTGAAGCTCACAGAACCTTGCAGAACTTCCACACTTTTCTGAGAAAGCACTCTCTAGCATACCTCACTTAAAACAACTTCCCTTCAAAGTTTTAAAGGCCATATAGGTTCATTAGACTTTAGTGGAGGCTGGACATCCACCTTTGAAACAAGACTTCAGAAACCATTATGTTAAACTAGAAGGGATTGTAGAGCAGCTTTTAGCCTTCAAGTTGTCAAAAGCTTATTAAAGTGAGATTTTAGTGCTAAAGATGACACAGAAATAGGGGTGGGGGTGGGAAATTGAGATTCATGTAGAATTCAGAACTTTCAGCCCTGAGGGCTGCAACCGTTTTACCACTTTGTGTTGGCATGTGATCTGTAGGAAAAGGTGGGATGATGGGACAGTAAAGGAGCACTCCATCCTGTAAGGGGAGGGGGGGGAAACATCTTTACTTGATGTGCTGCAGGGATCATACCTTCGTGTTTAATTTATGTTCTGCAGTATAGCACTACATATTTATTCCACTTTTATCAGAGAACTAATTTTTACCTGGAAGGCAGCTGTTGAATATACTATCATTCTGAACTCAAATTATTGGAGATTGGAAGATGGACAATCGCATTCTTAGATTCTGAGTCTTGTTAAAGCACATTCTTATTAATGATTTCTGTAACACTTTCTGCATGTTGTAACTGGTGCTACTGCTTTTTTTGCTTTTTAGACTGACCAGGGCATTAAAAATCTTTCTGTCGAAGAAGCAGGAAGATTAGCTTCTACTGATCCTGATTATGGAATACGTGATCTTTACAATGCTATTGCCAAGGGGGACTATCCATCATGGTCTTTCTACATTCAAGTTATGACATTTGAAGAAGCAGAGAAGTTTCCATTTAATCCTTTTGATTTAACTAAGGTATCTCTGATACTGTTGTGAATATTCAATTTCAGCTAGTTTAAGAAAGGTCATGAGATCAAAATGTAGCAAATGCCAGAACTGAGCTTATCTATAAAAAAAAAGTGTAACAGTTTCCATGGAGTAGCACTGTTTTCTTACTAGTCCCTATCAATAAAGTTAGTCTGTCCTTTTTATTCTTTCCTTATAGTTTTTAACTGTACTCTTTATTCTATGGTCATGACGAGTCAGAAATTCTGGAGATGAAATAAATTGATGTTATCTCTGATGTTACTCTTCCTCAGTGAAATATGGATAGGGCTTGATTCCAGGCCTGGAGATTACAACCGCACTGCATTTCCAAAGCGTGATCTCAGATCGTATAGTCACACCTTGAGCTCGCTAGTTTTAAGTGTTGTTGATAATGTAGCTTCTGACTGTTGGTCTGATTTTTGTCAGACTTCCAATTGCTGTTCCAGAGAACGGCTTGTTGAAAGATACTAATGTAAACTTGTATTACTTTTTTTTTCCCCCTCTAATATTGCTCTCCCAAAATGGCTAAAGACTTTTGAACCTGAAAGTACAGGCTAAGATGATGAAGAAAAGGCTAGTTAAGCTGATAGTGTTTTGAAGGAGCTGAAAACAATCATGCTACCGGTTCCACCTATGATATTGCACTCCTAGGCAGTTTTTCAAGCGCCTGTGGGTGTTTCATTGAAGTAGTCAAGTGCTGAGACTATGCTGGGATGATGAAATAAGTTGCATTAATACTCTGTATTCATTGCAAAAGACTTATTAAAATAAGACATTTCTCAAAATGTTTGTTAGCAAAAAATAAATTTCTTGAGTAATGTATTTTCTCAATCAAAACTCTACAAGGCAGCATTTGCCTTATCTATTATTTAAGCTGCATAATACTATAATAATATTGATTTTGATGTATGTGTGTTATGTCTTACAGATTTGGCCACATGGTGACTACCCTCTCATCCCTGTGGGAAAGCTTGTCTTGAACAGGAATCCTGTCAATTACTTTGCAGAGGTAGAACAGATGGCATATGATCCTAGCAACATGCCACCTGGTATTGAACCTAGCCCTGATAAAATGCTGCAGGTAAACTACAATGCACATAAGTTTTTACCTGAAGAGTGTTACGTTTGCTTTGCTGTTTATGAAAGCGTTCCTATCACTGTCTGTAGCAGCAGTAAAATAACCTGACAGATGGAAAGCAACTGATTTTTTTTTTTGGTGGTTGTTTTTAATGATCAGCATTTGATGTGCTCATCCAAAATTTAAATATAAAAAGAATGGGAAAGGACTAAAGGAATAGAAAATCTAGAATTTAGAGGGCATCTGCAACAGCTATCAAAGTTGATGGGAATATCTGTCTGGCAAGAAGTGCGGGATAAAGCCATAGCAGCAATGCATATTTATTCACACTTTTTACAGTATATCTTAGAATTGCAAACTCTTATGAGTGTGAGAGGTGGCCTTCAAATGCTCTAAAATACAGATATAACTAATCCCTGATAGCAAGACTATTCTTTAGAAGTAGTATCAGATTTATTACAGGTCAAAATACCTGATAAGACTGGCTGCAGTAGACTATGTTGTCTAGGGTGTCATGGACGTCTGCATGGTATCCTTTTTCAGATAAAACCAGATTGTTGTTTCAAATTATATCTATGGAAACAAGAAGGTATTTTGACAATTTTGACTGGATAAACTCTTGAACAATCATGCAGTTCTTTTGTTTTGTCTCTCTTCGCTCCCACAAACTTCATGGTCAGAATCAGTCTGTTTGCTTGACATCCAGATGTCACTAGAAGTGCTTCAGATTCAGTTCAGTAAATAAGGGACTACCATATTTCAGATGTAATCAATTTTTAAATCTAAGGTTGAGAATAAGTAGGAAAATATTATATTATTCCTTAGTAATATTTAGCACCATTATAGTAATTTTCACCTCTACATGTCTAACCATTTTCCTGCTTCAGAATAGGTTTAACGTTCTGAAATTGGTAGGAAATACCCACGCTGCACAGATACAACTCAACCTGCCATTCTTCACTGGTATTCCAGCAAAGTTAGCTTGTGGCTGAGTGTCACTTTGGACGTAATTTGAAGTATGTCAAGAATATATACACAAAGGAAATAGTCTTCTCCCTTTTACTATTTAACGTATAATGCTTTGAGTTGGGATATACGACTTAAGTGATCTCTTTCAGCAAGTAGTAGTTAATGTTTGTGATGTTTTCAGGGTCGTCTTTTTTCATATCCTGACACTCATAGACACCGTCTGGGACCTAACTATCTACAAATTCCTGTGAACTGCCCCTTCAGAACTCGTGTGGCCAATTACCAGAGGGATGGACCGATGTGTGTTTCTGACAACCAAGGTAGTAATGAAAAAATCTTTAAATATAATGATACTTATGCATGTACTGCAGAATTCTTTTCTGTTCACATGGCATTTAAGATACTTGCTAAACAGGTCCTTTTATTGGATATTACCAATTTCTTATACTGTGAGAAATGCTACTTTTTCTCCTTAACCATTCAGTGTCTCTTGTGACTTTTTCTCCCAATTCAAACTTACTGCTGTGTAACTTCCTGAGCTTCAGACTTCCCAGTCTATCTGTTTCTTTTCGTTTTATATGAGAACTGTTCCTTACCTCTCATAATCCTTGTCAACCTTTTAGTACCTTTCCTTATGTTACTAGATCCCTTTTGAGATTAGATGACTTTAAAGGTCTCTTCCAAGCCAAACTATTCTATGATTAGTTGGCCTCACCTGCAGTTGTTACAAATCCACCATATGCTCTTTTCTGTGGAGTGTCTTAAATTTGTCCTTGTGCCATTCCTAATACTCTTTAACTTGTTGCTCACCAGCAATCAAAAAGTAATTTACTTCGAACTATCCAAATGAATTCAAGATCTATTTTGTGATAGGTAAGGACATATCTTAGAACCCATGACTGTGCACGTGTGAAGTTGTATGCATTTCTGTTCCCTATGTGAATTATATGGCAAATAAAATTGCCATATGCACCGTTTTGGTATCATGAGATCATGTGTCAGTATAAATAGCCAACTTTGATTTTGACTAAGTTAAAGTTTGCAGAGGTTAAGCTGTCAATTTATTATTTGCTCCCTTTTCAGGTAACTTCATGAATGTGTTGAATAGTACTAATCTTCACACAGATTCCTCGGGAGGGTCTACCTGATTAATTCTTCTTAATACAAAAAGTGACCTTTTATTCCTCTGTTTCCTATGTTCTTGATATGATGCTAATTGACAAGATACTGACTTTTATCCTGTTACCTCCTGTTTGAGGGATCTTATTGAAAGCATTCTTAAATCTGAATATATTGTATTGCCTTAATCACTCTTATTTGTTTACCCACTGTATTTCTCTTGTACAAGTATTGAGAATCAAAACTTTGCTGTAAAACATAAGCATGCTTGTGTAGATTACAGAATGCATTCTCTACATCTTTTTTTAAGACTTTAAAAAAAGCACATAGATGTTCCTTATACAACTTCAGCCTTGTGTGAAGTAGTTGATAGTCTCTCTAAGTGGTTTTCAATTCTATGTATGTAACTTTTACTTACTACAAATAGACTAATTTTTAATTTTGTAAACAATGGGGGGAAAGGGGGGAAGGGGTTTTCTTCTTGGTTCCTGAAAAGTAGAGTTTTTCATCTTTACATACTTGTTTAGAATGGGTCTATATCTTCTATTAATCCAGGAAAGGAGACTTTTTTTTCTTTGATGTTTGGACAGGGAATGGGGAGTTTTAAATGTTTTAAAACCAAATGAAGCTTAAGATGTGTTTAAAAATGTACAAATAGGCCTTTAAGAGAAAGGGGGTTTGCAGGAAAACACCCAGTCAAACGAATTCAGTTATGTCCCTAGTTTATATTCCTTTAAAGACCTCTAGAAACATGCTTGTTAAAGGGAACTTAATTGAAAAAGTTATAAAATATTAATTACTTGAAATGAAGAAATATGCCTAAGAAATGATTTCACAGAATTTAATTACTGCCTCTTTGTTTCTACTCCTAGGCAAAAATCTAATCTAAAAATAGAGATGACCTAAATGTCTTTGAGAAATCTGGATTTGCTTTTTTAAATGTAAAGACTGACTTTTGTATACTCGTCTGCTTTGTTAAAATGCTTTGCTTTCTGATTTCCAAGAGATTGCAGAAGGCAAGAGTATAAATGCCAAGACTAGAGCTTTAACTTTGCCTCTATTCAGCAGGTTATGTTCTGTCAGCGTTTGCCCCATAGTGACTGTTTTACACCTGAGGGTAAATGAGGATATACTTAAGCTATGCCTCATGCCAAAAACAATGTATTCCTCTGGGCTATGAATTCTAATACTTGCTGAGGGAGGAGAGGGAAATATTTGGAAAACAACCTGAGAACAGCTGCTCCTGTCCAAGAACAGATAAGAAGTTTATTTTTATGCAGTCCTGTAAGTTCATTATGTGTTTAAAATAAACCCCCTAGATAGTTAAGATTAGTAGTACTTGAAATATGCAGATGAAAGTGTATTTTTATGCTGCCTTGGACTAAAACTTCCATGGAGTAACTTCCATGACTTTGTCTAGTAAAATTGTCTGAGCAATGTTGTTGCGAGAGTGGCAAGACCTCCTTATTTCTGAAACAAAGCAATTTTTCCCCAAAAAAGCTATTGAAATTCTGTTTGTAATGAGAGCTGTTAAGTACTGGCTTGAAGACACAGCTCCTGATGTTGAGCTGTATGTTGACAGAAAAATCCTGACAACTGTTTTTAATAAAGTGAATCATAACTGGGTAATTGATTTAGGTTCTTCTAGGCAAAGAACACTTTCTGTCTTCTGACTTAATCTGAGAGAGCTGACATCTGATTGTTTTGGGTTTGTGCGGGGTTTTTTGTTTGTTTTCAGGTGGTGCCCCAAACTATTATCCAAATAGTTTTACTGGTCCGGAAGATCAGCCTGTGGTAAAGGAGAGCCGCGTGTCCGTTTCGGGAGATGTGCAGCGCTTCAATAGTGCAAATGAAGATAATGTGACTCAGGTACGATGTATGAAAAGGGTTTATATTGCTTATGACATAAGATGAGTTTATAGGATGAGTCTAGGGAATATTAATAAGAATCATTCAAACATGGCTCCTCTCTGAAGCATCTGGGCTAACCTGAAGTTCAGCTCTCTTGAGAGCTTGGAAGATCTCAATACGGCTTAATTTCATAAATATGTGAACTTTTGCTGGCAGGACAGTTAGTGAATTCTCACAGACCTTTGCCATCCATATTCTGAGCACAGATATCTAGAGTTTGTGACTCTGTCTTCTTGCAATTAGTGTCTGCAGATATGCAAACTAGAGTATGCATCTAATGTCGTGATTATTAATTCCTGAATTGGACCCTAACAGCAATATTTGTTTTCATTTGATAAGCAACAGTTATGTCAAGCTAGACAGGAAAAGAGTTGTTAGCAGGTTTGCCAAAAAAAAACCCCAAAACACAAATTGGTTGCCTTTTGAGTTTAGGTATCTTGAGTATTTTAAGTGTTGCCTGACTAGTAAGTGAAAGCTAATTTTTTTTTCAGTAATAATGAATCCTAAAAGTCTAGTAAGTATTATTGGCTGCTACAGGTAGAATGGCTTGCTTTTGGGAATTCCAAAATAAAACTTTGTTTCTAATCAAAAGGTGCGAGAATTCTATACCAAAGTGCTGAAGGAGGATGAACGCCAAAGACTGTGTAAAAATATTGCTGATCATCTTAAAGATGCGCAACTCTTCATTCAGAAGAGAGCTGTAAGTGGCTTACTTGGTTTTTAGCCTTTGCTCTTTATTCCAGGTTTTCTTGAAGTCTAGTAACTTTGTCAAAATGGCAATATGCTTATGGAAAGGAAGATGAGAAATTCTTCTCTGAGAAGGCAACTTCTAGATTTTTCTTACGCAGGAATTCTCAATACAGAATACTTAAATATATGTCTATTTACATAATATAAATAATGTATAACATGTTAAAGTAACTTTTTCGTGATGGGAAGAGTGGGATTAATGTTGAACATGAAGGATGTCATTATGTGTTTAGCTTGGTGTTTCAAAAATCAGGTGACTGCCAGTGTAACGTTTTGCTCTAAACAAGGAAAAGGCAGTAAGGGCCAGGGGGGGATTGGATCTTTATCCTTCCCAGTGGAACTTTGTTTAAATTGGGAAAGAGCTCTATGTGAGCTAATAGAAATAGCGTTTGAAGATGTTCATAGCTCCTTTCTGGCTGGTCAGAATTAAACTTTCAGAAAAGAGTTTTCATCGTCCTTTTCTTCCTTGTGATATGTACTGCTTGTAGACCACAGAGCAGAAAATGTGTTAAAGAATACATTCGAAGTGGAGGAAAAAAATCTTACTGCCTTTTCTGTTCTGTCTTCCTATTTAGGTGAAAAACTTCACTGATGTTCATCCTGACTATGGTGCCCGTATTCAGGCTTTGCTGGACAAATACAATGCTGACAGTGGGAAGAAGGTATGCTAGTGACTTCTGTAGTTGTATTTTGACTGGCTGTGAATTGTCTTAGCTTCTGTTGTAAATCCAACAAAGTGAGAAATTGGTCTCGATTCCCATTTGGTTTAAACGGCAAAAGTCAGTGCATGTAGAATTACAAAATGAGGAAACGTGACTCTAATTACATTTAATTAAATGTTGATTAACCAATGATGTACAATTACTTTGTTTCAGTTGGGTTTTTGTAAGGCTTCTGGAAGATAACTGTACATGATATGCAATGTGTTCAGGTTGATTCTTCAGACCAAATGATTACCCATTCTTTGTAATGGTAATGAAACATTTCCACAAGCCTTTCCTGGGCTCGGTGCTTGCTACATAGAATAACAGAATTGTTGCTTCAAGTACTCTTTTTTTTTTTTTCTAAAGTTCCCTTCATTACTTCTAATGGAACTTGCTCTGAATATTTCTTTATTTTTATTATTTTTAGGATGTAATTAGGACATATACACAGTCCACATCTCGTGTGTCTGCCAAAGAAAGATCCAACTTGTAAAGTGTGCTGCAGAGGTTTACTGTATGAATTTTGCGTCCTTATAACTGCAGGACAACCTGTTGAAGATGTTAATGAATGTAGCAGACTTCCGCACAAATACAGAAGTGTTTTACAGGCTTGATTTATTAAGCTTTCAAGTGCCTGTATCTGTATTGGAAACTAGGTAACACAAGCTAACAATCCTAGTGCCTTTCAACACTAGTGCTTTACTACTTGTTAACAACGTACGGTGTTTTTAAGGAAATTCATGATTAAAAATTGTCTTCATTTCTAGAAGCAAACATAAGTTTAATCAGAATACTGCTTCGCTTTTTAATTGTAAAACTTTCCTGGCTAAATCACACAATAGAACTTCTATAATGACACTGTGATTATCCTTATGGATAAACTTGTTCATGTTAAAAAGTTGATGTTGCTCAATATTTCTAATAAAATAGTTATCTGTATGTGGTTGTAGACACTTTCTTTGAAATTTATTTTTGGCCTTCCAGAAGTAAAATGATATGCAGTAGTTCAAGATGTTAGTTATGTCTCATTCCTTATGATTGAAATGAAGCTAAGTAGAAAGTTTAATCTCAATATATGTAAATTTTATTCCCAATTTGAAGATAATATTTGCTTACTAATGCTAGGTTGGATATAACTGACCTAAGGGCGATAGGAAAGGATATTTTCTTATTATGTACACTTTACAGCTAAATTGATTACATCTTACAGTTTTTTAGGAGAGGGGGAATTGTTCTTTCTAGCCTGTAAGAATCTAAATAGAAAAATATTAATTTTCCAGATGTCTGAGAAATTAACATCCAAATGCATGAATATTTTTATCTTGGCCAAATTCAAGCTCAAGCACTTTCAAAACTATTCCCAGTGGTTCCTGAAATTGTTATTTTACTGCCATAATATGATACTGCTATCTATTGATCAAGCCAGAGCTAGTTTTCAGAGTTAGACTTCAATTGAAGTGGCATGTTTGTATGAATGTGGGTATCTATAGCTAATACATGTATAAAATTCGGTGTATTTGTGGCTCTGTCTTGAATTGTATTTTGGAGTACTTCCTGATCTGGCATATAAGTGTGAATTGGCATTCCAAGAAGTGATGGCAGATAGATAAAGAAGAGTAGATACTAAGTGCTGTTCCATTAAATTCCAAGAATGCTGCTTCTTCTCCAGCTGATTTATCTACTAACCCTATTGTCAAAAATTAGCTGTGATATAAAAGCAGTAAAATATGAACTGATAGCCTGCTCTATTCTGGGATTCAGTTGGATTTTCACCTGATCAGGCAGGTGGGAGCTGCCTTTCAGGGAGTGAAAGAGCTACATGGATGGGTGGGAATATTTCTTGCTGGAACGTAGAATCCTAGTGAGTTTTGGAAAAGAATAAGCAAGGCTTGATCTTTATTTTTGGTTGTGTCTGCTAAATTAATTATATTGTCTTCCTCTTTTATTTCTGAAATAAAACTGAATTTAAAAATCTCTTGGGAATGTGTTGTCTGTTTTCTGTGTGAATGTTTTGAAACAGTTTATTTTAATCTAGGAGGTTCATGCCTTCTTCTGTTTTTTGCAGGTAGTGCAGAAGCTGTTGAAGTTCTGGGTAGTTGGTATCTATTTCAGAACTTAGTTATTTGGCCTGCCAGCAAAAGCCTTGGGCTCAAGGCTGATGCTTGGAATTCATGTGTAGGGGTCAAGCACTAAATTCTGCTCAACTCTGATATGTGAAATTACTTGTTAGGAACCTTCTCTTTAATTTCCTGAGCCTTCAACAAAGGGAATGCTGCTCACATCTGTGGTACAGTAGTGCATACGACTGTGTGTATCGTATGAAGGGGAAAAAGTTGCTGTCCTGCTTTACTGGGGGGTTTGTTGATGATGCCTTACTTAAGCCTGTTTGCTGAAGAACCTTTTGTTATTTTTAATCTAAAAACTTTGGTGGCAACTTAGAGAATTGTCACAGGGTTATCTAGTTTTTCATCACGGTTCACTCAAATATTAGTGAAGGACAGTTCTTAATAGTTAAACAGAGTATGTAGAGTTAAATATAGCACCTGACGTGTCTCAAAGCTACCATATAGCCTTTCAAAAAGCTGTCAGTACAGAGATTTATTCTACCATCTGTATTACCCAAATGTTCAGTTCTGCTTTTTTTATTGCAGCTCCTTTTTTCCTAAATCACTCCTTTTTGTTTTATGGTAAGGAACTGTGTGCCTCATGCCTCATTGTACGGTAACCTTTACAAAACACCTACTGACCAGGTGGTAGAAAGGGCACTGTGACATGACCTTGTGGAGGTTTTAGTGGAGTGTTTAACATGGACGGCTATTTTATTAACTTTGTCCAGGCGGCCTCTATCTGACCACGCCCATAAATGATTATCACTAATAAATTGTACTGCAAGTTATACTAGGTTAGAGTAGAGGTTAGGCTGAAATTTGGTTGGTATCAAGTCAGAAAAGAAAATCAAGCACTAAGGAATGAGGAAGAGAGAGGAAATACCTTGTGCAGTAATGTTGAGAAGATGCAGAATGGGCTAGGTAGGTAGTATGTACTTTCTGCAGCCACCTTTGTTTTGAAAACTCACAATTTCAGTGTAGTTGTGCTTAAGACTGACCTACGTTCTGTGCTGCTAAACTGACCATGACAAGTATATACAGTAAAACTCGGCTTTTCAATAGGCACCGAGAGGGTTAGGCAACTCTGGAAGAACAATAATGCTATTTCTTCAAATAAGATGGTAAATCCATTTATGGCTATTTACTGTGAGAATAAAAAGGCTGTTTACATGACATGACACAATCTCACTTGTGTTTTGACTTTGTGTTCTGCTCAAGTAAAATCAAATATTCCTTTGACAGGTTGTTGCAATACAACATTCAGTTATGTGTAAAGGAGAATTGCTCAATGTTTTCCTATTATGTTTTATTTTAGATACACATCTGTAACAGTGGAATTGGGAATGAATTTGAAACTCATGTTTTGGAAATTACAGCTTCTCCCGGAGTACCTCTCCTTCTCATGGGCCCTTTGCCTTTATTCCTAGGTTGCTTTCCCTTTTCCAAAGTGTTTGTACTTGAGCAGGCAAGAGCAGCAGCAACAGATTCCAGAATCTCCAGTGGACGTTTGTTGAAGTGGGCTGTGCCAGGAGATGAGTGAGTGTGTGGAGTTGCTAAATCTTCTCCAGAGGAAAAAGGGTGCGGTAGGTTTGGATCAGATAGTTACCACTTTTAAGTATGTTGGAAAAAGTTTCTTGAACCCAGCTAGCTTATTGCCTGGTGAAAGCCACTGAGGGAAATTGTCTATTAAGCAGTATGTAGGTGTCCGTGACTTCAGTGTCCATTAAATAAATCATGTTGATCTGCTAAATAATGTTATACACCTGTTACTCATCTTAGGAAAAGGCTGTTTGTTCTCCTTTTGGAGATCTGACACGTGAATTCTCAGACAGGCATGTGAATCACCATTTTCTCACAAAATTATATCAAAGCAAGAGTCTTTCCTAATACCACAGGAGGAGGTGGTTGCGGTCTATGAAGGTTCAAGCCTGCCTTAAGCCTGAGAACCCACGTTTCATGTGTGAGTGCCCGAGTATACTTTCAGTTGAGGCTCCGTTAATCTTTCTTTTTAAACCGTTTCATTTTTATCTGCAAGTTAAACGTTAATTGGGTGAGAAGGAATGTGAAGGAATGTCTGCTTCTTACTGAGTTAAAGTTACGGGCATGAGTTCATGATGCTAAGAAAGTAACTGTATTGATCAGCACTGCAAACAGCGTAGTAGATGTACATAGAGATGAACTTCAAAGTACCTCCCTGTTTTACAGTTTGCTATCATTTGAAGTAAGTGTCAGGCTTCATGATTAATATTAGTTTTGAGACCTTACATGGCTTAATCTAAAGGTTTGCCATCAGGAAACTTAGATGCACATAGCTTGGGACTTCACTAGTAGGTTGGGCCTTCTTAAAAAAAGTATTTTTAGCTGTGTTAAAAGCGTCTTTTAACATCACATATGAGTTTCAAATAATGTCTGAACACTTAGTCGTGAAAAATGTGTTCGCTGTGTCACGACAGGGCTTTGTAGCCTACTTTGCCTGGATGCTGAGAGGAAAAAAGATGCCACAGACTTTTTTTTTCCCTCTAATTTAATAAGCTTTTAACTGAAGTTTATAAACAGTAACCATCATCATTTTGGAAAGAAGAAAGTAATGTTCTCAGTTTTTTTCTCTTAATAAGCATTTGAAATGATTTAATGCAAAAGAATTTTACTCTTGAACTATTTCCTTTTTTTTTTTCTCTTTTCTTTCTCCAGTTATTCAGTCTCCATTCCGCCTGTGGGCTGGTTCCTGGTTTGCGTCCTTCCCTTTCTCCCTTCTGTCCGAGGGGAGGAGGACAGATGTGTGCCCTGTGACGGTGTTTCCCGGTTGTAAACGAGCAGGTACTGAGGGGTCTCATTGGGATACACACATGCACACGCACGGCGAGGTCTGGTGTCCTGGCACACAGCATGAGCCAGAACTCATAAGTTAGCCTTCATGTGCCTTAACTCTGCAGGTTTTTAAAGGCAATAATGCCCTAGCCTCAAGTCAAACCTTTCTGTACATCATCACGGGAAAGACATGGACCTGTTGGAGCGGGATCAGAGGAGGGACACAAAAATAATCCGAGGGATAGAACATCTCTCCTATGAGGACAGGCTGAGAGAGTTGGGGTTGTTCAGCCTGGAGAAGAGCAGGCTCCGGGGGGACCTTATTGCAGCCTTTCAAAACTTAAAGGGGATTTATAAGAAAGATGGGGACAGACTTTTTAGCAGGGCCTGTGGTGACAGGACAAAGGGTAATGGTTTTAAAATAAAAGAGGAGATTCAGACTAGACGCAAGGAAGAAATGTTTTATGATGAGGGTGGTGAGACACTGGCACAGGTTGCCCAGAGAGGTGGTGGATGCCCCATCCCTGGAAACATCCAAGGTCAGGTTGGACGGGGCTCTGGGCAACCTGATCTGGTTGAAGATGTCCCTGCTCATTGCTGGACTAGATGATCTTTAAAGGTCCCTTCCAACCCAAACCATTCTATGATTCTTCCTGCACTTGTTTTGTTTGCTGTGGGGTTTGGGGCCTCAAACCAGTACCGCAGAAGTGGATCGATCCAGTGATGTGTTGCGTGTTCTCATCTCTTGTTGATAGTAGATCACATGAAGATGCACAGTGCATGGTAAAGCTTGACCCTTCCTCCCAGGCAATATTGCAGAACTGGCAAAGCTGGACTTGAGCATAGCCTTGACTCAACTGACGTTGAGGATGTAACTTAAGCAGTTGCATAAGGCCATTTTGGACAGAACTGGGAAAAGAGCTAAGCCTCTAGTTTGATTATAAACGAAATAAAGGCAATTTTGCCAGATTTGTGGTTGTCCGTCGGTAATTGCTAGATACCCATGTAGCTCTTGAACCCAGACTAAGAGCTAAAGACCTTTATAATCTGTGCTGTACCATCATTTCACAAATACCTGTTTAAGGTACCTGCAAAGCATCTGTCATGTTCCCTTTCTCTTCTGTCCCATTAAAAAAGTATCAATATACTTTTCTTGTGAAAACTTCTCACACATGAGAAGTTCTGAGGTCCTCTCCTAGTTCAGGATGATTTTTCAGTTGTGGGGATAGATCATTTAAACTGAAGAAGATTCCTGAAAAAGCCCTATGTTTGCAAAAGGTTGTAAAGGGTTGCATATTTACACAGTCTGGGAAAGCTAATGAAGGCTAAATGATGAGGCAGTGGTGTAAAAATAGTAAGTGAAGTACTTGATACTCGGTTCACAGGTGTCCTGGTTTCGGCTGGAATAGGGTTAAATTTCTTCCTAGCGCTGTTTTGGATTTAGTGTGAGAAGAATGTTGATAACACACTGATGTTTTTAGTTGTTGCTAAGTACCCTGTAGTCAAGGACATCCAGCTTCCATGCTCTGGAAGAGGCTGGGAGGGAGCATAGCTGGGAGAGCTGGGTTAGCTGGCCAGTGGGGTACTCCATACCATGTGACGTCATGCTCAGTATATGAATGGTAGGCGTGTTCCAGGAAGTAGCGATCGCTACTTGGTTGTCGGTCAGCGGGTGGTGAGCGATTGCATTGTGCATCACTTACTTTGTATATTCTATTATTATTATTTCTTTTTTTTCTGTTCTACTAAACTGTCTTTATCTCAATCCATGAATTTTACTTCTTTTTTCCTCTCGATTCTCCCCCCCATCCCACTGCGGGGGGGAGGGGAGCGAGCAAGCAGCTGTGTGGTGTTTGGCTGCCTGCCAAATGTAATGATGGTAGGTAATGATGACACTTTTACAGCTGGATTGCTGTGTAGAGCCCGTATGATTTAGTTGTGTGATAAAAGCTCGAACTTTGTCATGGTGGGATTCTACCCAAAGTCAAACTTCAACCCCACTGCAGCTGGAGATCTCGCTGCATTGCAGTCTGAGTGTAAACAGGCCCCCAGCCTGTGCTGAAATTTATTTTCAGGTCACATACTAAAGCTTGGTAAACTGATATTTGTACCTTTTAATAAAAAAATATATATTTGCATCCTGCTTACCAGAGCAAAGTAGCTGGATCAAGGAGGTCTAGTACTGTTACATGATTAATGGTGACATTTTTCAGCCTAGAAGTTGCAGCCTGACCTGTTTCATTAAATGATGATACATTGCTCTTTACCTTGAAAGAAAACCATAGACACCGGTTACTTCGCATTTTTTTCAGAAGAACTTGCAGACAGCGTCGTCTTAATTTCTTGAAAATCTCAGAGATGTTCACTTTGATCTTAATCCATCTCATTCAAATCATTACAAGATCATAAAAGGGGTTTTGCTTGGTTGCTGTAATCAAAGTTGGATCCAATGATTTGATTCAAATACTGTAAAGCTATAATGGAACAAGTCAGAGAAAAACTTCATTTCCTGTTTCATATCAGGATAAATCACAACATATTTTATATAGATTTGCTGTGTCTGTTAACTTCAATGTTTATTCTTTGCTCATTCCTCTCAGATTTCACCATTTTAAAACTTTGACCAGTACTGGGAACTTTGGCGTTTTTTTTTATTGATTTTTCTTTTTTTTTTTTTCCCCGCAGTGCAATAAATCCTTGTCTCACAGTGATTGTTGATTCAGGATTGACAGCAACAGCATTGACACACAAGTGGATAGACTCTTCTACAAACAAATAGCTGGGGAAGAATCATCTCTTTCCTATTTTCTACACTTAAGTCTACAGTAAGGAATCTTTCCTTGACCCTGTGCGTACATGTTGTAAGAATTATTGAGGAATAAGGATGGTGGGAGATGCTGTTTACAGACTAAGTTGCAGTTGTAACACTCGCCGAACAGAATGAAAATGTAAAACGCCTTAAGGCAGCCTTCCCTGCCTCTGCCGAGGGCTGGTAGCTGGGTGAGTGTTCAGCTTTAAGTCTGGCTTTCACTCACAGATGCTGCTGGGATTGCCACTGAAAATGTGTAACTGAGTTCTTGTGGAAGTTGATGTCTCATTTGCTATACTCGGGCTGTGGTGGTAAGACTGTGAAAGGGTGAGGGTGTCTAGGAGTCAGAGACCACTGGGAGACCTAAACCCAAACATCAGTCTCTCTGCTTGCTTTGTTCAGTCCACTGCAGTTACTTCACCCTCATAGATCGCATCCAGCCTTCCTTTTGGTTCCTCCTCACTTGTAGAAAACAACTCAATTAAACACGTTGTTTCTTCACATTCTCTTGATATAATAGATCAAAGGAAAATACGCAGGGTAAATTGCCTGTTTGATCAAATGTCGTTGGCTGCTTTAGGGAACGACTGCCCGAACGCTGCACGCTGACCCCCTGCCTGGCAGAGGTCTGCACGACCTGTTCCCAGCCAGCTCTGCTGAAGCAGCAAGCTGGCCAAACCAGTGCTGCTTCAAATTATGCAACACTTGCTCTGCCTAAAGGTGTAATCTTTAACAGAAGTCTAACATGTTTTGCCTGGCTTGCATTTTTTCCTCTAATCTTTCTGTCAAACCCAGTTAAGGCGATAAGTCTGGTGTTCCTTTTCGTGTAGCTTGAGATGAGGGGGGGAAAAATCAAAATTAGCACGCACTAAGGAGATGAAACTACGTAGCTCTGCCTAGTCATAGCTCTCGTGTTGTCTACGGGGTCTTGACAATGCTCTTGACTTTGTGGAGGGAAGTTGGAAAAGTGAGAATGAAGAAATCTCTGCTCATTTTCCCCGCTTTACTTATTGCATATGTGCAGAGTGCAAGGTGCTTGTGACACTCATTACTTGTCCTAAATGCGGCTTTTTCTTCATATTTAAAGCAAGTAAGTTACAAGCTTTTTTTAGGGAAGTTATTGTCTGATAGGCGTATATGTACAAGTGTGTGAAGACTGCAGGATGAGGAATAGGTTCAACACTTCCATGAAATAAAGTGTGATTATGCTATAAAAAGTTTGGCTAAGATCTGTCAGCCTTTTAACAGATACAGCTTTTTGTTTAAAGATTAAGGTTTTTTTTATTATTTACCATTCAGCTTTGTAACACAGAAGACACTGCATGTGCTTATTTCATTTACTTAATATCTAGCTATTAATATGAGGTGCCATATATAAAACGAAATTTGTCACGCACGCTGATATTTCTTAAAACATACCCTTTTTCAGAGAGAATTTCTCAGAAAAAAATACTTCATTTTAATTTCAAATTTTCAATATTATTTCCAGTGGAAATTATTTCCCTATTATTTCCAGTGGAATTCTGTCCTGGACTTCCAATTTCAAGACATGACCATTGGAAAAGAATAGAATTTGCATTTCAGAGGTGCAGGAATAAAGGCTATGTTTTAGAATAAGTCAGTTAATATTTTGTATTATTTCTATCATTCTCCACATTTAGAGAAGATACTGTAGTGGTGATGCTACTTTTACTTCCACTCTGTTTTCATGTACTGCAACTTCTTTACATAAAAGTCTGTTGTTTTTTTTTTTAATGTTTTTCTGTTGGGTTGTGTAACTAATTTGTATATGTTTCCTTCTTTGGCCTTCGCAGTGATCTCTTCTGTGTAAAATCTCACCAAGCTATTAAATGTTTTGCTGAGGTAATCCAGGCAGCCTTTCATCCAAACCTATGCTACCTACCATACTGATAAGATTGGTCGAAGATACCTGGGGAAAATTTGGCAACTCCTCCTGTTTGCTCTGGCATTGATCCATATTGCTTAGGCTTTATTCCACATTTATCCACAGCACTTCATCTCAATCTTGCTCAACCTTCTTGCACACCTTTCCTCATTTGCACACTGTTGGGTCCTCAACTAATGAAAATGTTTGCAGCTCTTTTTTTTTTTTTTAATTGCATTTTGACTTACAGGGGTCCTGACTGCAAATTGCGCTAGAAGCCAATGATGTCGGAAGTCCAAAAATCAAATGCTGGTCTTCAAAATCAGGCCTCTCATCTACCCAAAGAAGTTATTTTAAGGGACTACTTATAGTAATTTTAAAAGGCTTTTTCAAATAGTGGAAATGTGTTTCTGAATACCTGATAGCGTTCGGCGTACTGCTTCACTCCTTATTTCTCCCACAGAGTTGCCAGGAATTGCTGCTTTTACTCCCATGGCTCAGGCATTGTACTTTGTGCTGTTAACCTCTCAACATAATTGCACATTTTCCAAGGCAGAAAATGGTTTAATAACAAATCTTTTACATGTTCTGGCTGACTGTACTGGGTTAAAGATTTTTAAGTAAAAGTCAGTTCTGAGTATGGCACGTATAATTCAGACAATCATTGCACAAACAATACGAAGTCCATTCATTATCTAATCAGAGGCTTTCTTATATCTTTTTACCAGGCGAGATCTCTATTTATTAACCTCATCACTTTTCTTATTGTAAGAAAGTGGCCTTAACTGCTGATACTCAAATGAATTTTTTTTGTTCCTAAAGTCCCCTTCCGAAAGTTAGTCTTGTCTTTCAGGGTCTGAGTACGTACCCATGATGGTACTCGCTTCAGAGAAAGAACACTCTCTCTTATTAATTAACAGTGAGATATTGCCTCCTCTCAAGGGTGATTCAAAGTACCTAGATCAGTCTCTTTGTCTGACTGGCAGAGCCAAAAATCTGAGTCTGCTCAGGTAATTCAGTTTACTCTTGAACTCTCAAAACTGCCTTAATAAGCTTGAGCTTAATAAGCCTTGCCTTAATAAGCTTTGACACACGAAAGTCTGTGGCTCAGTCACAGTCTGGATCCTGTACTGTTGCTCCCTTACAGTATGTGGCTAGTGCTCGAGTCCAAATGGCTGGCACCCCACCTCCTGTGATGCTGATTTAAAAAGTAGCCAGGATGTAGTCCGGAGCAAGAGCAGCTCTGCATCACAACGAGTTTGTGCGGCTGTCGTTCCTGCAAGCCAAGCTTTTATAAGCAACTCTCCAACTCTACCCTTTTCCCTGCTTTCTCATCCCACCTTCCTCACCTGATTTTATTTGTAATCCAAACTCTCAGGTTCATTTCCAGAGCTGTAAACCTCACCAGGAAGCAAGGAAGCTTATTGCCCTCCAAGGATGCTAAGAAACATGATGTGACTTCCGTAACTACATAGCATGAATGAGCTCCAAAAACTGTAATATAAACTCCCCGCTACGTATCAAGGCATAGGAAGTAAAAAATGTGGTTTACCTCATTTAGTCAAAAATGCCTCAAATCTGTTTGTTTGAATGGACTAGGGTTAGGCTTAGTGTTAGCGCCGTTAGGGTTAGGGTTAGGGCCTATTAGTGTTGGGGTTAGGGACTATTAGGGTTTGGATCAGGGCCGTTAGGGTTCAGGTTAGTGCCTATAAGTGTCGGGGTTAAGGTTAGGGTCATTAGGGTTAGAGTTATGCTCAGTGTAACAACCCATTAGGGACATTAGGGTTCGGGTAAGGGTTAGGGCCATTAAGGTAAAGGTTAGGGTTAGGGCCTGGATAAGCAACTTGAAATGCATACAATGAGTTTCTTTTGTACAGGTTAAAATATATACCAGAAGTGTATTTGGACCCTTAGTCCCAGTAATCACAAGAGGGGAAATATCGTAAGGCTGTGCACTAATACTATGTCTCTTCTGGTGCTGCCTCCTTATTAGAGAGAATATGAGCACTCTTTTCTCCCCCAGTGCACTCCTTAAATAAAGAAGCCAGGATTATTTCTTAATAGAAAATTATAAGCAACAATCCACATTTGACAGAGAGAGCTCAGTTCCAGGAACTCAATTGTGTTACTTCTAGGTTTATTACTCATGTATACTAGCGGATAATAATACTATTCAGTGTTTAAGAGCACTTTGGGGCACAGACTTGACAGTGGAGACCTCATGGTTATAAACAACTCAGCCAGACCAGCATGGGGACTGTACGCATGGCTCAGCCCAACACAAATTACAAAAAACAAACAATGAATAAAGAAACTTTGAAGAAAACAGCAGGCTTAAGCTGGTTTCAACTCATGTATTTCTTCCTGACAACTGGGGATGCCTGGCACTGTGACAATGAGGATGCTCTAGAGAGCAGTAATGGGAAACACATTTATGTTGTTATTCAATGGCATATTGCTATACTCTAAGTGTGATATGTAGTTTATTATAATTTATTATGATTTAAGCGCATTGCTGGAACACCATGTTAATTCAAAATCCTCTACAATTTCAAATAAGCAAACATTGTATTAAGCATTAAACCCTCCACATGAGGAGGGCCTAAAAAAAAAAACTGGTCAGAGGACTCTGACATGAAGTTAAGTGTGTGCAGCTCCACCAGCCCATAATCCAACTTGAACACATACTCAGGCTCATGAATGCTCTTAGCCATATTTACTTAGACGCAGCTAGCAAAGAGTTTCTCCTGTTCTAAGCAGTCATCTCCTGCTTGCCCTATCCACTCTTAACATATCTGAACCAAAACACCAGGAAAGACCAGAAGTAAAATTCAAGTAACTTCATATCTATTGGAATCATATCCTTCGGTTCTTATCCATTTTCTTCTGCCATAGAGTCCCTTATGGTTCCTGCTCTTCAGCTTGCTGGGAATGCAAAGACGTGGCAGGCTGTGAATGGTACCATCAAGCCTTATCTTCTTATTTGTGTAGGTAGGCATCAAGCCAGAGCTCTCCTGAATTCTTCAGAGAGCTGAGAGAGAGAGAGCAACAAGAGGCCGCATCATGCAGGGTTGCTTAGGGGAGTGTTGGTGGGGACAAGGGAAATGAGGGTTTCTGTGCGTGGATTTGTAAAAGAAGAACAAGCCAACTCTTGTTCTGAGGCTTCCAGCCTCTCCTACATCCTCCTGCAATGTTTTGCCAGTGTGTTGTTACTTACTGCACAATGTCTGCAAAAGCCGTGAGCAGCGGCTTGCACTGGTACTCAATGCCGTGTTTGGCACACAAGGACTTCACCAGAGGAGCCACCTTCCAGTAGTTGTGTCTTGGCATTGTGGGGAATAGGCTGTGAACAGGAGACAGACAAGTTCTCTTCCAGTGCCCCATAAGAAATACGACCTTTCACATGTTCACATTCATTATTACTTCCCAGGAATCACACAGCTCACACGGAGGGTCTGTAGCTGCCCCTGACTCTTCTTTCCCCTTGGCGTGCTTTTAGCACAGTAACTGGTAAGACTTTCCTGCTTTCCCCCTCCGTTATTTTCCACGGTTTTCTCTAGCATCTCTGAAGTGACATTTCTCCAAATTAAGTGATGCCAGAAACTGGAAGGATCTACTTCCCCGCCTCCCCTTTCTGCAGAAGTAACCATCTCCATAGCACAGAAAAGGAGGTGAGCCCATCCTCCAGCTGCATCTCTCAGTCCCTAGAGTCATAGTGTAAGCCGTCAATATAGGTAGGCTTAAACTGCTGTGTCGGATGCCTTAGCATGTGCATTTTCACTAATGCTTACGAGCTACTGCTTTGGATGGACCCTGTTGCTGTCTGTCTGGTTTCATAGATCCTGCCCAGGTTCAATTTTTGCTAGTCATTCTCACCTTCCTGGGGGTCCAGTGAAGGTTTTGAATTACATTGTGATTCTCTTTAGGGTTTTCAGTCTTTTTAAAGACAAACTCACTGGTGCTCCACAACTGTTTGTAGAATTCAGAGCAAAGAATAGGGAAAAGAAAAGAAAAAAGAGAAGAAAAAATATTTTTTAAAAAAAGAGGAAAGAAAATTCTCTCTCAGGGTGTGTACTCACTGATGTTCAATCTGGAAGTTCAGATGCCCAGTAAACCAGTCATTGAACAGGGACTGCTCAACATTGCATGTTGCCTGGAGCTGGAGGAGGGGAAGGGAAAGCAAAGTCAGTACAGATGGGCGACTGCAGCCTTTCTCTTTTGTCTAAAGAGCGCAGTATGGTGTGCTACTCTCTTCTGTTGTTTTTTAGCCTAAGCTGAGCTACCTCAAGCCAGGGATCATAATCCTCCTTCAGCTTCGTGGACCAGCAGAGGTATGTAGACTGGCCAACATGGACCATGGTAAAACTAGGAGTTGGCTCTGTGCTCCCGTGAATGCATGTGAAAAACAGTCAAAAGTTCCGCCTGGGTCTTCTCAAACCTATGTCTGCAGAAAAAGCAGAGGTGGCAGGGTACTTCTGCGATGGTCAGACTTTGCTGCTGGACTCCAGTAAGTCCCTCTGCAAAGAGGGGACACCACGCTGGCATTCTACTAGCGCAAAATTGCTCAGCAAGAGCAGGACACAAACTTCCATCTCCGCGTAAGTGCAAAAAGTCCAAGACAGAATGATGCAATAAGTGGGGAGGTGGGTATGTTTAGGAAATAGAGCTGGGACCTAGCTTTGATTTTAGGTTGCCCATGAACGTGGCATTGCTGTCCTCCTTCACTGTTCTGTAACTGAATCCCATTATCCTATTAACCTTCACTTCCCAGTTACCAACAGGTTTTCACCCTTAACGCAATAGAGGGCTTGCTTGTCTTATGGTTGGAATTTGTACTTGTATGGCCACAATTCTTAAGAATGGAAAATATTTTACCTGAGTAGACACCCAGTCCAAATTGTTGTCATAGTAAATATCCATAGGGATATGGTTCATCTGTGAAACCCAGACAAACCAGCTGCTCTCCAGCATCCTGTGCAATCAGACAAGAGGCCAGAACTCAGTAACAGGTAAGCAAGTCAGTGATGAGCCATTGAAATAACAGCGTAGCCAGGCTTACAAACACATGGCTGAACACCAGCCTTGCTAATCCAGCACCTGGAAGAACTTCCAAAACCTGGAAGTTTCATACTTCCTTATGAAACTCATGATTATTTAATAGGTTTTGTTATGAAAATGATGTAGCCTGTTATTCATCTTGGTTTATCTGTAGCCAAGGACCAAAAGGACTAGAATCAGTAAAATGGTCCAAGTGGAGAGTGTATTGTCTATTCAAGCCAATGCTGCTGGGTAATGCTTGGGCATTTGCAAGCCCAGGCTAAGCTGTTTCTGTTAAACGTTCTCTTCCTCTAACCAGCAGCAGACCCAACACCCAAGCACTGAACGGTATGTAAGGTGAGTATTCCTCGATTTGCTCAGCACTCAGTGAAGTCTCTTTGCTGCCAGAGCCAACGAGGCGACATAAAACCTGAACTAGCAACTATGCAGAGGAGTCTTAGTTTAACTTTATGGAATTAAAAAGCAAAGCAAAAAAATGAGATGGTCAAGGAGAATATGGAAAGATAAGCAAAGGCAGAGAAAGGCAGGCAGGCACAGATGGAAAGAATACTTAGAGGAAGGCTGAAGAACCTTCTAAAAAGATATCACCTGAATATAAAATAATATGCCAGGAGACTCTTTATTTCTAATAATGATCCATAAGTAAAAAAGAATCTGATATAGAAGGTCAGCATCCAGGCCAAGTCCTACCAAAACCAGAGACAACAAGAAAAGAAAATTATTATAAATTACATTTGCTTAAATCTTTTTCTAAGCTTCATGTTATACGTACAAGAGAACAATCTACATTCAGCTTCTGTAGGTTTTGCTGAATTGGATCATCTGGAGCAATCCAGATTAACACAAGCTAATAACACTTTTTCACAGCTTGCTATAATGGAGATGACTCTGAGCATTGACGCCTAGTAAGTAGATTAACATATTAGCAAATGACTATGCATTCAGAAACACGAGTTGAAGACTTGTATCAAATCATTGCCCAGGACTCTGCAGTGAGCTAAGTGCTAGAGCAACGATCCCGTCTGGAAGTTGCTCTGTCTTGTATACATAACACACGCAAGAGAAGGAAGTATGAAGCATTAATTCCGGCTGCTTGGCGTAGGAAGTAATGCCAAGTATATGCGTTCTGCTAACCAATCAACAACAAGAGTTCCTATAAATCCACATCTTCCTCATTCCTGACCGCTACGGACCTTCCAATTTGCTTCCAAAACCAAAGGAGACAGTACACTTCATGGTTCTGCAAATGAAGCAAAGCAGTACAAGCCAAACAGCCTGTTGCTTGTTTTCAGGCCTTTGTCATCGATCTGGGGAACATAATGAGTTTAGCAGAAAGTATGCAGAGCCCCCGAAAATACTGCACCAAACTGACTGTCGCGTTAGGCTTAACTGAATGGCATACAGTGTCACCCAGCGGGGACAGAAGCTGGCTCCATGTTCAGAAGAAAGGTTGAAGGCCCACAGCTGACCCCTTCTTGGTTGCACGAGTAGCAATACTTACCACCCAATACCTTTTTGTGTATGCAATATAAAATGTGTGGCAGTGGAAGTAGGTGGGAAACAGGAGCGGAGGAAGAGCTGTAAGGGAGAATTCATTATCACTGGTAATGTCACAGACTGAATGACAGATAATCAAACTGGAAGCAGAGGATCCCCGAACAGCTACTCAGTACGGAGAATGTTCTGAGAAGTTTCAGGGCTGCAGAATTTTCTGGGTGATACCGGTAGGCGTCAAGGCAGACAAACAGTAAGCAATCTGGGAGCCTGCTGACCTCAAGAGGTAAAACAAAGGTAAGACAAGAAGCTCTCTGAAGCCTGACTGAGGACCGTTCCTGCTCTTCAGCATGCCAGCCTGCTGCTGCTTGTGTCACCTCTCAAGACAGGTCGTATTGCCTTCCGCTTCCTCACGGAGAGCTATGACCTCGGCTGCTTTTAGCAAAGAGTGAAAACAAAAAGGGGTGTGGAGAATCCTGAGAAATAAGGAGGACAAGACCCCAGAAACTTAATAATCCTTTTGAGTACCGCAGTAAGCGACCACTTTGCAAGAAAGCCACTGACTGATACTGGTTAGGATGCTATATCAGTGCCCCTAAACATTTCTAGGTCTGCCCATTAATCTGATCGTGCTTACAAACCTGAGATTTCATTTCAGGCTTTTAACCGAGGAACAGCCACAAAGGAGTATTTTGAGAAGTGGCTTCCACAGCCCCAAAGCTTATCTGGCTCCCCATTCTGTTGTGCAAAGCAGGGCAACAACAGGAACGCCTATGAAATCCCTTGCCTACCAGGGATTTTGGGTTGCACGAACAGCTCAAACTCAACCTTCCGAACGGACATCTCAGTTGTACTTCAAAACAACAACAAAAAGCCCACAGACTATTCTTTAGATTTGAATACTACTGAAAGATGTGGTGTGACATTCTAACTCAGAGCCACTGCGGGGGACGTGGAAGACCTGGGATAGGATCACCTTCCTTAACTAGGCATCTCCGAGTTGCATATCGGAGACACGCGTATCTGAACGAACCCTGCTGGCTCTGTCCAGCCGCTTGAGAGAAAAGCCACTGCTGGCAGTGCCTGCCGTCCTGAGAGGTCAAGGGAAAAACCCAGGTCAAATTAATCACACCTTGAAAGTGCCCATTTCTGCTGGGTTTTAGGGTTCAAATTCATACTGTCCTCTTTTCAGACAAGCATCCTAAGCAGCGGACCAGACCAGACTATTCTGGAGAGATGCAAGAGGTGATATCTCCTTGTCCCGTGTTGAAATTGTGCTGCTTTGCAAAAGGAATAAAACTCCACTAAGACGGGAAGAAGGGGGCAGGAGCGAGAACCTAGAGATCAGGGCACCGACAGCAGAGAAATTCTGAATTTTTCCTCCTCTCTGTTTACGCACTTTATTAGCCATACATTATACAGCTCGCATAAACAGTCCCTGGAGCCCTCATCACACCCTCCCAAGTAACTTCCTTAATTAGTGAGTTAAGAGTTTTTCTATTTTTCTCTGTCCAAATAGATGTAGACTTATTTTTGCAAATTTTTAAGATGACGCAAAGTTTTAAGATGACCTGGGATAAGCATACCCCACTACTTTTTCTACCCTGGAACAAACTTAAGCCCTTTGGTTAGAAATTCTCAAACCAAATTAATGTGTTTCAAGTCAAGAAGGGCACAGAAATCTGATCTCACATAGGATCATATGATAATTCAGGCTGGAAAAGACCTCGGGATCTCAGAGCAGCATCAGCTATGAGGTCAGACCAGGTTACACGGGGTTTTAGCCACTCGGGTCTTCAACTCCTCCAAAAATTAGATGCAAACTGATTATTATGTTCTTTGATGCAGGCATCTTAGTTTTGCTCAAGTCCTACAGGTCAAAAGTAAGACCTACAAGCCCCATTAGTACCCCTCATGGTATTGCAGAAGAATGGAGATACTCACTGATGAAGAAGTATTTGTGCTGGTGATTGTATGGCATGTATTTTTTCTTTTTGATCCCAAGCTGTGAAAAGAAAGAGCAAAAAAATACTGAGTGGAAACTAAGCAATCTGCACAGGTAACTTGCTGTTTTCCATTCTTTCTTCCCCAGAGGCACTCTTCTTGCACACTTCCCACAACCCTCATTCCTACTCTAGCCCTCTTGTGTACCTGTCCTATTAGTTTACATACATAATAACCTTTTCTATAAATCCTCATTCCCTTAATGTAAGGCTTTACTGCCTTACAGCTGTGTAAAGTCCTTCAGAGATAAGCTGTTAAGCAAGCATGTGATTTTTCTCCAGTAGGGGAAAATAAATCAAGCGATTGCTGAAAAGTACTTCTAG